>NW_022145596.1:5531064-5923564 GCF_000002235.5 Strongylocentrotus purpuratus
TGTCCTGTGAATGATGAGCCTACCGGGACCGCCCCTTAAACTGTAGGAGAACGGCACGCCCAGTCAGTTTCTTCTTCTTCTTTTCTTTTTGTGTATCTAAGAGCTTTGTTTCTATCAGAAAGATTTCTTTTCTTTCCTCTAAGCCTCATAGAATTTAATGTAGTTAATAACTGGCTGGGAGACGGTGTCCTGTGAATGATGAGCCTACCGGGTACCGCCCCTTAAACTGTAGGAGAACGGCACGCCCAGTCTAGAGTTTCTTCTTTTTATCTTTTTTGGGAGACGGTGTTTTTTTGTACTTAGAGCTTTAGAGCTTTATTTCTATCAGAAAACGAAATTCTTTCCCCTCTAAGCCTCATAGAATTTAGTGTTAGTTAATAACTGGCTGGGAGACAGTGTCCTGTGAATGATGAGCCTACCGGGCACCGCCCTTAAACTGTAGGAGAACGGCACGCCCAGTCAGTTTCTTCTTCTTCTTCTTCTTCTTTTTTTTTTAGAGCTTTGTTCTGTCAGAAAAAGAATTTCTTTCCCTTTTAAGTCTTACTAGACTTTAGTGTAGTTAAAAACTGGCTGGGAGACGGTGTCCTGTGAATGATGAGCCTACCGGGCACCGCCCCTTAAACTGTAGGAGAACGGCACGCTCAGTCAGTTTCTTTTTTATCTTTTTCTTTTTTGTATTTAGAGCTTTATTTCTATCAGAAAACGAAATTCTTTCCCCTCTAAGCCTCATAGAATATAGTGTTAGTTAATAACTGGCTGGGAGACAGTGTCTTGTGAATGATGAGCCTACCGGGCACCGCCCTTAAACTGTAGGAGAACGGCACGCCCAGTCAGTTTCTTCTTCTTCTTCTTCTTCTTTTTTAGAGCTTTGTTCTGTCAGAAAAAGAATTTCTTTCCCTTTTAAGTCTTACTAGACTTTAGTGTAGTTAAAAACTGGCTGGGAGACGGTGTCCTGTGAATGATGAACCTACCGGGCACCGCCCCTTAAACTGTAGGAGAACGGCACGCCCGGTCAGTTTCTTCTTTTTTCTTTTTTGTATCTAAGAGCCTTGTTTTGTCAGAAACTGTTTTTGTTTCTTCTTTAAGCCTCATAAACTTTAATGTAGTTAATTACTGGCTAGGAGACGGTGTCCTGTGACTGATGAGCCTACTGGGCCCGCCCCTTAAACTGTAGGAGAACGGCACGCCCAGTCAGTTTCTTCTTCATCTTCTTTTTTGTATCTAGAGCTTTGTTTCTATCAGAAAAAGATATTCTTTTCCCTCTAAGCCTCATAGAATTTAATGTTAGTTAATAACTGGCTGGGAGACGGTGTCCTGTGAATGATGAGCCTACCGGGTACCGCCCCTTAAACTGTAGGAGAACGGCACGCCCAGTTAGTTTCTTTTTTATCTTTTTTCTTTTTTGTATTTAGAGCTTTATTTCTATCAGAAAACGAAATTCTTTCCCCTCTAAGCCTCATAGAATTTAGTGTTAGTTAATAACTGGCTGGGAGACAGTGTCCTGTGAATGATGAGCCTACCGGGCACCGCCCTTAAACTGTAGGAGAACGGCACGCCCAGTCAGTTTCTTCTTCTTCTTCTTCTTCTTCTTTTTTTTAGAGCTTTGTTCTGTCAGAAAAAGAATTTCTTTCCCTTTTAAGTCTTACTAGACTTTAGTGTAGTTAAAAACTGGCTGGGAGACGGTGTCCTGTGAATGATGAGCCTACCGGGCACCGCCCCTTAAACTGTAGGAGAACGGCACGCCCAGTCAGTTTCTTTTTTATCTTTTTTTCTTTTTTGTATTTAGAGCTTTATTTCTATCAGAAAACGAAATTCTTTCCCCTCTAAGCCTCATAGAATTTAGTGTTAGTTAATAACTGGCTGGGAGACAGTGTCCTGTGAATGATGAGCCTACCGGGCACCGCCCTTAAACTGTAGGAGAACGGCACGCCCAGTCAGTTTCTTCTTCTTCTTCTTCTTCTTTTTTTTTTAGAGCTTTGTTCTGTCAGAAAAAGAATTTCTTTCCCTTTTAAGTCTTACTAGACTTTAGTGTAGTTAAAAACTGGCTGGGAGACGGTGTCCTGTGAATGATGAGCCTACCGGGCACCGCCCCTTAAACTGTAGGAGAACGGCACGCTCAGTCAGTTTCTTTTTTTATCTTTTTTCTTTTTTGTATTTAGAGCTTTATTTCTATCAGAAAACGAAATTCTTTCCCCTCTAAGCCTCATAGAATATAGTGTTAGTTAATAACTGGCTGGGAGACAGTGTCTTGTGAATGATGAGCCTACCGGGCACCGCCCTTAAACTGTAGGAGAACGGCACGCCCAGTCAGTTTCTTCTTCTTCTTCTTCTTCTTTTTAGAGCTTTGTTCTGTCAGAAAAAGAATTTCTTTCCCTTTTAAGTCTTACTAGACTTTAGTGTAGTTAAAAACTGGCTGGGAGACGGTGTCCTGTGAATGATGAACCTACCGGGCACCGCCCCTTAAACTGTAGGAGAACGGCACGCCCGGTCAGTTTCTTCTTTTTTCTTTTTTGTATCTAAGAGCCTTGTTTTGTCAGAAACTGTTTTTGTTTCTTCTTTAAGCCTCATAAACTTTAATGTAGTTAATTACTGGCTAGGAGACGGTGTCCTGTGACTGATGAGCCTACTGGGCCCGCCCCTTAAACTGTAGGAGAACGGCACGCCCAGTCAGTTTCTTCTTCATCTTCTTTTTTGTATCTAGAGCTTTGTTTCTATCAGAAAAAGATATTCTTTTCCCTCTAAGCCTCATAGAATTTAATGTTAGTTAATAACTGGCTGGGAGACGGTGTCCTGTGAATGATGAGCCTACCGGGTACCGCCCCTTAAACTGTAGGAGAACGGCACGCCCAGTTAGTTTCTTTTTTATCTTTTTTCTTTTTTGTATTTAGAGCTTTATTTCTATCAGAAAACGAAATTCTTTCCCCTCTAAGCCTCATAGAATTTAGTGTTAGTTAATAACTGGCTGGGAGACAGTGTCCTGTGAATGATGAGCCTACCGGGCACCGCCCTTAAACTGTAGGAGAACGGCACGCCCAGTCAGTTTCTTCTTCTTCTTCTTCTTTTTTTTTTTAGAGCTTTGTTCTGTCAGAAAAAGAATTTCTTTCCCTTTTAAGTCTTACTAGACTTTAGTGTAGTTAAAAACTGGCTGGGAGACGGTGTCCTGTGAATGATGAGCCTACCGGGCACCGCCCCTTAAACTGTAGGAGAACGGCACGCCCAGTCAGTTTCTTTTTTATCTTTTTTCTTTTTTGTATTTAGAGCTTTATTTCTATCAGAAAACGAAATTCTTTCCCCTCTAAGCCTCATAGAATTTAGTGTTAGTTAATAACTGGCTGGGAGACAGTGTCTTGTGAATGATGAGCCTACCGGGCACCGCCCTTAAACTGTAGGAGAACGGCACGCCCAGTCAGTTTCTTCTTCTTCTTCTTCTTCTTTTTTTTTAGAGCTTTGTTCTGTCAGAAAAAGAATTTCTTTCCCTTTTAAGTCTTACTAGACTTTAGTGTAGTTAAAAACTGGCTGGGAGACGGTGTCCTGTGAATGATGAACCTACCGGGCACCGCCCCTTAAACTGTAGGAGAACGGCACGCCCGGTCAGTTTCTTCTTTTTTCTTTTTTGTATCTAAGAGCCTTGTTTTGTCAGAAACTGTTTTTGTTTCTTCTTTAAGCCTCATAAACTTTAATGTAGTTAATTACTGGCTAGGAGACGGTGTCCTGTGACTGATGAGCCTACTGGGCCCGCCCCTTAAACTGTAGGAGAACGGCACGCCCAGTCAGTTTCTTCTTCATCTTCTTTTTTGTATCTAGAGCTTTGTTTCTATCAGAAAAAGATATTCTTTTCCCTCTAAGCCTCATAGAATTTAATGTTAGTTAATAACTGGCTGGGAGACGGTGTCCTGTGAATGATGAGCCTACCGGGTACCGCCCCTTAAACTGTAGGAGAACGGCACGCCCAGTTAGTTTCTTTTTTATCTTTTTTCTTTTTTGTATTTAGAGCTTTATTTCTATCAGAAAACGAAATTCTTTCCCCTCTAAGCCTCATAGAATTTAGTGTTAGTTAATAACTGGCTGGGAGACAGTGTCCTGTGAATGATGAGCCTACCGGGCACCGCCCTTAAACTGTAGGAGAACGGCACGCCCAGTCAGTTTCTTCTTCTTCTTCTTCTTCTTTTTTTTTTAGAGCTTTGTTCTGTCAGAAAAAGAATTTCTTTCCCTTTTAAGTCTTACTAGACTTTAGTGTAGTTAAAAACTGGCTGGGAGACGGTGTCCTGTGAATGATGAGCCTACCGGGCACCGCCCCTTAAACTGTAGGAGAACGGCACGCCCAGTCAGTTTCTTTTTTATCTTTTTTCTTTTTTGTATTTAGAGCTTTATTTCTATCAGAAAACGAAATTCTTTCCCCTCTAAGCCTCATAGAATTTAGTGTTAGTTAATAACTGGCTGGGAGACAGTGTCTTGTGAATGATGAGCCTACCGGGCACCGCCCTTAAACTGTAGGAGAACGGCACGCCCAGTCAGTTTCTTCTTCTTCTTCTTCTTCTTTTTTTTTAGAGCTTTGTTCTGTCAGAAAAAGAATTTCTTTCCCTTTTAAGTCTTACTAGACTTTAGTGTAGTTAAAAACTGGCTGGGAGACGGTGTCCTGTGAATGATGAACCTACCGGGCACCGCCCCTTAAACTGTAGGAGAACGGCACGCCCGGTCAGTTTCTTCTTTTTTCTTTTTTGTATCTAAGAGCCTTGTTTTGTCAGAAACTGTTTTTGTTTCTTCTTTAAGCCTCATAAACTTTAATGTAGTTAATTACTGGCTAGGAGACGGTGTCCTGTGACTGATGAGCCTACTGGGCCCGCCCCTTAAACTGTAGGAGAACGGCACGCCCAGTCAGTTTCTTCTTCATCTTCTTTTTGTATCTAGAGCTTTGTTTCTATCAGAAAAAGATATTCTTTTCCCTCTAAGCCTCATAGAATTTAATGTTAGTTAATAACTGGCTGGGAGACGGTGTCCTGTGAATGATGAGCCTACCGGGTACCGCCCCTTAAACTGTAGGAGAACGGCACGCCCAGTTAGTTTCTTTTTTATCTTTTTTCTTTTTTGTATTTAGAGCTTTATTTCTATCAGAAAACGAAATTCTTTCCCCTCTAAGCCTCATAGAATTTAGTGTTAGTTAATAACTGGCTGGGAGACAGTGTCCTGTGAATGATGAGCCTACCGGGCACCGCCCTTAAACTGTAGGAGAACGGCACGCCCAGTCAGTTTCTTCTTCTTCTTCTTCTTCTTCTTTTTTTTAGAGCTTTGTTCTGTCAGAAAAAGAATTTCTTTCCCTTTAAGTCTTACTAGACTTTAGTGTAGTTAAAAACTGGCTGGGAGACGGTGTCCTGTGAATGATGAGCCTACCGGGCACCGCCCCTTAAACTGTAGGAGAACGGCACGCCCAGTCAGTTTCTTTTTTATCTTTTTTCTTTTTTGTATTTAGAGCTTTATTTCTATCAGAAAACGAAATTCTTTCCCCTCTAAGCCTCATAGAATTTAGTGTTAGTTAATAACTGGCTGGGAGACAGTGTCTTGTGAATGATGAGCCTACCGGGCACCGCCCTTAAACTGTAGGAGAACGGCACGCCCAGTCAGTTTCTTCTTCTTCTTCTTCTTCTTTTTTTTTAGAGCTTTGTTCTGTCAGAAAAAGAATTTCTTTCCCTTTTAAGTCTTACTAGACTTTAGTGTAGTTAAAAACTGGCTGGGAGACGGTGTCCTGTGAATGATGAACCTACCGGGCACCGCCCCTTAAACTGTAGGAGAACGGCACGCCCGGTCAGTTTCTTCTTTTTTCTTTTTTGTATCTAAGAGCCTTGTTTTGTCAGAAACTGTTTTTGTTTCTTCTTTAAGCCTCATAAACTTTAATGTAGTTAATTACTGGCTAGGAGACGGTGTCCTGTGACTGATGAGCCTACTGGGCCCGCCCCTTAAACTGTAGGAGAACGGCACGCCCAGTCAGTTTCTTCTTCTTCTTCTTCTTTTTTTTTAGAGCTTTGTTCTGTCAGAAAAAGAATTTCTTTCCCTTTTAAGTCTTACTAGACTTTAGTGTAGTTAAAAACTGGCTGGGAGACGGTGTCCTGTGAATGATGAACCTACCGGGCACCGCCCCTTAAACTGTAGGAGAACGGCACGCCCGGTCAGTTTCTTCTTTTTTCTTTTTTGTATCTAAGAGCCTTGTTTTGTCAGAAACTGTTTTTGTTTCTTCTTTAAGCCTCATAAACTTTAATGTAGTTAATTACTGGCTAGGAGACGGTGTCCTGTGACTGATGAGCCTACCGGGCACCGCCCTTAAACTGTAGGAGAATGGCACGCCCAGTCAGTTTCTTCTTCTTCTTCTTTTCTTTTTTGTATCTAGAGCTTTGTCTCTATCAGAAAAAGATATTCTTTTCCCTCTAAGCCTCATAGAATTTAATGTTAGTTAATAACTGGCTGGGAGACGGTGTCCTGTGAATGATGAGCCTACCGGGTACCGCCCCTTAAACTGTAGGAGAACGGCACGCCCAGTTAGTTTCTTTTTTATCTTTTTTCTTTTTTGTATTTAGAGCTTTATTTCTATCAGAAACACAATTTTTTCCCCCTCTAAGTTTAACTAGAATTTAGTGTAGTTAATAACTGGCTGGGAGACGGTGTCCTGTGAATGATGAGCCTACTGGGCCCGCCCCTTAAACTGTAGGAGAACGGCACGCCCAGTCAGTTTCTTCTTCTTCTTCTTTTCTTTTTTGTATCTAGAGCTTTGTCTCTATCAGAAAAAGATATTCTTTTCCCTCTAAGCCTCATAGAATTTAATGTTAGTTAATAACTGGCTGGGAGACGGTGTCCTGTGAATGATGAGCCTACCAGGTACCGCCCCTTAAACTGTAGGAGAACGGCATGCCCAGTCAGTTTCTTCATCTTCTTCTTCTTTTTCTTTTTTTAGGGCTTTGTTCTGTCAGAAACACAATTTCTTTTCCCTTCTAAGTCTTACTAGAATTTATTGTAGTTAATAACTGGCTGGGAGACGGTGTCCTGTGAATGATGAGCCTACCGGGCACCGCCCCTTAAACTGTAGGAGAACGGCACGCCCGGTCAGTTTCTTCTTTTTTCTTTTTTGTATCTAGAGCCTTGTTTTGTCAGAAACTGTTTTTGTTTCTTCTTTAAGCCTCATAGAATTTAATGTAGACAATTACTGGCAGGGAGACGGTGTCCTGTGACTGATGAGCCTACTGGGCCCGCCCCTTAAACTGTAGGAGAACGGTACGCCAAGTCTGTTTCTTCTTCTTCCTTTTTTAGAGCTTTGTTCAATCAGAAACACAATTTTTTTCCCCTCTAAGTCTAACTAGAATTTAGTGTAGTAAATAACTGGCTGGAAGACGGTGTCCTGTGACTGATGAGCCTACCGGGCACCGCCCCTTAAACTGTAGGAGAACGGCACGCCCAGTCAGTTTCTTTTTTTCTTTTTTCTTTTTTGTATTTAGAGCTTTATTTCTATCAGAAAACGAAATTCTTTCCCCTCTAAGCCTCATAGAATTTAGTGTTAGTTAATAACTGGCTGGGAGACAGTGTCCTGTGAATGATGAGCCTACCGGGCACCGCCCTTAAACTGTAGGAGAACGGCACGCCCAGTCAGTTTCTTCTTCTTCTTCTTCTTCTTCTTTTTTTTAGAGCTTTGTTCTGTCAGAAAAAGAATTTCTTTCCCTTTTAAGTCTTACTAGACTTTAGTGTAGTTAAAAACTGGCTGGGAGACGGTGTCCTGTGAATGATGAGCCTACCGGGTACCGCCCCTTAAACTGTAGGAGAACGGCACGCCCAGTCAGTTTCTTCTTCTTCTTCTTCTTCTTCTTCTTCTTCTTTTTTTAAGAGCTTTGTTCTATCAGAAAAAGAATTTCTTTCCCTTTTAAGTCTTACTAGAATTAAGTGTAGTTAATAACTGGCTGGGAGACGGTGTCCTGTGAATGACGAGCTTACCGGGCACCGCCCCTTAAACTGTAGAGGAACGGCACGCCCAGTCAGTTTCTTCTTCTTCTTCTTCTTTTTTTAGAGCTTTGTTCTGTCAGAAACACAATTTCTTTTCCCTTCTAAGTCTTACTAGACTTAAGTGTAGTTAAAAACTGGCTGGGAGACGGTGTCCTGTGAATGATGAGCCTACCGGGCACCGCCCCTTAAACTGTAGGAGAACGGCTCGCCCGGTCAGTTTCTTCTTTTTTCTTTTTTGTATCTAAGAGCCTTGTTTTGTCAGAAACTGTTTTCGTTTATTCTTTAAGCCTCATAAACTTTAATGTAGTTAATTACTGGCTAGGAGACGGTGTCCTGTGACTGATGAGCCTACTGGGCCCGCCCCTTAAACTGTAGGAGAACGGCACGCCCAGTCAGTTTCTTCTTCATCTTCTTTTCTTTTTTGTATCTAGAGCTTTGTTTCTATCAGAAAAAGATATTCTTTTCCCTCTAAGCCTCATAGAATTTAATGTTAGTTAATAACTGGCTGGGAGACGGTGTCCTGTGAATGATGAGCCTACCGGGTACCGCCCCTTAAACTGTAGAAGAACGGCACGCCCAGTTAGTTTCTTCTTCTTTTTTAAGGGCTTTGTTCTATCAGAAACACAATTTTTCCCCCTCTAAGTTTAACTAGAATTTAGTGTAGTTAATAACTGGCTGGGAGACGGTGTCCTGTGAATGATGAGCCTACTGGGCCCGCCCCTTAAACTGTAGGAGAACGGCACGCCCAGTCAGTTTCTTCTTCTTCTTCTTCTTTTCTTTTTTGTATCTAGAGCTTTGTCTCTATCAGAAAAAGATATTCTTTTCCCTCTAAGCCTCATAGAATTTAATGTTAGTTAATAACTGGCTGGGAGACGGTGTCCTGTGAATGATGAGCCTACCAGGTACCGCCCCTTAAACTGTAGGAGAACGGCACGCCCAGTCAGTTTCTTCATCTTCTTCTTCTTCTTCTTTTTTTAGAGCTTTGTTCTGTCAGAAACACAATTTCTTTTCCCTTCTAAGTCTTACTAGACTTTAGTGTAGTTAATAACTGGCTGGGAGACGGTGTCCTGTGAATGATGAGCCTACCGGGCACCGCCCCTTAAACTGTAGGAGAACGGCACGCCCGGTCAGTTTCTTCTTTTTTCTTTTTTTTGTATCTAGAGCCTTGTTTTGTCAGAAACTGTTTTTTTTTCTTCTTTAAGCCTCATAGAATTTAATTTAGTTAATTACTGGCAGGGAGACGGTGTCCTGTGACTGATGAGCCTACCGGGCCCGCCCCTTAAACTGTAGGAGAACGGTACGCCAAGTCTGTTACTTCTTCCTTTTTTTTAGAGCTTTGTTCTATCAGAAACACAATTTTTCCCCTCTAAGTCTAACTAGAATTTAGTGTAGTAAATAACTGGCTGGAAGACGGTGTCCTGTGACTGATGAGCCTACCGGGCACCGCCCCTTAAACTGTAGGAGAACGGCACGCCCGGTCAGTTTCTTCTTTTTTCTTTTTTTTTATCTAGAGCCTTGTTTTGCCAGAAACTGTTTTTGTTTCTTCTTTAAGCCTCATAGAATTTAATGTAGTTAATTACTGGCAGGGAGACGGTGTCCTGTGACTGATGAGCCTACCGGGCCCGCCCCTTAAACTGTAGGAGAACGGTACGCCAAGTCTGTTACTTCTTCCTTTTTTTAGAGCTTTGTTCTATCAGAAACACAATTTTTTCCCCTCTATAGTCTAACTAGAATTTAGTGTAGTAAATAACTGGCTGGAAGACGGTGTCCTGTGACTGATTAGCCTACCGGGCACCGCCCCTTAAACTGTAGGAGAACGGCACGCCCAGTCAGTTTCTTCTTTATCTTTTTATTTTTATCTTTTTTCTTTTTTGTATTTAGAGCTTTATTTCTATTAGAAAACGAAATTCTTTCCCCTCTAAGCCCCATAGAATTTAGTGTTAGTTAATAACTGGCTGGGAGACAGTATCCTGTGCATGATGAGCCTACCGGGCACCGCCCTTAAACTGTAGGAGAACGCCACGCCCAGTCAGTTTCTTCTTCTTCTTCTTCTTCTTTTTTTTTTAGAGCTTTGTTCTGTCAGAAAAAGAATTTCTTTCCCTTTTAAGTCTTACTAGAATTAAGTGTAGTTAATAACTGACTGGGAGACGGTGTCCTGTGAATGACGAGCTTACCGGGCACCGCCCCTTAAACTGTAGAGGAACGGCACGCCCAGTCAGTTTCTTCTTCTTCTTCTTCTTTTTAGAGCTTTGTTCTGTCAGAAACACAATTTCTTTTCCCTTCTTAGTCTTACTAGACTTTAGTGTAGTTAATAACTGGCTGGGAGACGGTGTCCTGTGAATGATGAGCCTACCGGGCACCGCCCCTTAAACTGTAGGAGAACGGCACGCCCGGTCAGTTTCTTCTTTTTTCTTTTTTGTATCTAGAGCCTTGTTTTGTCAGAAACTGTTTTTGTTTCTTCTTTAAGCCTCATAGAATTTAATGTAGTTAATTACTGGCAGGGAGACGGTGTCCTGTGACTGATGAGCCTACCGGGCCCGCCCCTTAAACTGTAGGAGAACGGCACGCCCGGTCAGTTTCTTCTTTTTCTTTTCTTTTTTGTATCTAGTGCTTTGTTTTTATCAAAAAAGAATTTCTTTCCCCTCTAAGGCTCATATAATTTAATGTTAGTTAATAACTGGCTGGGAGACGGTGTCCTGTGAATAATGAGCCTACCGGGCACCGCCCCTTATACTGTAGGAGAACGGCACGCCCAGTCAGTTTATTCTTCTTTTTGTAAAATTTTTTTTAGAGCTTTGTTCTGTCAAAAACAGAATTTTTCCCCCTCTAAGTCTAACTAGAATTTAGTGTAGTTAATAACTGGCTGGGAGACGGTGTCCTGTGAATGATGAGCCTACCGGGCACCGCCCTTAAACTGTAGGAGAACGGCACACCCAGTCAGTTTCTTCTTCTTCTTCTTCTTTTTTTTTTTTTTAGAGCTTTGTTCTGTCAGAAAAAGAATTTCTTTCCCTTTTAAGTCTTACTAGAATTAAGTGTAGTTAATAACTGGCTGGAAGACGGTGTCCTGTGAATGATGAGCCTACCGGGCACCGCCCCTTAAACTGTAGGAGAACGGCACGCCCGGTCAGTTTCTTCTTTTTTCTTTTTTGTATCTAGAGCCTTGTTTTGTCAGAATCTGTTTTTGTTTCTTCTTTAAGCCTCATACAATTTAATGTAGTTAATTACTGGCTGGGAGACGGTGTCCTGTGACTGATGAGCCTACTGGGCCCGCCCCTTAAACTGTAGGAGAACGTCACGCCCAGTCAGTTTCTTCTTTATCTTTTTCTTTTTTTGTATTTAGAGCTTTATTTCTATCAGAAAACGAATTTCTTTCCCCTCCAAGCCTCATAGAATTTAGTGTTAGTTAATAACTGGCTGGGAGACAGTGTCCTGTGAATGATGAGCCTACCGGGCACCGCCCTTAAACTGTGGAGAACGGCACGCCCAGTCAGTTTCTTTCTTCTTCTTCTTCTTCTTCTTCTTCTTCTTCTTTTTTTTAGAGCTTTGTTCTGTCAGAAAAAGAATTTCTTTCCCTTTTAAGTCTTACTAGAATTAAGTGTAGTTAATAACTGGCTGGGAGACGGTGTCCTGTGAATGATGAGCCTACCGGGCACCGCCCCTTAAACTGTAGGAGAACGGCACGCCCGGTCAGTTTCTTCTTTTTTCTTTTTTGTATCTAGAGCCTTGTTTTGTCAGAAACTGTTTTTGTTTCTTCTTTAAGCCTCATAGAATTTAATGTAGTTAATTACTGGCAGGGAGACGGTGTCCTGTGACTGATGAGCCTACCGGGCCCGCCCCTTAAACTGTAGGAGAACGGCACGCCCGGTCAGTTTCTTCTTCTTTTTCTTTTCTTTTTTGTATCTAGTGCTTTGTTTTTATCAAAAAAGAATTTCTTTCCCCTCTAAGGCTCATAGAATTTAATGTTAGTTAATAACTGGCTGGGAGACGGTGTCCTGTGAATAATGAGCCTACCGGGCACCGCCCCTTATACTGTAGGAGAACGGCACGCCCAGTCAGTTTATTCTTCTTTTTGTAAAATTTTTTTTTAGAGCTTTGTTCTGTCAAAACAGAATTTTTCCCCCTCTAAGTCTAACTAGAATTTAGTGTAGTTAATAACTGGCTGGGAGACGGTGTCCTGTGAATGATGAGCCTACCGGACACCGCCCTTAAACTGTAGGAGAACGGCACACCCAGTCAGTTTCTTCTTCTTCTTCTTCTTTTTTTTTTTTTTAGAGCTTTGTTCTGTCAGAAAAAGAATTTCTTTCCCTTTTAAGTCTTACTAGAATTAAGTGTAGTTAATAACTGGCTGGGAGACGGTGTCCTGTGAATGATGAGCCTACCGGGCACCGCCCCTTAAACTGTAGGAGAACGGCACGCCCGGTCAGTTTCTTCTTTTTTCTTTTTTGTATCTAGAGCCTTGTTTTGTCAGAAACTGTTTTTGTTTCTTCTTTAAGCCTCATAAACTTTAATGTAGTTAATTACTGGCTAGGAGACGGTGTCCTGTGACTGATGAGCCTACTGGGCCCGCCCCTTAAACTGTAGGAGAACGGCACGCCCAGTCAGTTTCTTCTTCATCTTCTTTTTTGTATCTAGAGCTTTGTTTCTATAAGAAAAAGATATTCTTTTCCCTCTAAGCCTCATAGAATTTAATGTTAGTTAATAACTGGCTGGGAGACGGTGTCCTGTGAATGATGAGCCTACCGGGTACCGCCCCTTAAACTGTAGGAGAACGGCACGCCCAGTTAGTTTCTTTTTTATCTTTTTTCTTTTTTGTATTTAGAGCTTTATTTCTATCAGAAAACGAAATTCTTTCCCCTCTAAGCCTCATAGAATTTAGTGTTAGTTAATAACTGGCTGGGAGACAGTGTCCTGTGAATGATGAGCCTACCGGGCACCGCCCTTAAACTGTAGGAGAACGGCACGCCCAGTCAGTTTCTTCTTCTTCTTCTTCTTCTTTTTTTTTTAGAGCTTTGTTCTGTCAGAAAAAGAATTTCTTTCCCTTTTAAGTCTTACTAGACTTTAGTGTAGTTAAAAACTGGCTGGGAGACGGTGTCCTGTGAATGATGAGCCTACCGGGCACCGCCCCTTAAACTGTAGGAGAACGGCACGCTCAGTCAGTTTCTTTTTATCTTTTTTCTTTTTTGTATTTAGAGCTTTATTTCTATCAGAAAACGAAATTCTTTCCCCTCTAAGCCTCATAGAATATAGTGTTAGTTAATAACTGGCTGGGAGACAGTGTCTTGTGAATGATGAGCCTACCGGGCACCGCCCCTTAAACTGTAGGAGAACGGCACGCCCAGTCAGTTTCTTCTTCTTCTTCTTCTTCTTCTTTTTAGAGCTTTGTTCTGTCAGAAAAAGAATTTCTTTCCCTTTTAAGTCTTACTAGACTTTAGTGTAGTTAAAAACTGGCTGGGAGACGGTGTCCTGTGAATGATGAACCTACCGGGCACCGCCCCTTAAACTGTAGGAGAACGGCACGCCCGGTCAGTTTCTTCTTTTTTCTTTTTTGTATCTAAGAGCCTTGTTTTGTCAGAAACTGTTTTTGTTTCTTCTTTAAGCCTCATAAACTTTAATGTAGTTAATTACTGGCTAGGAGACGGTGTCCTGTGACTGATGAGCCTACTGGGCCCGCCCCTTAAACTGTAGGAGAACGGCACGCCCAGTCAGTTTCTTCTTCATCTTCTTTTTTGTATCTAGAGCTTTGTTTCTATCAGAAAAAGATATTCTTTTCCCTCTAAGCCTCATAGAATTTAATGTTAGTTAATAACTGGCTGGGAGACGGTGTCCTGTGAATGATGAGCCTACCGGGTACCGCCCCTTAAACTGTAGGAGAACGGCACGCCCAGTTAGTTTCTTTTTATCTTTTTTCTTTTTTGTATTTAGAGCTTTATTTCTATCAGAAAACGAAATTCTTTCCCCTCTAAGCCTCATAGAATTTAGTGTTAGTTAATAACTGGCTGGGAGACAGTGTCCTGTGAATGATGAGCCTACCGGGCACCGCCCTTAAACTGTAGGAGAACGGCACGCCCAGTCAGTTTCTTCTTCTTCTTCTTCTTCTTTTTTTTTTTAGAGCTTTGTTCTGTCAGAAAAAGAATTTCTTTCCCTTTTAAGTCTTACTAGACTTTAGTGTAGTTAAAAACTGGCTGGGAGACGGTGTCCTGTGAATGATGAGCCTACCGGGCACCGCCCCTTAAACTGTAGGAGAACGGCACGCCCAGTCAGTTTCTTTTTTATCTTTTTTCTTTTTTGTATTTAGAGCTTTATTTCTATCAGAAAACGAAATTCTTTCCCCTCTAAGCCTCATAGAATTTAGTGTTAGTTAATAACTGGCTGGGAGACAGTGTCTGTGAATGATGAGCCTACCGGGCACCGCCCTTAAACTGTAGGAGAACGGCACGCCCAGTCAGTTTCTTCTTCTTCTTCTTCTTCTTTTTTTTTAGAGCTTTGTTCTGTCAGAAAAAGAATTTCTTTCCCTTTTAAGTCTTACTAGACTTTAGTGTAGTTAAAAACTGGCTGGGAGACGGTGTCCTGTGAATGATGAACCTACCGGGCACCGCCCCTTAAACTGTAGGAGAACGGCACGCCCGGTCAGTTTCTTCTTTTTTCTTTTTTGTATCTAAGAGCCTTGTTTTGTCAGAAACTGTTTTTGTTTCTTCTTTAAGCCTCATAAACTTTAATGTAGTTAATTACTGGCTAGGAGACGGTGTCCTGTGACTGATGAGCCTACTGGGCCCGCCCCTTAAACTGTAGGAGAACGGCACGCCCAGTCAGTTTCTTCTTCATCTTCTTTTTTGTATCTAGAGCTTTGTTTCTATCAGAAAAAGATATTCTTTTCCCTCTAAGCCTCATAGAATTTAATGTTAGTTAATAACTGGCTGGGAGACGGTGTCCTGTGAATGATGAGCCTACCGGGTACCGCCCCTTAAACTGTAGGAGAACGGCACGCCCAGTTAGTTTCTTTTTTATCTTTTTTCTTTTTTGTATTTAGAGCTTTATTTCTATCAGAAAACGAAATTCTTTCCCCTCTAAGCCTCATAGAATTTAGTGTTAGTTAATAACTGGCTGGGAGACAGTGTCCTGTGAATGATGAGCCTACCGGGCACCGCCCTTAAACTGTAGGAGAACGGCACGCCCAGTCAGTTTCTTCTTCTTCTTCTTCTTCTTTTTTTTTTAGAGCTTTGTTCTGTCAGAAAAAGAATTTCTTTCCCTTTTAAGTCTTACTAGACTTTAGTGTAGTTAAAAACTGGCTGGGAGACGGTGTCCTGTGAATGATGAGCCTACCGGGCACCGCCCCTTAAACTGTAGGAGAACGGCACGCCCAGTCAGTTTCTTTTTTATCTTTTTTCTTTTTTGTATTTAGAGCTTTATTTCTATCAGAAAACGAAATTCTTTCCCCTCTAAGCCTCATAGAATTTAGTGTTAGTTAATAACTGGCTGGGAGACAGTGTCTTGTGAATGATGAGCCTACCGGGCACCGCCCTTAAACTGTAGGAGAACGGCACGCCCAGTCAGTTTCTTCTTCTTCTTCTTCTTTTTTTTTTAGAGCTTTGTTCTGTCAGAAAAAGAATTTCTTTCCCTTTTAAGTCTTACTAGACTTTAGTGTAGTTAAAAACTGGCTGGGAGACGGTGTCCTGTGAATGATGAACCTACCGGGCACCGCCCCTTAAACTGTAGGAGAACGGCACGCCCGGTCAGTTTCTTCTTTTTTCTTTTTTGTATCTAAGAGCCTTGTTTTGTCAGAAACTGTTTTTGTTTCTTCTTTAAGCCTCATAAACTTTAATGTAGTTAATTACTGGCTAGGAGACGGTGTCCTGTGAATGATGAGCCTACTGGGCCCGCCCCTTAAACTGTAGGAGAACGGCACGCCCAGTCAGTTTCTTCTTCATCTTCTTTTTTGTATCTAGAGCTTTGTTTCTATCAGAAAAAGATATTCTTTTCCCTCTAAGCCTCATAGAATTTAATGTTAGTTAATAACTGGCTGGGAGACGGTGTCCTGTGAATGATGAGCCTACCGGGTACCGCCCCTTAAACTGTAGGAGAACGGCACGCCCAGTTAGTTTCTTTTTTATCTTTTTTCTTTTTTGTATTTAGAGCTTTATTTCTATCAGAAAACGAAATTCTTTCCCCTCTAAGCCTCATAGAATTTAGTGTTAGTTAATAACTGGCTGGGAGACAGTGTCCTGTGAATGATGAGCCTACCGGGCACCGCCCTTAAACTGTAGGAGAACGGCACGCCCAGTCAGTTTCTTCTTCTTCTTCTTCTTCTTCTTTTTTTTAGAGCTTTGTTCTGTCAGAAAAAGAATTTCTTTCCCTTTTAAGTCTTACTAGACTTTAGTGTAGTTAAAAACTGGCTGGGAGACGGTGTCCTGTGAATGATGAACCTACCGGGCACCGCCCCTTAAACTGTAGGAGAACGGCACGCCCGGTCAGTTTCTTCTTTTTTCTTTTTTGTATCTAAGAGCCTTGTTTTGTCAGAAACTGTTTTTGTTTCTTCTTTAAGCCTCATAAACTTTAATGTAGTTAATTACTGGCTAGGAGACGGTGTCCTGTGACTGATGAGCCTACTGGGCCCGCCCCTTAAACTGTAGGAGAACGGCACGCCCAGTCAGTTTCTTCTTCATCTTCTTTTTTGTATCTAGAGCTTTGTTTCTATCAGAAAAAGATATTCTTTTCCCTCTAAGCCTCATAGAATTTAATGTTAGTTAATAACTGGCTGGGAGACGGTGTCCTGTGAATGATGAGCCTACCGGGTACCGCCCCTTAAACTGTAGGAGAACGGCACGCCCAGTTAGTTTCTTTTTTATCTTTTTTCTTTTTTGTATTTAGAGCTTTATTTCTATCAGAAAACGAAATTCTTTCCCCTCTAAGCCTCATAGAATTTAGTGTTAGTTAATAACTGGCTGGGAGACAGTGTCCTGTGAATGATGAGCCTACCGGGCACCGCCCTTAAACTGTAGGAGAACGGCACGCCCAGTCAGTTTCTTCTTCTTCTTCTTCTTCTTTTTTTTTTAGAGCTTTGTTCTGTCAGAAAAAGAATTTCTTTCCCTTTTAAGTCTTACTAGACTTTAGTGTAGTTAAAAACTGGCTGGGAGACGGTGTCCTGTGAATGATGAGCCTACCGGGCACCGCCCCTTAAACTGTAGGAGAACGGCACGCCCAGTCAGTTTCTTTTTTATCTTTTTTCTTTTTTGTATTTAGAGCTTTATTTCTATCAGAAAACGAAATTCTTTCCCCTCTAAGCCTCATAGAATTTAGTGTTAGTTAATAACTGGCTGGGAGACAGTGTCTTGTGAATGATGAGCCTACCGGGCACCGCCCTTAAACTGTAGGAGAACGGCACGCCCAGTCAGTTTCTTCTTCTTCTTCTTCTTTTTTTTTTAGAGCTTTGTTCTGTCAGAAAAAGAATTTCTTTCCCTTTTAAGTCTTACTAGACTTTAGTGTAGTTAAAAACTGGCTGGGAGACGGTGTCCTGTGAATGATGAACCTACCGGGCACCGCCCCTTAAACTGTAGGAGAACGGCACGCCCGGTCAGTTTCTTCTTTTTTCTTTTTTGTATCTAAGAGCCTTGTTTTGTCAGAAACTGTTTTTGTTTCTTCTTTAAGCCTCATAAACTTTAATGTAGTTAATTACTGGCTAGGAGACGGTGTCCTGTGACTGATGAGCCTACTGGGCCCGCCCCTTAAACTGTAGGAGAACGGCACGCCCAGTCAGTTTCTTCTTCATCTTCTTTTTTGTATCTAGAGCTTTGTTTCTATCAGAAAAAGATATTCTTTTCCCTCTAAGCCTCATAGAATTTAATGTTAGTTAATAACTGGCTGGGAGACGGTGTCCTGTGAATGATGAGCCTACCGGGTACCGCCCCTTAAACTGTAGGAGAACGGCACGCCCAGTTAGTTTCTTTTTTATCTTTTTTCTTTTTTGTATTTAGAGCTTTATTTCTATCAGAAAACGAAATTCTTTCCCCTCTAAGCCTCATAGAATTTAGTGTTAGTTAATAACTGGCTGGGAGACAGTGTCCTGTGAATGATGAGCCTACCGGGCACCGCCCTTAAACTGTAGGAGAACGGCACGCCCAGTCAGTTTCTTCTTCTTCTTCTTCTTCTTTTTTTTTTAGAGCTTTGTTCTGTCAGAAAAAGAATTTCTTTCCCTTTTAAGTCTTACTAGACTTTAGTGTAGTTAAAAACTGGCTGGGAGACGGTGTCCTGTGAATGATGAGCCTACCGGGCACCGCCCCTTAAACTGTAGGAGAACGGCACGCCCAGTCAGTTTCTTTTTTATCTTTTTTCTTTTTTGTATTTAGAGCTTTATTTCTATCAGAAAACGAAATTCTTTCCCCTCTAAGCCTCATAGAATTTAGTGTTAGTTAATAACTGGCTGGGAGACAGTGTCTTGTGAATGATGAGCCTACCGGGCACCGCCCTTAAACTGTAGGAGAACGGCACGCCCAGTCAGTTTCTTCTTCTTCTTCTTCTTCTTTTTTTTTAGAGCTTTGTTCTGTCAGAAAAAGAATTTCTTTCCCTTTTAAGTCTTACTAGACTTTAGTGTAGTTAAAAACTGGCTGGGAGACGGTGTCCTGTGAATGATGAACCTACCGGGCACCGCCCCTTAAACTGTAGGAGAACGGCACGCCCGGTCAGTTTCTTCTTTTTTCTTTTTTGTATCTAAGAGCCTTGTTTTGTCAGAAACTGTTTTTGTTTCTTCTTTAAGCCTCATAAACTTTAATGTAGTTAATTACTGGCTAGGAGACGGTGTCCTGTGACTGATGAGCCTACTGGGCCCGCCCCTTAAACTGTAGGAGAACGGCACGCCCAGTCAGTTTCTTCTTCATCTTCTTTTTTGTATCTAGAGCTTTGTTTCTATCAGAAAAAGATATTCTTTTCCCTCTAAGCCTCATAGAATTTAATGTTAGTTAATAACTGGCTGGGAGACGGTGTCCTGTGAATGATGAGCCTACCGGGTACCGCCCCTTAAACTGTAGGAGAACGGCACGCCCAGTTAGTTTCTTTTTTATTTTTTCTTTTTTGTATTTAGAGCTTTATTTCTATCAGAAAACGAAATTCTTTCCCCTCTAAGCCTCATAGAATTTAGTGTTAGTTAATAACTGGCTGGGAGACAGTGTCCTGTGAATGATGAGCCTACCGGGCACCGCCCTTAAACTGTAGGAGAACGGCACGCCCAGTCAGTTTCTTCTTCTTCTTCTTCTTCTTCTTTTTTTTAGAGCTTTGTTCTGTCAGAAAAAGAATTTCTTTCCCTTTTAAGTCTTACTAGACTTTAGTGTAGTTAAAAACTGGCTGGGAGACGGTGTCCTGTGAATGATGAGCCTACCGGGCACCGCCCCTTAAACTGTAGGAGAACGGCACGCCCAGTCAGTTTCTTTTTTATCTTTTTTCTTTTTTGTATTTAGAGCTTTATTTCTATCAGAAAACGAAATTCTTTCCCCTCTAAGCCTCATAGAATTTAGTGTTAGTTAATAACTGGCTGGGAGACAGTGTCTTGTGAATGATGAGCCTACCGGGCACCGCCCTTAAACTGTAGGAGAACGGCACGCCCAGTCAGTTTCTTCTTCTTCTTCTTCTTTTTTTTTAGAGCTTTGTTCTGTCAGAAAAAGAATTTCTTTCCCTTTTAAGTCTTACTAG
Source organism: Strongylocentrotus purpuratus (assembly GCF_000002235.5). Taxonomy (NCBI): domain Eukaryota; kingdom Metazoa; phylum Echinodermata; class Echinoidea; order Camarodonta; family Strongylocentrotidae; genus Strongylocentrotus; species Strongylocentrotus purpuratus. The sequence goes on from NW_022145596.1 coordinate 5,550,718, forward strand.
ACTTTAGTGTAGTTAAAAACTGGCTGGGAGACGGTGTCCTGTGAATGATGAACCTACCGGGCACCGCCCCTTAAACTGTAGGAGAACGGCACGCCCGGTCAGTTTCTTCTTTTTTCTTTTTTGTATCTAAGAGCCTTGTTTTGTCAGAAACTGTTTTTGTTTCTTCTTTAAGCCTCATAAACTTTAATGTAGTTAATTACTGGCTAGGAGACGGTGTCCTGTGACTGATGAGCCTACTGGGCCCGCCCCTTAAACTGTAGGAGAACGGCACGCCCAGTCAGTTTCTTCTTCTTCTTCTTCTTCTTTTTTTTTAGAGCTTTGTTCTGTCAGAAAAAGAATTTCTTTCCCTTTTAAGTCTTACTAGACTTTAGTGTAGTTAAAAACTGGCTGGGAGACGGTGTCCTGTGAATGATGAACCTACCGGGCACCGCCCCTTAAACTGTAGGAGAACGGCACGCCCGGTCAGTTTCTTCTTTTTTCTTTTTTGTATCTAAGAGCCTTGTTTTGTCAGAAACTGTTTTTGTTTCTTCTTTAAGCCTCATAAACTTTAATGTAGTTAATTACTGGCTAGGAGACGGTGTCCTGTGACTGATGAGCCTACCGGGCACCGCCCTTAAACTGTAGGAGAATGGCACGCCCAGTCAGTTTCTTCTTCTTCTTCTTTTCTTTTTGTATCTAGAGCTTTGTCTCTATCAGAAAAAGATATTCTTTTCCCTCTAAGCCTCATAGAATTTAATGTTAGTTAATAACTGGCTGGGAGACGGTGTCCTGTGAATGATGAGCCTACCGGGTACCGCCCCTTAAACTGTAGGAGAACGGCACGCCCAGTTAGTTTCTTTTTTATCTTTTTTCTTTTTTGTATTAGAGCTTTATTTCTATCAGAAACACAATTTTTTCCCCCTCTAAGTTTAACTAGAATTTAGTGTAGTTAATAACTGGCTGGGAGACGGTGTCCTGTGAATGATGAGCCTACTGGGCCCGCCCCTTAAACTGTAGGAGAACGGCACGCCCAGTCAGTTTCTTCTTCTTCTTCTTTTCTTTTTTGTATCTAGAGCTTTGTCTCTATCAGAAAAAGATATTCTTTTCCCTCTAAGCCTCATAGAATTTAATGTTAGTTAATAACTGGCTGGGAGACGGTGTCCTGTGAATGATGAGCCTACCAGGTACCGCCCCTTAAACTGTAGGAGAACGGCATGCCCAGTCAGTTTCTTCATCTTCTTCTTCTTTTTCTTTTTTTAGGGCTTTGTTCTGTCAGAAACACAATTTCTTTTCCCTTCTAAGTCTTACTAGAATTTATTGTAGTTAATAACTGGCTGGGAGACGGTGTCCTGTGAATGATGAGCCTACCGGGCACCGCCCCTTAAACTGTAGGAGAACGGCACGCCCGGTCAGTTTCTTCTTTTTTCTTTTTTGTATCTAGAGCCTTGTTTTGTCAGAAACTGTTTTTGTTTCTTCTTTAAGCCTCATAGAATTTAATGTAGACAATTACTGGCAGGGAGACGGTGTCCTGTGACTGATGAGCCTACTGGGCCCGCCCCTTAAACTGTAGGAGAACGGTACGCCAAGTCTGTTTCTTCTTCCTTTTTTTAGAGCTTTGTTCAATCAGAAACACAATTTTTTCCCCTCTAAGTCTAACTAGAATTTAGTGTAGTAAATAACTGGCTGGAAGACGGTGTCCTGTGACTGATGAGCCTACCGGGCACCGCCCCTTAAACTGTAGGAGAACGGCACGCCCAGTCAGTTTCTTTTTTTCTTTTTTCTTTTTTGTATTTAGAGCTTTATTTCTATCAGAAAACGAAATTCTTTCCCCTCTAAGCCTCATAGAATTTAGTGTTAGTTAATAACTGGCTGGGAGACAGTGTCCTGTGAATGATGAGCCTACCGGGCACCGCCCTTAAACTGTAGGAGAACGGCACGCCCAGTCAGTTTCTTCTTCTTCTTCTTCTTCTTCTTTTTTTTTAGAGCTTTGTTCTGTCAGAAAAAGAATTTCTTTCCCTTTTAAGTCTTACTAGACTTTAGTGTAGTTAAAAACTGGCTGGGAGACGGTGTCCTGTGAATGATGAGCCTACCGGGTACCGCCCCTTAAACTGTAGGAGAACGGCACGCCCAGTCAGTTTCTTCTTCTTCTTCTTCTTCTTCTTCTTCTTTTTTTAAGAGCTTTGTTCTATCAGAAAAAGAATTTCTTTCCCTTTTAAGTCTTACTAGAATTAAGTGTAGTTAATAACTGGCTGGGAGACGGTGTCCTGTGAATGACGAGCTTACCGGGCACCGCCCCTTAAACTGTAGAGGAACGGCACGCCCAGTCAGTTTCTTCTTCTTCTTCTTCTTTTTTTAGAGCTTTGTTCTGTCAGAAACACAATTTCTTTTCCCTTCTAAGTCTTACTAGACTTAAGTGTAGTTAAAAACTGGCTGGGAGACGGTGTCCTGTGAATGATGAGCCTACCGGGCACCGCCCCTTAAACTGTAGGAGAACGGCTCGCCCGGTCAGTTTCTTCTTTTTTCTTTTTTGTATCTAAGAGCCTTGTTTTGTCAGAAACTGTTTTCGTTTATTCTTTAAGCCTCATAAACTTTAATGTAGTTAATTACTGGCTAGGAGACGGTGTCCTGTGACTGATGAGCCTACTGGGCCCGCCCCTTAAACTGTAGGAGAACGGCACGCCCAGTCAGTTTCTTCTTCATCTTCTTTTCTTTTTTGTATCTAGAGCTTTGTTTCTATCAGAAAAAGATATTCTTTTCCCTCTAAGCCTCATAGAATTTAATGTTAGTTAATAACTGGCTGGGAGACGGTGTCCTGTGAATGATGAGCCTACCGGGTACCGCCCCTTAAACTGTAGAAGAACGGCACGCCCAGTTAGTTTCTTCTTCTTTTTTAAGGGCTTTGTTCTATCAGAAACACAATTTTTTCCCCCTCTAAGTTTAACTAGAATTTAGTGTAGTTAATAACTGGCTGGGAGACGGTGTCCTGTGAATGATGAGCCTACTGGGCCCGCCCCTTAAACTGTAGGAGAACGGCACGCCCAGTCAGTTTCTTCTTCTTCTTCTTCTTTTCTTTTTTGTATCTAGAGCTTTGTCTCTATCAGAAAAAGATATTCTTTTCCCTCTAAGCCTCATAGAATTTAATGTTAGTTAATAACTGGCTGGGAGACGGTGTCCTGTGAATGATGAGCCTACCAGGTACCGCCCCTTAAACTGTAGGAGAACGGCACGCCCAGTCAGTTTCTTCATCTTCTTCTTCTTCTTCTTTTTTTAGAGCTTTGTTCTGTCAGAAACACAATTTCTTTTCCCTTCTAAGTCTTACTAGACTTTAGTGTAGTTAATAACTGGCTGGGAGACGGTGTCCTGTGAATGATGAGCCTACCGGGCACCGCCCCTTAAACTGTAGGAGAACGGCACGCCCGGTCAGTTTCTTCTTTTTTCTTTTTTTGTATCTAGAGCCTTGTTTTGTCAGAAACTGTTTTTTTTTTCTTCTTTAAGCCTCATAGAATTTAATTTAGTTAATTACTGGCAGGGAGACGGTGTCCTGTGACTGATGAGCCTACCGGGCCCGCCCCTTAAACTGTAGGAGAACGGTACGCCAAGTCTGTTACTTCTTCCTTTTTTTTAGAGCTTTGTTCTATCAGAAACACAATTTTTCCCCCTCTAAGTCTAACTAGAATTTAGTGTAGTAAATAACTGGCTGGAAGACGGTGTCCTGTGACTGATGAGCCTACCGGGCACCGCCCCTTAAACTGTAGGAGAACGGCACGCCCGGTCAGTTTCTTCTTTTTTCTTTTTTTTTATCTAGAGCCTTGTTTTGCCAGAAACTGTTTTTGTTTCTTCTTTAAGCCTCATAGAATTTAATGTAGTTAATTACTGGCAGGGAGACGGTGTCCTGTGACTGATGAGCCTACCGGGCCCGCCCCTTAAACTGTAGGAGAACGGTACGCCAAGTCTGTTACTTCTTCCTTTTTTTAGAGCTTTGTTCTATCAGAAACACAATTTTTTCCCCTCTATAGTCTAACTAGAATTTAGTGTAGTAAATAACTGGCTGGAAGACGGTGTCCTGTGACTGATTAGCCTACCGGGCACCGCCCCTTAAACTGTAGGAGAACGGCACGCCCAGTCTGTTTCTTCTTTATCTTTTTTATTTTTTATCTTTTTTCTTTTTTGTATTTAGAGCTTTATTTCTATTAGAAAACGAAATTCTTTCCCCTCTAAGCCCCATAGAATTTAGTGTTAGTTAATAACTGGCTGGGAGACAGTATCCTGTGCATGATGAGCCTACCGGGCACCGCCCTTAAACTGTAGGAGAACGCCACGCCCAGTCAGTTTCTTCTTCTTCTTCTTCTTCTTCTTTTTTTTAGAGCTTTGTTCTGTCAGAAAAAGAATTTCTTTCCCTTTTAAGTCTTACTAGAATTAAGTGTAGTTAATAACTGACTGGGAGACGGTGTCCTGTGAATGACGAGCTTACCGGGCACCGCCCCTTAAACTGTAGAGGAACGGCACGCCCAGTCAGTTTCTTCTTCTTCTTCTTCTTTTTAGAGCTTTGTTCTGTCAGAAACACAATTTCTTTTCCCTTCTTAGTCTTACTAGACTTTAGTGTAGTTAATAACTGGCTGGGAGACGGTGTCCTGTGAATGATGAGCCTACCGGGCACCGCCCCTTAAACTGTAGGAGAACGGCACGCCCGGTCAGTTTCTTCTTTTTTCTTTTTTGTATCTAGAGCCTTGTTTTGTCAGAAACTGTTTTTGTTTCTTCTTTAAGCCTCATAGAATTTAATGTAGTTAATTACTGGCAGGGAGACGGTGTCCTGTGACTGATGAGCCTACCGGGCCCGCCCCTTAAACTGTAGGAGAACGGCACGCCCGGTCAGTTTCTTCTTCTTTTTCTTTTCTTTTTTGTATCTAGTGCTTTGTTTTTATCAAAAAAGAATTTCTTTCCCCTCTAAGGCTCATATAATTTAATGTTAGTTAATAACTGGCTGGGAGACGGTGTCCTGTGAATAATGAGCCTACCGGGCACCGCCCCTTATACTGTAGGAGAACGGCACGCCCAGTCAGTTTATTCTTCTTTTTGTAAAAATTTTTTTTAGAGCTTTGTTCTGTCAAAAACAGAATTTTTCCCCCTCTAAGTCTAACTAGAATTTAGTGTAGTTAATAACTGGCTGGGAGACGGTGTCCTGTGAATGATGAGCCTACCGGGCACCGCCCTTAAACTGTAGGAGAACGGCACACCCAGTCAGTTTCTTCTTCTTCTTCTTCTTTTTTTTTTTTTTAGAGCTTTGTTCTGTCAGAAAAAGAATTTCTTTCCCTTTTAAGTCTTACTAGAATTAAGTGTAGTTAATAACTGGCTGGAAGACGGTGTCCTGTGAATGATGAGCCTACCGGGCACCGCCCCTTAAACTGTAGGAGAACGGCACGCCCGGTCAGTTTCTTCTTTTTTCTTTTTTGTATCTAGAGCCTTGTTTTGTCAGAATCTGTTTTTGTTTCTTCTTTAAGCCTCATACAATTTAATGTAGTTAATTACTGGCTGGGAGACGGTGTCCTGTGACTGATGAGCCTACTGGGCCCGCCCCTTAAACTGTAGGAGAACGTCACGCCCAGTCAGTTTCTTCTTTATCTTTTTTCTTTTTTTGTATTTAGAGCTTTATTTCTATCAGAAAACGAATTTCTTTCCCCTCCAAGCCTCATAGAATTTAGTGTTAGTTAATAACTGGCTGGGAGACAGTGTCCTGTGAATGATGAGCCTACCGGGCACCGCCCTTAAACTGTTGGAGAACGGCACGCCCAGTCAGTTTCTTCTTCTTCTTCTTCTTCTTCTTCTTCTTCTTCTTCTTTTTTTTAGAGCTTTGTTCTGTCAGAAAAAGAATTTCTTTCCCTTTTAAGTCTTACTAGAATTAAGTGTAGTTAATAACTGGCTGGGAGACGGTGTCCTGTGAATGATGAGCCTACCGGGCACCGCCCCTTAAACTGTAGGAGAACGGCACGCCCGGTCAGTTTCTTCTTTTTTCTTTTTTGTATCTAGAGCCTTGTTTTGTCAGAAACTGTTTTTGTTTCTTCTTTAAGCCTCATAGAATTTAATGTAGTTAATTACTGGCAGGGAGACGGTGTCCTGTGACTGATGAGCCTACCGGGCCCGCCCCTTAAACTGTAGGAGAACGGCACGCCCGGTCAGTTTCTTCTTCTTTTTCTTTTCTTTTTTGTATCTAGTGCTTTGTTTTTATCAAAAAAGAATTTCTTTCCCCTCTAAGGCTCATAGAATTTAATGTTAGTTAATAACTGGCTGGGAGACGGTGTCCTGTGAATAATGAGCCTACCGGGCACCGCCCCTTATACTGTAGGAGAACGGCACGCCCAGTCAGTTTATTCTTCTTTTTGTAAAATTTTTTTTTAGAGCTTTGTTCTGTCAAAAACAGAATTTTTCCCCCTCTAAGTCTAACTAGAATTTAGTGTAGTTAATAACTGGCTGGGAGACGGTGTCCTGTGAATGATGAGCCTACCGGACACCGCCCTTAAACTGTAGGAGAACGGCACACCCAGTCAGTTTCTTCTTCTTCTTCTTCTTTTTTTTTTTTTTAGAGCTTTGTTCTGTCAGAAAAAGAATTTCTTTCCCTTTTAAGTCTTACTAGAATTAAGTGTAGTTAATAACTGGCTGGGAGACGGTGTCCTGTGAATGATGAGCCTACCGGGCACCGCCCCTTAAACTGTAGGAGAACGGCACGCCCGGTCAGTTTCTTCTTTTTTCTTTTTTGTATCTAGAGCCTTGTTTTGTCAGAAACTGTTTTTGTTTCTTCTTTAAGCCTCATAAAATTTAATGTAGTTAATTACTGGCTCGGAGACGGTGTCCTGTGACTGATGAGCCTACTGGGCCCGCCCCTTAAACTGTAGGAGAACGGCACGCCCAGTCAGTTTCTTCTTTATCTTTTTTCTTTTTTTGTATTTAGAGCTTTATTTCTATCAGAAAACGAATTTCTTTCCCCTCTAAGCCTCATAGAATTTAGTGTTAGTTAATAACTGGCTGGGAGACAGTGTCCTGTGAATGATGAGCCTACCGGGCACCGCCCTTAAACTGTAGGAGAACGGCACGCCCAGTCAGTTTCTTCTTCTTCTTCTTCTTCTTCTCCTTTTTTTTTTAAGGCTTTGTTCTGTCAGAAAAAGAATTTCTTTCCCTTTTAAGTCTTACTAGAATTAAGTGTAGTTAATAACTGGCTGGGAGACGGTGTCTTGTGAATGATGAGCCTACCGGGCACCGCCCCTTAAACTGTAGGAGAACGGCACGCCCGGTCAGTTTCTTCTTTTTTCTTTTTTGTATCTAGAGCCTTGTTTGTCAGAAACTGTTTTTGTTTCTTCTTTAAGCCTCGTAGAATTTAATGTAGTTAATTACTGGCAGGGAGACGGTGTCCTGTGACTGATGAGCCTACCGGGCCCGCCCCTTAAACTGTAGGAGAACGGCACGCCCGGTCAGTTTCTTCTTCTTTTTCTTTTCTTTTTTGTATCTAGAGCTTTGTTTTTATCAAAAAAGAATTTCTTTCCCCTCTAAGCCTCATAGAATTTAATGTTAGTTAATAACTGGCTGGGAGACGGTGTCCTGTGAATAATGAGCCTACCGGGCACCACCCCTTATACTGTAGGAGAACGGCACGCCCAGTCAGTTTATTCTTCTTTTTGTAAATTTTTTTTTTAGAGCTTTGTTCTGTCAAAAACAGAATTTTTCCCCCTCTAAGTCTAACTAGAATTTAGTGTAGTTAATAAGTGGCTGGGAGACGGTGTCCTGTGAATGATGAGCCTACCGGGCACCGCCTCTTAAACTGTAGGAGAACGGCGAGCCCGGTCAGTTTCTTCTTTTTTCTTTTTTGTATCTAGAGCCTTGTTTTGTCAGAAACTGTTTTTGTTTCTTCTTTAAGCCTCATAAAATTTAATGTAGTTAATTACTGGCTGGGAGACGGTGACCTGTGACTGATGAGCCTACTGGGCCCGCCCCTTAAACTGTAGGAGAACGGCACGCCCAGTCAGTTTCTTCTTTATCTTTTTTCTTTTTTTGTATTTAGAGCTTTATTTCTATCAGAAAACGAATTTCTTTCCCCTCTAAGCCTCATAGAATTTAGTGTTAGTTAATAACTGGCTGGGAGACAGTGTCCTGTGAATGATGAGCCAACCGGGCACCGCCCTTAAACTGTAGGAGAACGGCACGCCCAGTCAGTTTCTTCTTCTTCTTCTTCTTCTTCTTCATCTTCTTCTTTTTTTTTTAGAGCTTTGTTCTGTCAGAAAAAGAATTTCTTTCCCTTTTAAGTCTTACCAAAATTAAGTGTAGTTAATAACTGGCTGGGAGACGGTGTCCTGTGAATGATGAGCCTACCGGGCACCGCCCCTTAAACTGTAGGAGAACGGCACGCCCGGTCAGTTTCTTCTTTTTTCTTTTTTGTATCTAGAGCCTTGTTTTGTCAGAATCTGTTTTTGTTTCTTCTTTAAGCCTCATACAATTTAATGTAGTTAATTACTGGCTGGGAGACGGTGTCCTGTGACTGATGAGCCTACTGGGCCCGCCCCTTAAACTGTAGGAGAACGTCACGCCCAGTCAGTTTCTTCTTTATCTTTTTTCTTTTTTTGTATTTAGAGCTTTATTTCTATCAGAAAACGAATTTCTTTCCCCTCCAAGCCTCATAGAATTTAGTGTTAGTTAATAACTGGCTGGGAGACAGTGTCCTGTGAATGATGAGCCTACCGGGCACCGCCCTTAAACTGTTGGAGAACGGCACGCCCAGTCAGTTTTTCTTCTTCTTCTTCTTCTTCTTCTTCTTCTTCTTCTTCTTTTTTTTAGAGCTTTGTTCTGTCAGAAAAAGAATTTCTTTCCCTTTTAAGTCTTACTAGAATTAAGTGTAGTTAATAACTGGCTGGGAGACGGTGTCCTGTGAATGATGAGCCTACCGGGCACCGCCCCTTAAACTGTAGGAGAACGGCACGCCCGGTCAGTTTCTTCTTTTTTCTTTTTTGTATCTAGAGCCTTGTTTTGTCAGAAACTGTTTTTGTTTCTTCTTTAAGCCTCATAGAATTTAATGTAGTTAATTACTGGCAGGGAGACGGTGTCCTGTGACTGATGAGCCTACCGGGCCCGCCCCTTAAACTGTAGGAGAACGGCACGCCCGGTCAGTTTCTTCTTCTTTTTCTTTTCTTTTTTGTATCTAGTGCTTTGTTTTTATCAAAAAAGAATTTCTTTCCCCTCTAAGGCTCATAGAATTTAATGTTAGTTAATAACTGGCTGGGAGACGGTGTCCTGTGAATAATGAGCCTACCGGGCACCGCCCCTTATACTGTAGGAGAACGGCACGCCCAGTCAGTTTATTCTTCTTTTTGTAAAATTTTTTTTTAGAGCTTTGTTCTGTCAAAAACAGAATTTTTCCCCCTCTAAGTCTAACTAGAATTTAGTGTAGTTAATAACTGGCTGGGAGACGGTGTCCTGTGAATGATGAGCCTACCGGACACCGCCCTTAAACTGTAGGAGAACGGCACACCCAGTCAGTTTCTTCTTCTTCTTCTTCTTTTTTTTTTTTTTAGAGCTTTGTTCTGTCAGAAAAAGAATTTCTTTCCCTTTTAAGTCTTACTAGAATTAAGTGTAGTTAATAACTGGCTGGGAGACGGTGTCCTGTGAATGATGAGCCTACCGGGCACCGCCTCTTAAACTGTAGGAGAACGGCGAGCCCGGTCAGTTTCTTCTTTTTTCTTTTTTGTATCTAGAGCCTTGTTTTGTCAGAAACTGTTTTTGTTTCTTCTTTAAGCCTCATAAAATTTAATGTAGTTAATTACTGGCTGGGAGACGGTGACCTGTGACTGATGAGCCTACTGGGCCCGCCCCTTAAACTGTAGGAGAACGGCACGCCCAGTCAGTTTCTTCTTTATCTTTTTTCTTTTTTTGTATTTAGAGCTTTATTTCTATCAGAAAACGAATTTCTTTCCCCTCTAAGCCTCATAGAATTTAGTGTTAGTTAATAACTGGCTGGGAGACAGTGTCCTGTGAATGATGAGCCAACCGGGCACCGCCCTTAAACTGTAGGAGAACGGCACGCCCAGTCAGTTTCTTCTTCTTCTTCTTCTTCTTCTTCATCTTCTTCTTTTTTTTTTAGAGCTTTGTTCTGTCAGAAAAAGAATTTCTTTCCCTTTTAAGTCTTACCAAATTAAGTGTAGTTAATAACTGGCTGGGAGACGGTGTCCTGTGAATGATGAGCCTACCGGGCACCGCCCCTTAAACTGTAGGAGAACGGCACGCCCGGTCAGTTTCTTCTTTTTTCTTTTTTGTATCTAGAGCCTTGTTTTGTCAGAAACTGTTTATGTTTCTTCTTTAAGCCTCATAGAATTTAATGTAGTTAATTACTGGCTCGGAGACGGTGTCCTGTGACTGATGAGCCTACTGGGCCCGCCCCTTAAACTGTAGGAGAACGGCACGCCCAGTCAGTTTCTTCTTTATCTTTTTTCTTTTTTTGTATTTAGAGCTTTATTTCTATCAGAAAACGAATTTCTTTCCCCTCTAAGCCTGATAGAATTTAGTGTTAGTTAATAACTGGCTGGGAGACAGTGTCCTGTGAATGATGAGCCTACCGGGCACCGCCCTTAAACTGTAGGAGAACGGCACGCCCAGTCAGTTTCTTCTTCTTCTTCTTCTTCTTCTTCTCCTTTTTTTTTTTAAGGCTTTGTTCTGTCAGAAAAAGAATTTCTTTCCCTTTTAAGTCTTACTAGAATTAAGTGTAGTTAATAACTGGCTGGGAGACGGTGTCTTGTGAATGATGAGCCTACCGGGCACCGCCCCTTAAACTGTAGGAGAACGGCACGCCCGGTCAGTTTCTTCTTTTTTCTTTTTTGTATCTAGAGCCTTGTTTTGTCAGAAACTGTTTTTGTCTCTTCTTTAAGCCTCATAGAATTTAATGTAGTTAATTACTGGCAGGGAGACGGTGTCCTGTGACTGATGAGCCTACCGGGCCCGCCCCTTAAACTGTAGGAGAACGGCACGCCCGGTCAGTTTCTTCTTCTTTTTCTTTTCTTTTTTGTATCTAGAGCTTTGTTTTTATCAAAAAAGAATTTCTTTCCCCTCTAAGCCTCATAGAATTTAATGTTAGTTAATAACTGGCTGGGAGACGGTGTCCTGTGAATAATGAGCCTACCGGGCACCACCCCTTATACTGTAGGAGAACGGCACGCCCAGTCAGTTTATTCTTCTTTTTGTAATTTTTTTTTTAGAGCTTTGTTCTGTCAAAAACAGAATTTTTCCCCCTCTAAGTCTAACTAGAATTTAGTGTAGTTAATAACTGGCTGGGAGACGGTGTCCTGTGAATGATGAGCCTACCGGGTCCGCCCCTATAGGAGAACGGCACGCCCAGTCAGTTTCTTCTTCTTCTTCTTTTCCTTTTTGTATCTAGAGCTTTGTTTCTATCAGAAAAAGATATTCTTTTCCATCTAAGCCTCATAGAATTTAATGTTAGTTAATAAGTGGCTGGGAGACGATGTCCTGTGAATGATGAGCCTACCGGGTCCGCCCCTTAAACTGTAGGAGAACAGCACGCCCAGTCAGTTTCTTCTTCTTTTTTAAGGGCTTTGTTCTATCAGAAACACAATTTTTTCCCCCTCTAAGTGTAACTAGAATTTAGTGTAGTTAGTAACTGGCTGGGAGACGGTGTCCTGTGAATGATGAGCCTACTGGGCCCGCCCCTTAAACTGTAGGAGAACGGCACGCCCAGTCAGTTTCTTCTTCTTCTTCTTTTCTTTTTTGTATCTAGAGCTTTGTTTCTATCAGAAAGAGATATTCTTTTCCTTCTAAGCCTCATAGAATTTAATGTAGTTAATTACTGGCAGGGAGACGGTGTCCTGTGACTGATGAGCCTACCGGGCCCGCCCCTTAAACTGTAGGAGAACGGTACGCCAAGTCTGTTTCTTCTTCCTGTTTTTAGAGCTTTGTTCTAACAGAAACACCATTTTTTTCCCCTCTAAGTCTAACTAGAATTTAGTGTAGTAAATAACTGGCTGGAAGACGGTGTCCTGTGACTGATGAGCCTACCGGGCACCGCCCCTTAAACTGTAGGAGAACGGCACGCCCAGTCAGTTTTTTCTTTATCTTTTTTCTTTTTTGTATTTAGAGCTTTATTTCTATCAGAAAACGAATTTCTTTCCCCTCTAAGCCTCATAGAATTTAGTGTTAGTTAATAACTGGCTGGGAGACGGTGTCCTGTGAATGATAACCCTACCGAGCACCGCCCTTAAACTGTAGGAGAACGGCACACCCAGTTAGTTTCTTCCTCTTCTTCTTCTTATTGTTTTTTTTTAGAGCTTTGTTCTGTCAGAAAAAGAATTTCTTTCCCTTTTAAGTCTTACTAGAATTAAGTGTAGTTAATATCTGGCTGGAAGACGGTGTCCTGTGAATGATGAGCCTACTGGGCCCGCCCCTTAAACTGTAAGAGAACGGCACGCCCAGTCAGTTTCTTCTTCTTTCTTTTTTTAATGTAGAGCTTTGTTCTGTCAGAAACTGTTTTTGTTTCTTCTCAAAGTCTAACTAGAATTTAGAGTAGTTAATTACTGGCTGGGAGACGGTGTCCTGTGTATGATGAGCCTACCGGGCCCCGCCCCTTATACCGTAGGAGAACGGCACGCCCAGTCAGTTTTTTTTTTCTTTTTGTAAATATTTTTTTTTAGAGCTTTGATCTGTCAGAAACACAATTTTTTTCCTCTAAGTCTTACCAGAATTTAGTGTAGTTAATAACTGGCTGGGAGACGGTGTCCTGTGAATGATGAGCCTACCGGGCCCCGCCCCTTAAACTGTAGGAGAACGGCACGCCCAGTCAGTTTCTTCTTCTTCTTCTTTTTTTTAATTTTTTTTTTAGAGCTTTGTTCTGTCAGAAACACAATTTTTTCCCCTCCAAGTCTTACTTGAATTTAGTGTAGTTAATAACTGGCTGGGAGAGGGGAAGTGGAAGGAGGGGGGCGGTGGTATTTCCGGGAGGCTATTGTACGGATGAGAAAGGTGAGCCCGTTTTAATTTTAGGTTTTAGGGTAATATTTTCAAAGCAGTTTATTTGGGACTAAAACGGGAAAAGGGTGCAAATGTTTTTACACATGACTTGCTTATCTCGTTGGTTCATTGAAATTTGCACCATCCATGCCGTGCCTAACCTTTTGTTTTGAGTCTGATCAGTTAAGGAAACAAGCATGATTTTGAAGTGCCGCTGGTGACTTCAAAAGCAGGTTTCCCTCTCTTCCACTGGATCATGGAATGGCAGAGACAACCCTAGAGCCGGAGAACAACCAGAGAACGATGTCAAGTCCCCGCTGCTGATGGTCATGTTTGTGAGCGTATGATAATTGAAATAAAGATTTGTGAAGCAAGTGGTTGTTACGACATATCTGCACTGTTTATAGTGCTTATATTCGACAGGCATACGCTTCACAGGTCCTTGTTTCAGTATGTAGTCATTGTGATGGTCTTCAATACCCTAGGTGGAGGATGGGTGACCTGATCATAGGGGAATGATTAGGGTTGTTGGTTATTGTAGGAGGGGCCCAAGCCTTTTCTTTGATCAATGAGAGTAATCAAAAATTGAAAAAATAGCGCATCTCCTCAAAAAACCAAACTAAACCATTAAACAAATGTGAAGCCCGTGGCGACTTTGCAAGCATCTGGCACACCATGAAAATGAGATTAGTGAGACAATTGGAAATACACTGCCATTTGATCCAGCTCATGAATGATGTCTATGATGGAAGCAATCAAAAAAAAAAAAAAAGATTTCACCCCCCCCCCCCCCCCCATCAGCTGCATAATACGTTCAAATTTAGGGGACAGGCTGTGGCTTCATGAATACTTGCATTTCATTCAGACAAAGATTCAATCTGTTAATTTCAGTGGATTTCCAACTTTTTATTTTGTGAAAATGAGAATATAATTATAAGGTATGTGTTTTATAATTGTCAATCGGTCATTTCATAAGGTATTGATTTCCATTATGATTATATTGTTGAACTAGTCAAATTGAATATTATTTTATTTCAGGAGCATAAAGAAAAAGTTTGGACATGAATTATCAACATTCTGTATGGTCAAAAAAAAAAATTATTTGGATTTGTATCCTTTACATGCGTTACATGCGTTACATGACATACCAATTGATTGCTATAAATACGTAGATGATCTTTCTTTATTGGAATGTCGTAAAGTAACCGATCCCTCTGACTTACCAGCTGTCCTCTACAGTTTGGGTCAGAGGTCCTGTCAAAATCACATGAAGTTAAATCCTTCATAGTGTTTTTCACTAAGTGTGACATTCTCCAAAAATCCCCCTGCCATGCCAACTTTATATATTGATGACTCACCCCTGCAAAACTTCCAATCTGTCAAAATTCTTGGTGTCATTGTACAATCCAATCTGAAATGGGATCTCCATGCCACTGAAATCCTCAAAAAATGTAACAGAAAGTATTATGTTTAGGCTTCTGAAACGATATGGACTGTCTTTAGCTGATTCGAAACTGGTATATACGGGCTATATTCGTCCTGTCATGGAATATTATGCCCCCGTTTTTAATGGTGGGCTTACACAGAATCAAATAAGAAGCTTGGAGCAAGTTAAAAAAAGAGTTTGTAGAATCATGCTGGGTCCACGATACACATATTATACCAATGCTTGCCAAATATGTATTCTTTCAACGCTTGAATCCAGAAGGGTAAAGTTTTGTCTGGATTTCGCTACATCCTTAGCTAAACACCCAACATGTAGTACCTGGTTTACCTTTTCGGAAAAACATACCCATCTCCTTACGCCATACTTGCAATAACAAACTTCAACAATGTAATGAAAAGAATATGTTTTTGTTTTTTTTAAATATTCGAATATTGTCTTAATGACTTTTTAAAAAATACATGAATGCAACTTATATTTTTTGATGCACATGCATTTTTTACAACTTCCTCTTTACTTCTTTTCTTCATGTTTCTCCTTTTCTTGACTTCATGTTATATTCTGTTTTCTTATTTTTGCTGCCCAAGCAATCTTATCATTTGACTATATATATTTCAATATTGATAAATTAATTGTAACTGTATTTTATATCTGAAATATGCATTGAGCCATTGGGCTGCGACACATGTTTTTAATAAACCTTGAATTTAATTGTTACATACCCTCTTTCTTCATCTTTTTTTCAAAATTAAAAAGTAACAAATCAAGTTCAGGCTCGTTCCTTGTGATGACATCCCACATAGAGCCGACTGAGTAAGGGCCAGGGACCAGCAACCAAACAAGTTCAGGCTCGTTCCTTGTGATGACATCCCACACATAGAGCCGACTGAGTAAGGGCCAGGGACCAGCAACCGAACAAGTTTTGACTCGTTCCTTGTGATGACATCCCACATAGAGCCGACTGAGTAAGGGCCAGGGACCAGCAACCAAACAAGTTCAGGCTCGTTCCTTGTGATGACATCCCACATATAGAGTCGACTGAGTAAGGGCCAGGGACCAGCAACCGAACAAGTTTTGACTCATTCCTTGTGATGACATCCCACATAGAGCTGACTGAGTAAGGGCCAGGGACCAGCAACCAAACAAGTTTTGACTCGTTCCTTGTGATTACATCCCACATAGAGCCGACTGAGTAAGGGCCATGCAGGGACCAGCAACCGATCAAGTTTAGGCTCGTTCCTTGTGATGACATCCCACATAGAGCTGACTGAGTAAGGGCCAGGGACCAGCAACCAAACAAGTTCAGGCTCGTTCCTTAGGATGACACTTCCCACATAGAGCCGACTGAGTAAGGGCCAGGGACCAGCAACCGATCAAGTTCAGGCTCTTTCCTTGTGATGACATCCCACATAGAGCCGACTGAGTAGGGCCAGGGACCAGCAACCAAACAAGTTCAGGCTCGTTCCTTGTGATGATACCCTACATAAAGCCGACTGAGTAAGGGCCAGGGACCAGCAACCGAACAAGTTTTGACTCGTTCCTTGTGATTACATCCCACATAGAGCCGACTAAGTAAGGGCCAGGGACCAGCAACAAAACAAGTTCAGGCTCGTTCCTCGTGATGATACCCTACATAGAGCCAGCTGAGTAAGGGCCAGGGACCAGCAACCGAACAAGTTTTGACTCGTTCCTTGTGATGACATCCCACATAGAGCCGACTGAGTAAGGGCCAGGGACCAGCAACCAAACAAGTTCAGGTTCGTTCCTTGTGATGAAGCCGACTGAGTAAGGGCCAGGGACCAGCAACCGAACAAGTTTTGACTCGTTCCTTGTGATGACATCCCACATAGAGCCGACTGAGTAAGGGCCAGGGACCAGCAACCAAACAAGTTCAGGCTCGTTCCTTGTGATGATACCCTATACATAGAGCCAGCTGAGTAATGGCCAGGGACCAGCAACCAAACAAGTTCAGGCTCGTTCTTTGTAATGACATCCGACATATAGAGCCGACTGAGTAAGGGCCAGGGACCAGCAACCAAACAAGTTCAGGCTCTTTCTTTGTGATGATACCCTACATATTAGAGCCGACGACGGAACAAATCCTTAGGGAAACATCAGAGCTGGCATATGAAATGTGATGACACTACTATAACTAGCCTCATCGAATTACTTATAATGGATGGAAATGGACCGTTGTAAAGTGCAGCAACGTCACATCTCTGAAACGTGACAGTCTTGAAGGGGCTAATTTACAGGAAGTGCTGCCGACAGATGAGGCTAGAGTCTGAGGGATGAGGTACATTATGATCACCAAAGTCCGATATTATGGCACCTATAGAGACACAGAGTATACACATTTCAAGTTTATAGTGCAGGCAGGAGATTAAAACTTTGAAGACCCCGGTATTGACGCCATACCGGAATGAGTTCCAGGCAAGACTAGGCCTACTGAATACGGAATAAAGATAATACATGTGAACATAATATGACAAACGCTTTAACAGTCAACTTCCTGGCCGGATTAATTGAAGAAATTCAGCACGTTTTCTGTCAAAGAATGTGAGATGTGAGTGAATGCACGAACTGTCGGACTTGTGTCCCCCCCCCCCATACAAGCAAGTATTTGCTACATATCATCATCAATTAGGGACTAGGATTACAGCTTGAACCTGAGCTTCCTACAGAGGAAGCTTGATTCCGAGAGGCTGTGAAGCCCGTGGCGACTTTGCAAGCATCTGGCACACCATGAAAATGAGATTAGTGAGACAATTGGAAATACACTGCCATTTGATCCAGCTCATGAATGATGTCTATGATGGAAGCAATCATATCTTCGAATTGGCAGATGAGGCAGTGGCTGGTTTAACCTGAGAGTCAAGCGAAACTGTACAGCCCCCATCTCATCTCAACCCCTATGCAGACTGGATGAGACATGACTGCATGAAGAAAGACGATGGGGAATCCCATGCCATTTTATTGCAACAAACATGGGTGCACACTGACAAAGGAGGCCGTGACAGGTTTTGCCTTGGACAATAACATAGGAGGCAATGGTGTTTAGTACCATCTCCATCGCATTTCAACCTCTCTCTATACTGCACCATAAGAAGAGCATTGGACAACTGATGGTTTCAGGTGGAGGGAGAAGGTGAGGTAAAGGAGAGAGGTGAGAGGAGAGTTGGGAGGGAATGGTGAGCCGGGAGGGGGAGAAAGAGAGGAGATTGGGGAGGGAGGGAATCTGGTGGACAGAGAGGGAGAGGAGAGGAGGATCGGGGTGGGGACTGAGACGAAGAGAAGAGGGGGAGGGGGATGGGGGACGGAGATGGAGAGAAGAGGGGGAGGGAGAGGAAATGGGGGAGGGAATCTGGGGGACAGAGAGGGAGAGGAGAGGGAATCGGGGGTGGGGGACTGAGACGGAGAGAAGAGGGGGAGGGAGGGGGACGGGGGACGGAGAGGGAGAGGAGAGTTTTTTTTCTCTCTCTTCATTTTTGGGTGGGGGTTGGTACTGTGTATAGATCTTTTTTTAAAATACATTTTAAAGCTTAGAGCCACATACTTTAGGGAACCAAATGTTGGGCAAAAGGGGGGCAAATGCGTTTTTACATGACTCTTTTTCTATGTTGGTTCCTTGAAATCTGCATCATCCATGCAGTGCCTAACCTTTTGGTTGAGTCTGATCAGTTTTAGGTGACAAGCAGGATACAGGAGAGCTGTTGTTGAGTTCAAATGCAGATTACCTTCTGTGTCATCGGCTCATGAATGGCATTGAGGCAACCCCAGAGGAGCGGAGCAGAAAAAGAGGGATGATGTGGCGCACTATTAACCTGAAAGATGTGTGAGTGTTGAGGCGCAGCGCATACTACAGTCATGATCTCACCACGACCTGGTCTCTGGAGAAAAGTCAAAGGGTTTGGTCTTGTTCATGCTAATCTTCCTCATCAAGGTTCCCCTCTTTTCGAGAGCAGTTGGAACCTTGATGAGGAAGATTGGACATTGTTAGATATTGCACACCGGGACCCTTTGCATATTCTTCCAAAATCAGGCCGTTGTTGGATCATATATTGTGGGCTGGGGTAGTGTGAATGCAAGAGGTACAGAGGATGAGGGAGAGTCATCGGTGGAGGATACCCGATTACGGACTCCAAACATTATGATTTCTTCGATCGTCTCCATATGCTTGCAAAGGCTCAAATATGTATCTTTAAAAAATATAAAATGTTTTCCTCTTGGCAGCAACATAACTATCATAGGGTGACATATAGTGGCAGTTTCTTCCCCAGAACTAAACAAGGGGCAACCATCTCTCCGTAGATTTTCGGTTTTACCGTACTTTAATAGGGATTAAAGGTAATGCACAGGCGCGTACGCAGGGGGGGGGGGGGGGGGGGGGGGGGGTTGAACCCCCAGTTTGGTAATTTTTTTTTTTTTTTTTTATTAAAAAAATATTTAAAAAATGATACCAATGGCTGACCTAAAAAAGTTAACCTTACCCCCCCCCCAACGGAGCAAAATGTCAAATTTTCAAGTAAGAGGACACTTTTTTTGTGGTCCCCTTAAAATCGCACGACTCAGTTAGCTGCTGAATAAGCGGGGGGGGGGGGGGGTGTGGGGGAGGGGCGGGGGGTAAGAGGACACTTTTTTTTTGGGGGGGGGGGGTCTCGAAATTTGAAAATTTGACATTTTTCTTCGTTGAGGGGGGGGGGTAAGGTCACCTTTTTTAGGTCAGTCATGGGCATAATTTTTTTTTTTTTTTTATAATTAAAAAAAAAAAAAACCAAAGGGGGGGGGGGTTCGGTTTTTAAGGGGGGTTTACATACATAAAAATACCAAAGGGGGGGTCAACCCCCCCCCTCCCTGCGTACGCGCCTGCTTTAGGGTATAAGCCCTTGTCATGATAGTGTCTATTGTCTCTCATAGCTTTATTTGCTTTATTGTTATTGTTATTGTCATTATTATTATTTTCATTAATGTTATTATAATTATTATTCCGTGACATCGGCACCACTCCCGTCTGATTGCGTGCGTGTAGAGCAGTCACGGTGTGATATATCTCCTAGCAATTGATGACGTAGGATACATGGGAGGCGCTCGGTTTGGGAAACTTTCATCTTCTTTCATTCGTCAGTTATCTTGCACTTGTTCGGTTTGTTGGAGAGAGATGGCAATGTGAGTGAGTATGTGGAGGTGCTTTGTTCCTGACATAGCACCAACACACACTCACACACACTCCTTTTTCTCCTCAACAAGCCGAATTTGTGCATTTTAACCGACGGATGGTAAAGGCTGATCGTGACTCGGATCGGGCGTTCCTGCGTCATCTTTTGTTTGGGGATACAATCACACTATGGCTTGTCTAACACATGCAATCAGATGGGAATGGTAGCAGTCACAAAACCGATCCTTCATCTCAACCTGTTCGCTCATGTGTATTATATGATGTTATATGTATTGTAAATATGTTATTTATGTTATTGTTGTTCAGAAATGTAACTGATTAAAAAGAGAAAACCACGAGAAGCAAAACCAGATAATTAAAACAGTCACTATCTAAAAAAGAGAAAACCACGAGGAGCAATGGCATTAACAGTTACCGTGTCTTGTGTCTTTATTTACCATGTTGATGTTGACGTGCTGGTGAGGGAAACGAGTAAGAGATTGAGAGAATGAAAGAGGGCGACACCGATTCCTATGTAAAACAATGGGCGTGAAAACAAGAAATTGAAATGAGTGGAAATGCTGATGAGGAAAGACTGACATGGCAGAGAAAATGGAGAGTGAGATAGAAAGGCACAAAGATAATGCTTGAAAGAGGAATGGTTTAAAAGGTATATAATACAGCGAGGTGGATGATCTCACTATGAACATGACAGACAATGAACGCGGACAAAATATACAGTTCCTCAGGTAGACAAAGAGACATCCCTTCACTGCTATTATGTAAAAATGTGTAGAACAGGTGTCACATGCATATTCACCTGTTCTACACATTTTTACATAATAGCAGTGGAGGGATGTTCCTTTGACTACCTGAGGAACTGTATATTTTGTCCGCTTTCATTGTCTGTCATGTTCATAGTGTCTTGTGCTGCTAATTAAGTGGCTGGTCCCAACAAACGTATGTTAAATATGGCATATCATAAATTTTAGATCATTACGTGGGCATTCTCTTATTCTACAAAAATTTGATTTGTCAAAATCATACGAGAATTCATATCATATCCCTTTCTTTGGCATGTTTCAGTATCTCAATTTACATTTTGGGAAATATTCCCTTAGTTCGGGGGGGGGGGGGGGGGGGGCTGTTCACTCATTTTCCATCCCGAACCTTGATGGGAAAATTAGTAGGCTTTGATAGCCCTATAGTTTGCAGGAACAAACCCTTTTCAGTCGCCTTGCGTGACTGCGTCTGCCCTGTGAGACTAGGCTCTGTATTTTAGCTGGTCTATTCGACACAACTAAGTGTGTGCCTAGCTGCAGACTAAAATAGCCAGGCCCGGGGCCAGGCCGCATCTTTTTATTCCTAACCTTGCCATCTCAGCCATTCATGGATTCTTATTTTTCTGGACAATTTACCTATAACCAAGTCGGAGCGTAACGGGGCTCCTTGGGGATGACGGCCCTTTCCGTATTGACCTGGATAATGAAAATTGGCAAATTATGTTGGCATTTTTAACATCCTAGCTACCACCCTCCGTACGTAATGAGCATTGGGAGAAATTGTATTCCTGGGGGAAAATTTTTCATCGGGTATAAATACCTTGCCAGCCCCCCCCCCCCTCCGAAAACTTAAACAAATAAACGACCCTCCCACCCCACACAAAACAGCAGGGAAATCATTGAGATATGGGAGAACCGTTCAAAACACAATGGCCAGTATTCTGAAGTCTGGTTTAACTTTAAACCTAGGTTTAAATGAAAATGAAATGAAACTTAGACCTGAAGTCTGGTTTGGTTAAACCCGCGTTTAACTATGTAAGCCAGACTTCAGAATACGGGTCTAATGAGTAAGCCTTTTTCACCGCTGTCTTTTTTAGATTAAGCATAGAAACTCGCATAATAATTTTCTTCTCTTATTCACTTTGCAGCTTGGCCTATTTGTGTATTGAAAGTGCATTTAAATAAGACGAAGATATATGCGTGCTTCTCCGAGGAAAGGAGAATCATTTCCTTTTCAATTCATTCATTGATACTATGTCAGAAGAAGCTAAGAAGGTTTTTTTGGGGAGGGGTGCCCCAAATTACTTGTTTTGTAATGAAAAATTAAATGTTTAGAATTTGTCTTTGATTCATGCATTTCTGTGTGGTATGCGGGGGGGGGGGTGGGGTGTCGCCCCGTAGTGTTGCCCCGTAGGACTTTTTTTTCAGAAGAACACACCTATGACTATATTCCTGGGAATGATATAACTCCTAATCAAATACACAAACTCTGTCGATCACTTAAGAACAGAAAGCCTTTTAACTGTTAACACTACCCCTCTACTTTCCACTTAAATAAGGGCCTACACAACACATGAAGCATTCTTCATTTGTGTAGGCCCTTATTTAACCTGCATAATTCACAGACAGATTGCGTGTATTTAGGCAAGTGTATTTTATCCGAAGACGAGGGTGTAATGCAGTATGACTTAATTCACCACTGTTATTTGTTTACCACTTAGAAATTTGAGATGAACCTACAATAGAGAGAGAGAGAGAGAGAGAGAGAGAGAGAGAGAGAGAGAGAGAGAGAGAGAAAGAGTATAGGAGAACAGAAACATGACCATTCCGTCCGCACCCAGCCTACTCACTTGGCCCAAAAGAATATAAAATGTCGTGTCAAAACGATTGATACAATATTAATGAATAATCTGAACAAAGCCTTCTGTACAGATGATCGTCAGAGGCTGAATGGCTCTTAATTTGAAGCTAATTAACAGAAGAAGAAGAAGATACAACGGATAGAGAAGAGCAGTTATAGCACAAAGAATGCACTTGCTTGATTATTTCTATTTATAAAGTAACTATATCGTTATTAAAAAACAGCAACAGCTATGAATTGCGAACTCACAATGCTAGTGAATATGGGGGAGGTGCGCGGGAGCCCTGATTTGTCTCTTTCTCGTCCTTCAGTTTCCCTTCTCCCTTTCCCTTTTCTCCTTTTTCTTGCCTATTTGAAACCTTAAAATCTGCCACAAGAACCCGACCGACAACCATAGATCTCTGCCGACATCGACAGATGCTTTTGCATCCATTTATTTATTTATGTCTTTGAGTTGAGGACTCTTGGAGTGTGTTGACACTTTTCAGAAGGTTAATTCATGAGACCACCAAAGAAATCAAAGAATTATGGATCCGCACATCTCAGAAAATCGCAGGGTATGGCAGCCCCCCTCCCAATGATAAAAATCAAGTTTGTAGAATGGAGAAGGGCCGACAGTGTTTTTTTTTAGAGTTAAATGTATTTGTTACCCTGTCCGCCCCACGCCCCATTCATATCGCCACACTACATCCCTAAAAAGTTAATGAAAGAGCGCTATCTGTCAGGTTGTCAAGAACAAACTTTGTTTAAAAAGCATGCTTAAAACAGGAAGCTGTAATATCATGCTTAAAACTTGAATATGTTGGTATACATGCCTAGGGGCGGCGAATTCGTTTCATGACCGGGGGGGGGGGGGGGGAGGGCGAAATGTGAGGGACGAGAGAGCAGTGGCGTAATCAGCAAAAACTTTTGGAGGGGGGGGGGGGCAGAAAAAAAATCCGCAACACCACCACTCGTACATGGTACATGCAGTCCACGAGGAATGTTTCTCAAAGTGGGGGGGGGGGGGGGGTGGTGGGTGAGGGGGCTTAAGTATTTACGATCAGGTAGACCAAAGCGAGCGAAGCAAGTGGAGCGTTAATTGGCGTGGGGTCCAGGGGCAGAGCCCAATGAAGCTCAGGGGTTTTAGGCATTTAATTACGGTCAGATAAGCATCCAGGGGCCGTGGGGTCCAGGGGGTAGAGCTCCTGGAAGGTCAGGGAAAAAACATTCCATTTCAGCAACATTTGTAAATAACTGGTATCGAATTAGAAATAAACCTCATTTGAATTTTATTTCCTATCCCCCCCCCCCATCAGTACGCTAGTACAGTGTGAGGGAGCATAGTGAACGAGAGGGGTGAAGGTGACGGAAGTGACTACCCCCATAACCTTTTCTTGAAGTTTTGTTGTATTAAATGATTTATTACATTCCTTAGCAAAACTATAGTATAAAAACAAGCAATATACTTTTTTCACACTTTTCTACAATCCCGAGCGAGAAGATTTTTGCATTTTTATACGCTGCACTCTTGGGCCCTCCAGAGCCTAACAGTGTGTTGCAGTCTTTAGTCAGTATTTGCTACAGTGGCGGATCCAGGGGGCGGGGTTAATGCTCATTTGACAGTAATTTATTGCCCAAAACTCCTGTGCTTCCGGAGGCTCCGCCCCCTGGACCCCACGCCAATTCGTGACGTGCCAGTGTCAAAAATAAGGTATAAAATATGCTCATCTGACGATAATTTAATGTATAAAACCCCTGAGCTTCTTGGGTCTCCGCCCCCTGGACCCAACAGTAATTTGTGTCCTGCCAGTGTAACAAATAAGGTATAAAAATATGCTCATCTGACGATAATTTGATGTATAAAACCCCTGAGCTTCTTGGGGCTCCGCCCCCGGACCCAAAAGTAATTTGTGTCCTGCCAGTGTCACAAATAAGGTATAAAATATGCTCATCTGACGATAATTCAATGTATAAAATCCCTGAGCTTCTTGGGGCTCCGCCCCCTGGACCCAACAGTAATTTGTGTCCTGCCAGTGTCACAAAATTGTTAAGGTATAAAAATATGCTCATCTGACGATAATTTGATGTATAAAACCCCTGAGCTTCTTGGGTCTCCGCCCCCTGGACCCAACAGTAATTTGTGTCCTGCCAGTGTAACAAATAAGGTATAAAAATATGCTCATCTGACGATAATTTGATGTATAAAACCCCTGAGCTTCTTGGGGCTCCGCCCCCCGGACCCAACAGTAATTTGTATCCTGCCAGTGTCACAAATAATGTTTAAAATATGCTCATCTGACGATAATTTAATATATAAAATCCCTGAGCTTCTTGGGGCTCCGCCCCCTGGACCCAACAATAATTTGTGTCCTGCCAGTGTCCAAAATTGTTAAGGTATAAAAATATGCTCATCTGACGATAATTTGATGTATGAAACCCCTGAGCTTCTGAGAGCTCCGCCCCCTGGACCCAGTGGCGTTTTTGTTTTTGTTTTTTGTTTTTTTTTGGGGGGGGGGGGGGAGTCCAGAAAAAAAATCGCACCGACTAAGCCAGCTGAAAAGTCGCTCAGGGGGGGGGGGGGGGGGGTAAGAGGACACTTTTTTAGGTCAGCCATTGGCATATTTTTGATGACTGCCATTTACGTATGGCCGCGCCCCTTCTCCAAAAAGCCATTGGCATATTTTTTTTTTTTTTTTTTATTACAAAAAAAACAAAACAAAAGGGGGGAGGGTTTCACAAAAATCATACACAAAACATACACATGAAAAAATCTCAAGGGGGGGGGGTTTAACCCCACCCCCCCCCCCCCCCCCTGCGTTCGCGCCTGATTGATGCACCTGATGACTGCCATTTACGTATGGCCGCGCCCCTTCTCCAAAATTTCCTGATTACCATTCTGCCACTCTTTCGAGGGGGCCGGCCGGCAGCGGCCTTCTCAGAAGTGGTTTTACACTAACCTTTTCAGGCATTATACGGCCGCTTACACTATGAATATGACTGACAAAGAAAGCGGACAAAATATACAGTTCCTCAGGTAGATAAAGGAAGATCCCTTCACTGCTATTATGTAAAAATGTGTAGAACAGGTGTCACATGCATATTCACTTTTTACATAATAGCAGTGAAGGGATGTTCCTTTGTCTACCTGAGGAACTGTATATTTTGTCCGCTTTCTTTGTCAGTCATGTTCATAGTGTTAACATGAACAAGCATGCCTAGTATTTTTTCAAATAAGCCGAATTCCGACTCAGTTGTGCACAAACTAAAAATTATAATACGATCAGTCCCCCCCCCCCCCCACCCCCTATCAATGAGCGCGCATTCCACACGAGCATATCCAGCCCCAAAGATAAAAATTAAATATAATCCTTTCTTTTCTCTTCTCCGTTCTTTTTTCTCTTCTTTTCTTCTTTGAGTGTGGGGGGGGGGGGGCGGCCGTTGTCCCCCCCCCCCTGGATCCGCCACTGCTGTAGTACAGCATTACTCTCACATTTTCTACTCTCCTTTGAGAAGAGGAAAAAAGTGACTGGCATATCCTTTCATTAAATATACTGACAAAAGTAGGTTTGATGACCATTGTAATGGAAATGTAGATCACAAGCTATGCATAATGCCAGATAGAAAATGATGTGTTGCCCTCTGAAAACATTTTTCCACAATGTTCAACTCTCTCTCTCTCTCTCTCTCTCTCTCTCTCTTGATCTTGCGAATAGACAATAATAAATTCGTACGGGCGTTAATACGTACGCAATTTAATGCAATAGATGTAATACCCAATAGTGACGCACACGTACGGGTGCGTTCAAGCAAGCAATCACGAGAGCAGAATTTAGCTGATCTAACTCCGGAAGAACATCAGAAACTCTGTTTATATTTGTAAGTAAAACATATTGAATGAAATAATTATACTACAAATAAATTTGATATTAACCATTCACATTTCGTAATCTGCCATGTTTTCTCATGATGTGAAGGTCAATTCAAGTATTATTAACCATTTAACGTAGCATCTGCTAATAATAGGGATTATCCCTGAAGAAGAGACGTAACCTGTAGTGTCTTGCACGGGGAACTCCCGGCGGCGTAAGCAATCTATCACTGGTACTGCAGGATTCGGCCCCCGATCAGTAGATCTGCATCTGTAATCCTTTGACATAGACTAGACTAGGTCTAATTGGATTAGCCTATTAGGTTTTACTTAGACCGAAAATTTCTGTCTCTTTCGATCGTTATCCTCTTAAATAGGTAGAGTCGGCTCCTCTCCGACCCGACGCTAAAGCCTTAAGTAAAGGCTTCTAAAAACGATTCAAACAGCGGGTTGGGCACGAAGAACTTTGCACATCGAGCGCTGTATGAGTGAGTTTACATGCTCTCATTGACCGATTTCTACATGCATGTGACATGATTGTCCATGTCCAGGTCGCTAGTGCTCAGTCATTGATTAATTTATCCCCCTTAAATGCACATCTGCCAACAAAAGATGGATTATTATTAAAGGGGACTCTTGGAACCCTATGATGTATGCGCACCTGACATGTCACTAGGGAGGCCAATACCTAAATATAACTTTTTAATTGCTAATTTATTTATAATAAAACAAAGTTTGAAAGAAAGTATTTTCTTTAACTAATACAACTCACCCATCTGCCGATTCAAAAAATTCCATAAAATAGAGATATCCAGCTCTGAAGTTGGAGGTTTCTTCTACCCTAATCTGTCCGTAAGAGCCTTGAAACAATCATATTTCATGTCGCAAAATTACGTTCATAATTAGACAGGCCCATGGGGATAAGCGTGTCATTGCCCGGACAAAGTCCACAATTACGTTTAAAACTTCGCGCAAAAGTACATTCACTCGTCTACGGCTAGCCTTGAATCGTTCGCACACGTACACACCGACACAGGCAAGCCCCGATCCAGGCTGAAATCCAGCCATCCATGTGCGTACGACTACATCTACTACTACTACTACGAACCGAAGGCGAAGGTTAAAAAATGAAGAAAAGATATCAAAATTGGCAGAAAAGAAATAGATCTAATTCATTGATATTTACCTTATTCCAATAACTTGATTTCCTCATAAGTATTCCTTATGATTCGGTCGGAGATCTACTGTACAATCAACAAGAACGACCTCCAAAATCAGCGCAACACATTATTTAATCCCCGGAATGATACTATGCGTGCATATCGCATATGTACCTGGATATCTCTTTCTCTCTCTAGCTCTAGCTATACGTGACAACTATGTATCATGCACTCGCATCATCATCCAATCATGTCTTTTCAACCAAACTTCTCAATTGGAGTATAGACTGCTCACATAGACATTTTTTACTGAAATATCTTTTGTAACATTTCTCATATATGACTTACTGTACAAGCTCGACACTCGTGTCTAGTGCTGTGAGAATAAGGTACTGCGTGTGAGACTACGCTACATTTGTTTGGCGCGTGATGTGACCGGAGCTCATACATATTCATATTATGATGTCGCAAGACCTCTATTTTTGGCTTGAACAATGACATCACTGTTCACAGTTTTCCTTCTCAATTTGAGATGGCTGTAGCTATCGGGCCCAAACCAACGCAAGATTGACTTAAACATCATACTCTATCTATCTTCCAATGTCCAGTTGGTAAAAATATGTATTTAAAAAGATATAATCTTTTTTATTTATATTTTCTAGCTGTTAAAAGTGGCATTTGTGAACATCTGATACGTTAATCTCTATCAAAAGTTCTTTGACTTAAATCGGATTCCACATTTTTAGGGTCTACCTTCTGCCAATGAGAAGGATTTTAGTGAGCTAACCTCTGCGCCCTCTAGGCAGTGTAATTTTGACATTGCAAAGACAAAGATTTCCAATGTAGCTTCTAAAAGTCAGGTCAGCATCCGGTCGCAGGCCCCTTTCATGGCGGCTTAAGAGAATTAAGGAGAAAGAGAGAGTGATGGAAGAAAAGGAAGAGAAGAAGAGAGGAAAAGTAAAGAGAGGGAGAAGGGAAAAAAGAAGAAATATAATCGCTACTCTTAGTAATGGGTCGGCTACGTATTTGATAAGATGGAAACCAAATCCCACGCAAGTTATGCATATAGCCTGCACGGCTGCACCAATGAATGAATCATAGGATCGGAGGAGGGGGGATTCGGCCCTGGCCCTCCCTTTTTGGCGGCCTAAGTACATGAAAATGGGGGGAAAGAGAGAACAAAAGAAAAATGAGGAAAGAAAGCGACAATAATGTAAATAAAAAGAAGATAGAAAGTGGAGGAAAAGGAGGGAGAGAGAGAAAAGGAACAATATGAAACTTAAATTTACACATACAGATCACATTTACGTAGAGTTGACTCAACAAAAGAAAAAGAGAGAGAGAGAGAGAGAGAGAGGGGTTATTTCTAAAATGAAATGAAAAGGGCTATTACAATTTACATTTCTCAGGACGCCAATTTTGAATTTGCCATATATTGTTAAAAAATTAAAGAATTTTCTAGGGCTCCACCTCTCAATGCAAAGGCTGGCCCCATCCGTAAAGAAGGAAGTGGTTTCCAAGACAACCTTTTGTTGTACAAAATTCTCCTTGGCTTGGGAGAGGGTGTGTGTTTCCTGTTGTTTTAAAACCTTCTACCAACCTTAATATTTAATAGGCAAGGTTTCGTCCCCTCTTTCGGACTTTGAACTACTCACACTATTTTTCGCTGTTATCTGCCTTAAAATCACTGGAGCAGACAGAGATAGGTTGAAATTAATAGCCAGAGTCTTTATTTATTTATTCAAGGATTAATCTTTTTATACAGATGGATTCTTCTACCATTCTTGACCAGAAGTTCATTTTAAAGTCAATATTGGGGGCATCATCCCATTGAGTGTTGTGTCCAGTATTAAGGGTATGTTCTGCTACTGATAAATAAGATGGAATGCTCAATCTGAGGGCTTTTTTGTGCTCTTTAAATAGAGCACACAATAGGGGTAGTACAATTTAAATTTCAATGGATGGATTATAGTTTTTATCGCTCAAGACGGTTATTTGTCTTAAGGTCCTGAACTGCTAAGACTCGAGAGCGTCCTGGGGTTCCACTCTGGAATAAATACAAAAATCCATATAAGAGGCATTTTTAAGGTCTTCAGAAAATTTCATCAATTTCTAAGAAATTTGGTGTTCATTTTCAGGAAACTCTATTTTGATAAGTGGAAGCACTAGCCCTGGAGTCTTTTTCATTAAAAAAAAACTTTAACAAGTCAGATATAGATCTAAAACAAGCCTTAAGAAGTAGATTGTCTAAGTCTGAAACAAAATTGAGTGATGTTGTGGCCGGCTTTCCAGCAATCAAGTGTACATTGTTCTGCTTAAGTTGAAGTATACGATTGACTGTAAGAGTTTTCAGGCAAATGGCATCCCATGTTTCATAGAAATCACAATAATTGTGCCCAAAATTTTGATCAAAATTCAAGCAAGAACAATGAAAATTTTACAAGAAAAGGTGGCAGTCTAATTTTGACTTTGCAAAAACAAAGGTTCACAAATTAACCTTAAGCCAAAGCCAAAACGCCGACTTCTGACAAAAGTTTGTGATGTTTGTTCTGCCAGAAACGCTAATGCACGCAAACCATGGCAACGAAATATGTCCAGAGTCCAGATTACAAGGTAGAAAAAATGTGTAATCTACTAACTGATAGAAGCTGCAAAAATTCTTACATATAAATTACCAGCTGTGGCAAGTTGAAATACAGCATAAAAGCTTGCTGACATGAAAGTACAGTGGCTGAATTAAAAGCGCATTATGAAAACACTTAAGGTACAGATCCAAATCACTGACTGAATCATCTAGCCTTATCGGCTTGGTGATTTATCATAGTTGATGAAATATGATATTGATATCACGAAGCCTTACTGGCTATCCATTAGCCTGCACTATGAACATGACTGACAAAGAAAGCGAACAATATACAGTTCCTCAGGTAGACAAAGGAATATCCCTTCACTGCTATTATGTAAAAATGTTTAGAACAGGTGTCACATGCATATTCACTTTTTACATAATAGCAGTGAAGGGATGTTCCTTTGTCTACCTGAGGAACTGTATATTTTGTCCGCTTTCTTTGTCAGTCATGTTCGTAGTGCTGTCTGGAGAGTTTTAGGGTATAAGCAAAAAGCAAAATTGTGAATTACACATTCCTGCACATAACGAACCTTGCAAATTCGGCGTCGCTGAAGAGGGAGTCTTATTTTATTGATGCAACAGACTTCAAATCTGATCAAGAGTTACTGACTAAAAATGCGAAACACATTTTACTGGAGTGATACACCTTTGCTTACTTTTCTTATGTTGGCTAATTATAAAAATGTTCACCTCTAACTCTGCTGAGAGTTTGCGATGTTAAACGTGGCCAGAAATACAAGTACCTGTAATGATCTGATCTTCCATAAGGCTGATTTTGCATCGCCAATTTGATGCTGACTTCATGACATTAGCGATTAGTAGTTCAAAAAAGCGTGTGCTTGTAGTGTTGCAAAATCAGCTATTTAGCTGTTAGAACCTCTTGAGACTGAGAGTTTTCCTGCGCTAGGGCTAGGCCTAAGTTTCTGGGGAAAATATCAGCATCATCTGATGTTATGCTATGTTTATGATGTGCATGTGTGTGTGTAATTTGGTTTCAACAGATACATATCCAGCATATATGATTATTTACGTCTGGGACCAAAAGTTTAACATTACCATCCAAAAGACTTGGCTCAGTTTCAAACTTGTGGCTGATCAGAGTCAGTATGTACATGTAGGGTAAGATAGTGTTAACTGTGCCAAGGACATTACCACTACTACTAGACCAACTTGCATCTCCCAAAATTAAATCATCTTTCATTCGGCATTGGTTCAAGGATGACATTGAATTCGTTATAGAATAATTTCTTGATTACGCGAGCTATGGCATGCTCTTGTACACATTTTATGAAGGATAAAATCACCACAATAATGCTGGCATCCTGTATCAAGTAACAGTAACAGAGTTTTTAATGGAAAGATCTTTGTTTTAATTGGCCTCTTATGACATTGTACAGTGCAATTGAATATCTCTATGTTATGTCAAGTACTTGGCTACCAGCTATATTAATGCCTTAAAAATTAATTACCCAGGTGTTTTAGCAGTTTGCTGCAGAACTTCTTTGTGTTATTACAGGACACTCGTAGTACGCATACCGGTATTGCACTGACAAGCATCCCATTCCCTAGATGACAAGCTAAGTTGTTTTGCTAGTTTTGATTATTTGGAACCTATCGCTTCATATAAATTGAGTGTGTGGGAATAACACAAGCCTGTTGTAGTGGATGTTTAGCAGAATTACACGTTTAGGGACAACAAATGGCACCTGCTCCAACTCAGAAGCGTTCCTATCTCTCTTACCTTTCAGAGTCCCCTGTGGATGGTCTTAGTCAGATATACAGGAGACCTTTCGACGGAGACGAGATGCCGATCCTTTACGCCGTCATCGCCCGCGGCACCACGGTGCTTGCAAACTATGCGGCCTGCCAGGGAAACTTCACAGAGGTGACGGAACAAGTCCTGATGAAGATTCCTCCGCAGAATGCCAAGCTGACCTACTCACATGGAGCCTACCTCTTTCATTATGTCTCAGATGAGAGGATTATCTATATGTGCATCACAGATGATGTGAGTTCTTTTCTTAGACCCAAGATGTGCAGATCCTTTTCATCATTTTCAATGTGTAATACTAGAATATTTTGATGGTTCTTTTATGATTATAAACACAACGATATAGTTTCTCATATATATATTACATATTTTTACAATGTGTGACCAAAACAAATTTCCATGTATTCTTGTGGATTTGGATGAAAAGGAAAAGAAAAAAAAGGAAGAAAGAAGTATCCCTAGATCAGTTTTCCAATTTCCATAGACTTTCACATACCTGCCAACCACCCCGATTTAGGCGGAGTTCCTCCGCTTTTTACATACCAACTCCGAATTCCGAGTGCATGCCTCAAAACTCCGATTTTTTTAAATTTAAATGTTTTTTTTTTTTTTTTAGAGTGTAATGCACTTGGAGAGTATATAACTATTATGTTTGTATTTTGAAATGTAAAGCGCCTTGAGCATGTTCATGTAAAGGCACTCAATAAATACCAATATGTATGTATGTATGTATAAGACTAAAGCATAACACAGCACTGATAACCAGATCACGCCGACATCCGCGCTCGCGCTCATAGAAGATGTACACAGCGCAGCCCGAACGTGATCGTTAGTTCCGCAGTCACCCCCTGTGTACCCCCCCCCCCCCAATCTACGGGCTACTACCCCAATCCTTCGGTGGTTCACGACCTCGTAGTCCATCCAGAAAATTTACTCCTAATTTCTCTTGTCTCAGGTTGGCAGGTATGCTTTCATATGATTTCTTCGTTTTCGTTTACCAGATTTGTCTGTTTACCGGGTACAGTTATTTACATGTTTTCTTTGACCTGATTGGGCCCTTAGATTGAAATGCTACAAATGTAAAAATAGAATTATTGAAACCAGCATTTTCCTTTTTTAAGTTACACACAATGTGTCATTATAGCAGTTTGCTTGAAGATTGAAATTATTCTGCATGACTGGAAGGGAATCATAACAAATGCTGTCTGCAGATTTCCAGGTTTCTGTTATGATTTAATGCAATGTTTGACAACAAAATAATGTTTAATGAATGGAGAAAGAGAAAGATAATCAAAAGTGTTTTTATTTCATATTTCTATGGATTTTCTTTAAGTCTTTGTTTTTATTCTTTTCAGGACTTTGAAAGATCAAGAGCATTTGCATTTCTACAGGAGATCAAGAAGAAGTAAGGATTTGTTAATTTCTTTATTTCCAATTGTAATTTGAAGTTTTTGAGATGAAAGTTCTTTTCTTTTCTTTGATTTCTTATAATAGAGCTGCATTTTTAGTTTGAGATAAGTGGGCTCTAACTATTTCTAGCTTCTTTACTCTAAAGTATCAAAAGGATTGAATGTGACAGGAAAGTGTTAACAATCTTGCCAAAGACTTGCTGAAAAGTGTACATTGTCTTGATTGGCCTGTTGGTAAATTTGTCTATGTTTTGTTGTTGTTTTGCTCTTTACTCAATAATTAGATACATTATTTATATTGAATTAGGATGGCAGGTGTTATTGATTTTGTTTACTGAATATCAGCTTAAATTCTGTGAGATTATACTTATTTCATTTATTACCCTTGCATTAACAATGTATAATTTTCTTGTCGTCATTTGCTACAGGATTATTCCAGGTTTAAAATAGTTTGAAAAAATAATTCAGTCAAAAAGAACTTCTGGGGAAATGCCATCATTTCAACGAAGAAACATGTATCTAAATTGCTATCTTTCAAGTTTAAGTGTCATTGAATTTATGTGTATTTTAAATAGAAACTGAAACAAGCTTTCCTGTAGATAATTTTAGAGTTCATGTTGTATTTGTATTATCCTACTCATAGATTCACGGCTACCTATGGGTCCAGAGTACATACAGCGCTTCCTTTTGCAATGAACAGTGAATTCTCAAGAGTACTAGCTGCACAAATTGTAAGTCAAGTAAACAACAAATGCCCACAATGGGAGTTTGCTCATTATTTTCAACATGTTTATTAAAGCAGAAAGAACAAGAATTGCAGACAAATTGTGCCAATAAGTGTTAAAAAAAGATACTTCACATACAATAATGAAAATGCAAAAAGAAGAGGAATCCAAGAACAACACAAAGTTTGATTAAATTCATTGATAAACACTGACTAAAGGAAACACATCGTGCGCAATAATTAGATATGATACAGATGCAGGCGCTCATAAGCGGCTCCCGTGGCTGAATTTACTTTACAGTGGAATTACCCAAGAGGTAACTCTGTTTTCTATTTTGATGGTTATCCTTTTCATGAGAGGGTTTTGTTTCAATAAGATTAAATTTGATCTTATATGATATCACACAAGCATATACGTAAACATGAATTTCAACCTGTGAAATCTTGTGCATTGATCTACTACTGCTGTTTGTGCTGTTTCGACTAGACTGCATTTATTGCTTGTTTAGAACTGATAAGAAGGAGCATTGTCTAGATCAAACCTGATAAGGATGCACTTGAAGGTATTGTAAGCTTAATGAATACACATGTATGAGATATCTATGTAAAACAACACCTCAGTAATACATGTAGTGAGACTACTCCAAGGCCACTTGTATTTATTTTGATTAAGATTTTTCTTCTTGAACATTTATATAATTTTTTTTTCTGTGGGGGATGGGGGGGGGGGGGGAGGATATTTCTTCACTTAATCATTGTATGAGTTAAGTTAATGTCCATAAGACTTTGGATTGGCTTGCATCAGCCACTTGTTGAAGACAAGAAAACTTTCAAGCATAGATTTAAATAACTGTTTACATGTATGTACTTTTTATGACAGTGTTGGAAAGTCAGTTTATTGAATCTTGGAACTGTCAGGAAGTGGTGTATCACTATCATTTGATGTGATACTATGAATGCCAGATCTTTTCCCTTCATTTCCTGTACTTTAACTGAAAATTCCTCCTTGACTCTTTCATTTATATTAATCGCTTCTAAGAGAAAAGTATTACTTGCTATTATGAAATATCTGGTGTGAAACTTATTGGGGAACTTTGCAAAGATGCAATCTCAGGCAAACTTCCATAATACTCAAGTATGCTCCCCAAACCACTTCATGTTGTATCACATACTGCACACTCAACAATGTTTCAAGAGAAATGATGAGATACATATTTACTTGCAATTGTGGGGAATCTTATTTTGAAATAATTTTTAGTGTGAGTTATTTTATTATATTTTTAAATAAGTTAGTGTGATTGAGAGTTGATATGTACACCATCAAGTAACAAGAAGGGGCAAAATCATAGTTTGATGTGAATTTTTTACATGAATTTCTTTCAAACTTTGTTTATGCTGACGGAAAGTATATCTACCATTTTATTACTCACGTAATCTGTTGAAGTGAATAATAGCCAAGAAACAAATGTATATCAGTGACAGAAATAAAAGTGAGAAGCTAACAGAATAAAAGATAAAGAGTATTTCATTCTGTTAATGATACAATCCATACTATCCTGTACGTGTAGTTAAATATTTTGTTGATATTCTATGTTTAAATTAATGTTTTCGGCAGAGATACTTTGCACAACCATTGTCTGATCACACAAGGATGTCAGAAGTACAACAGGACCTGGAGGAACTCAATCAAATTATGGTCAGAAATATTGGTAAGAATTATGCTTGATTTTAATTTTTAATAATAGTGTAAAACTTCCCTCAAGATTGTTGAACTGAAATTATCATTTCATGCTTTGTAAAGCCAAAACAGAATTATGCTTTTAATATGAACTTCTTCCTTAGTAAACTGAAGTTTATAATAATGCTTGTGACCAAACAATTCCTTTAACCAATACTTACCATTTTTCTAAAGAGAGAAACATTACTATGTTGCAACATAATATGTCTACTACTGCCAGTATCACAAGGCAGATAATATTCCTGAAACAGCCTTGAACACTCTTGAATAATATATAATAATAATATAAAATACAAGGTTAATGTATGTTTGCCATTATTTGATTATTACTGTTTAGGACCTTCAACATTATATTTTTTTAAAAACCTGAGTAAAAATCAGTAAATTAATTACAACATAAATTTGACTTTATATTTATCAATCTATCAATTTTTGTAAACATATGTTTATTTTTCATTATTGGAAAACAAAATTTTGATTGGTTGTATCAGGGAAGCCGTTTAGTTAGTCATTGTTTACAGCACTCTGTAGTATTCCAAATCTGTTCTGAATGTTGGTTCCCTTCAGGGTGATACATGTATATTTCTTTTCTGTCATCATCTTCCATTTTCCATTTGCTTTTCTTTTTTTCCCCCTCCATTTCAATGCGTTTTTCTCCTTGCTCTTTTAGAGTCTGTGTCAAATCGAGGAGAAAGGTTAGAGCTCTTGATCGATAAAACGGAAGACTTGGAAACCACAGTAAGTTTATATACTTTACTTTGTGCTGACATGCATTCACGATACTATCATATGATTTTCAATATTGTATGGGCTTTCAAAAAGAGTAGCTCAAGTGCCCACAGCTGGAAAAACAAGGCATTTTTACCGTGTTTGTCAGATAAACCGTACAGGTGTTGTTTACTTTCTATGTAAAGTTGTCATAGTCGAGTGGATACGTCACCAGACTGTCGATGACAAGGTCTGCGGTTCGTGACCCGCCGCGGCACTAATGTCCTTTGGCAAGACATTGATATACTTTTGCCACACTCAACCCAGGTGATGTAAATGGGTAACTGGCAGGAATTAATTCCTTGAAATGCTAGAGCGCTGTAATGGCAGCCATGCTAAAGCCAGGGTAATAATCTCTCTCTGCCTCTCAGAATAGTTTACTAGATCGATGGTGCGTAATAAATTCTGTAATATTATTATTATGTGTAGCTTAATCTTCTTTCTCTATCATACATATTGAAATTAATTGATGAATACACTAAAATAAATGTGTTTTCTGACTCATATTGAGAGAAAAGGAGAGACATGAGTGTGATGAAGGGCAGAGGATAAGAGGGAGGATTAGAGATGGGGCGAGAGAGAGGGGGAAGGTTCAAAGAAATGAAAAGAAGAAAACAGAGGAACAGATCGAATGCTTTTGATATAAACACCTTTTTGAATCTGTACCTAATTGTATGTTATGATATTTGTCATCTCTTTCAGTCACTTACATTCAAGAAGAGCAGTAAAAGCCTGGCCCGATCTATGTTCATGAAGAACTTGAAATTGATCATCATCTTGTCAATAGTTGTAATTGTAAGTACCAGTATTTCTTCTCAGGAGTTTGTGATTGATTTGACAAAGTTCTTATTTAAAAGTACTGATCAAAATCAATACAAAATTTGCTCCATGAAATGGTCATCTATTTTAATATAAATATGAAGAGGAAAGGAAGGGAAAATCCATACCCTCAGATTTCTTTATTTGTATTCTATTTATTAAAAACAAAACAATCAAGAGTACATGTTGTCATTGTCCTTTAAAGATCTTGATAATTCAATACAAATACAGACCTTATTTAGAAAATATCTTATCTTGATTAATATACCAATTGTATTTATCTGTAAATTTTCTAGTGTAACTTTTTTCAAGAGATGCAGAAGAAAAATAGGCCTACATTTATGGTAGAAGAGATATTTTGTGAATTTTCCCATAGTAACAAATAAAACGTTGATATGACGCTTGCTCCGATGATATTTACTCTAAGATCACATCTTCAAAGATATAGGGTTATGGTTAGGGTACATTTAGGTTGCATACTTTCAGATTAGGTTTAGGATGAGGTGTAATGTTTGTACCAGGATTCAATTTAGGAGTTCAGTTCATGAAAGAAATCAACTTTGAAGGCCTTTTTTGCTGGAGTTTGTGTCTTGGAACTGATATAAGTCTTTGAATAGTTGCACTAGAATTTTAAGTTTTTATAAAGACCATACTCCTTTTATGTGAGAGACTGTAACTCAGCATTATAATGTTATTGCAAGGTGATAGTTTGGTTGCTACGTTTGAATTTGATATACCAGTAATATTAATGAAAGCTCTTTTTATTCACATTCATTTTATAAGCTTTTGTTTCATATTTGTTGTCTCCCTCCTTTCATCATTTCTTCTTCTATCAAAGACCCCAATCAATGTCCCTACTTGATATTCATGATTTTATCTGGCATTTAATTCATCAAGTCTAATATTTCTACATCAATCCTTTTTTTCAGTTGGTAATATACTTCATTGTGTCTGCAGCATGTGGTGGACTTGACTGGAATAGGTGCGTCAAATAGTGATCAGCAATTCAAAGACATTTGTTTTTATAAAAGACACTTATTTTCTATTCTGTGGATTATTGGAGGAATGCCAAGTCGATGGAATCATAGTACAATTAGGTGCAGAAATGTTCATAGAATTTGACTTATTTCTATGCTCTGTGAAAACCAAGCAAGACATGGAGAAGTAATCGTGCTTGAAAATTTGGGGTGATGCTTTGATGGAACTGCTGCTTTTGACCATACTGGACCATGTAGACAGAAGGATTAAACAGGTATTTTCTCATCAGCTCTTCAAAGCTACCATAGTATAGCCAACATGGTATGCTTCTGTTGTTGTTGTTCATTGTATAATAAACATATCCTTGAAAAGATACAACTTTTATACATTCTTCATTCTCAGCCAAGCATAATGAAATGGTCATATTCTATTAAAGCATGTATTGATATTTTTTTCTGTCCAGTTTGTCGTCAGAATCTGTCAAAGTTCAACTCAGTACTTGTACAATGTAGTTATGAAGCCTTTATCAAATATATTGTGATTTTATTATGAAGATTTAATATTTCAGGTGCCTATTATAGCAGAACTCATCCAGATTATCAATGACAAAGACAATCATAATTATCCCTTCATAGTTGAGTACAATAACTAGATCATCTCCCACTTAAAATAGATAATTATGCAGGTCTATGACAATATAGATCATACCAGCTGATTTTTGTAATGGGAGATTGTCCATTTCAAGATAAAGGTGAGCTCTGGTCATCGCATTGCATTGTGAAAGAAAAGGTGTGGAATGGATCAGAAAAAGTTGTTCATGTAAGTATTGGTGTGTACTGCAAAGTTCTGGAGTCATTAAAATCATAATAAATTTGGCCCAGTCTTGGTAAAGTGACAAGCACTGTACACAGAAAGATGTATATAGGACTACACAAATGGTGTCAGGGCTACCAACCTTGATTTCCTAATCTTTCTATGCTCATTACTCAGCCAGTATACATTTTCTACCAAAATTGTTTGGCAAATGACATTTATTTGTAATCTTGAACATTCAATGTAAGTTTCGTTTGATTCTGTGAGAATTTATTTTCTTTTTTTTTAACCAGAACTCACCTTTATCTGTAAACTATGAAGCAGTCACAACTATTGATACTGAATGATACCAATGAATATTTTTTTTTCTTCACATGAGTGGTATTGATGTTTCTATATGTATCTATTGCAAAACCACAAACTTTGGCGAATTGTTTAATATTTGCTGTTGGAAATTGCCAAAATATACCACTTTCATTCAAGTATTGATAAACTTTCAGGTTCTTAATAACATATTTTTGTTCATAATTTCGACAAAATTAGCTAGATCAAGTGAGTCTGTGATCGCTAGGTGATTTGAGCATCATGTTTGCAGATGTAAGGTCTCCTGTTATACTGAATATTTTATTTAAAGGGTGTTATGTGATTGTTGATTTGAAACAGTAAACAGAAGAAAATCATAATATTTATCATTTATGTCAGACCTGTGCAAATGCTTACAACCAATTGGAATCTACTTTATCAATTGCAATTCAATAGAAATTTTAACTTCGAATTCAAAAATTCATGGATCATGGCTGTGAAAAGAACATTCAGCTCAGTATTAAAGTGTGAGAGATTTTTTTATATAAAAAATATCTTAAAACTTGGGAGTGATCATGAACATTGATAAAGTGCTGACTCACATCTGAGAGCCTTGATCAGACTTACCGGT
Organism: Strongylocentrotus purpuratus; assembly: GCF_000002235.5. Taxonomy (NCBI): domain Eukaryota; kingdom Metazoa; phylum Echinodermata; class Echinoidea; order Camarodonta; family Strongylocentrotidae; genus Strongylocentrotus; species Strongylocentrotus purpuratus. The sequence continues at coordinate 5,590,519 of NW_022145596.1, forward strand.
AGTATGTTTCTTTGTTGGATCCATCCTGTGTAAAATCTTAAATTGAATTGGAATCATTCTTGTTTCTGTGGCAAGGACATGGGATCTTGCCCTCTAAACATTGCCTCTAGAAGTGTTTTTTTAAAATAAATTTAATAAAGAGATGATGTAAAATTCAAAGACCAGAAAGTGCCCGGAAGATAAATACTTTTTCGCTGTGTCATGAGATTATCTTGATGGTTATGAAATGAAATAAGAATCATGAATTTGATGCATGATATTGCAGAAAATTAAATGCTTTGAACCAGGATGTATGGGCATATATTTAAGGGTTTAATAATATTACATGTACCCTTTCCAGAAGGCAGTGTCAATATCGCTGGCCTCCTTTCCGAGTCGATAGCCTTGCTGGTAGGTTTTTCCCTTGTAGGAGCTTTGGAAATTTGAATGCACACTTTTCCTACCAAAATACAAATAATTTGATCTAAAATAGTCTATTGATGGTTATCATATAACAAGATGAAAAAAGAACTATATCTGTAACTGTATCAAGGATGAATCATTGAGTATTTTTGCTGGGTTGCTGGTTATAGAATGATACGCTTTTTTAATCAAGATCTTTGAATGTTAACCAGTACCTGGCAACTATACCATAAAGAGCCTGTAATGAAAGTGGTGGGTCAGCATATTTGGGCACATTTTGATAACTCAATTTTTGTGTAAATGTGAAGTTATTGTAAGGCTCTCTTTACGGCCACCCCATAAATCGATCACTCGGGAACCAAAATCAGTCAAACAAATCATCAGAAGAAGCACTAAAATAATTATCAAGTAACTCTCTTATAGTATCTAGCAGAGTATATCATTCCTCAAGTGAACGACTCACAAAATATTTGTGCATTTACATGTAGGATCAAATATTCATTCCGTGATATGCAGTTCATTGACTTGAATTTCAGGTGTTTCAAACCTTGATCATGTGAATGCTTCACTGATATTGTCAACTTCAGAATACAGACATTGCTACTTTTATAGAATGTTGGCATTTTCTAACTTCTACAATTTAATGAGATGTTATCACAATTTTCTAATTTGTTCTGCTTTCTTCAAAACTTTCATAAATATATTTTTTTAAACATTTAGGGTTGATAATCCTTTGTAAAATCCTTTGTTGCGACGAGATGCCATTCTGTTGCACATTATTTTTGCGCCAATTTACCGCTTCATATCTGCATATAAAAATATGTACATGTGCAAGATAAGTATGCTATTATGTTATTGATATTGAATGTGTTGTAAAATTATTAATAATTTTTTGTAGAACAAACCATTTTCTGTACAGGTACATTTATAGAAGTTTAACTTCATACTGCATTTTTTATTAGTTTCTCCCAAGTGCTTCCGTAGGTCTTTTCTTATGGGTGAATAATACTGGTTTACTATATTAACACTTCACACACTTGATGTATTAAATAATTGTAATTTTGATTGTCTGATTGAACGGGTGTTCCTTCATCTGCAATAAACAGTGACTAAATGGGCTCAAATGAAATGGTGCATTTGGTTAAGAATATGAAATTATTTGTTTGGTCTGGTAGATTTGGGGAAGGAGGCAGTGGGCAGTGGCGGATACAGCCAGTTGGTCCAATTTTTCAGGAAAGGGGGGGGGGGGGGGGGGGGGGGGGGGGGGGGGGGGGGGGGGGGGTGGGGTGAGAGACCACTTTTTTTTTTTTTTTCACCTAATTCGTGAGAATTTTTTTTTTTTTTTAATTTTGTTGTTGTTGACCCGTCAGCCCCCCCCCCCCTGTGGATCCGCGCCTGCAGAGGATCCAGACGGCGTCAAGGGGGGGGGGGGGGGGCTTTTGTTTTTTGTTTTATATAGGTTAACTTTACGTTATTATCCTATTTTTTTATCGTTTTGGGGGGCTGGGGGGGGGGGGGCCGGGTCTGAATAATCGCTCCGTGGATCCGCCCCTGGCAGTGGGACATTTGTAATCTTGGCGATGAAAGAAAATTGAATACCTGACTGAATGTTAAATATGCATTTTATTATATACATGCTAATTGTATTTTTTTTCTTTTATCCTCTTTGCCAAGCAGAGCTAAGCATCCCGTTCTGATTATCTCATATCTATGAACTGAAGTATCTAATATGCAATGTTCTATGTGCTGTTCATATCGTATTATTACGTGATTATGTCATTTGTATACATTTCTTCTGAAATTTCAATGGTATGGGATTTATACAAGGATGATGCTGTTTCATGTTATGGTGTAATTAGTGTAAAAATGTAATGAAAATATTTTTATTATCAATTTAAGCACATTATTTATCTGATTTATGAAATCACTTTATCAAATATTATGTTTGATCTTGAAATATTTTGTTTACAATTAAAATGGATATAACTCAAACATTCCTTTTGAAGCCTCTTTTTTAGACTGATGTACATGTATGTCTTTGTAATGTGCTTTAGTCTCTATACAGACACCAATAGCATGTTAAAAATAAAAGTTATATATTATGTATACGTATTACACTTAACATGATAACAAAGACTTAACCTTAGGAAATGAACCATTTTCAAAATGTAGTCAATGTTATACACATTCACACAAATTCACCTGCGATCTTCCCCCTTTCTTTCATGCTTTTGACAATCCCTTTTCTGAAACCTCCCTCTTTTCTCACACCTCTCTTATCTAATTCCTCACTTTTTTTATTCACACCACATTTCTCTCATTCTCTTTTACTATGATGCTTCTGCTGATTCAAGCTATGTCTTACATCGGGAGGTCCAATGACAACAAAAGCTATGAGACGGCTTCATTTGTATAAAAGCAAAGAAAAACTAATTTAATCTATTCTCAGTTCCAAGCCCACATGCTAATGGATGGGGGTACAACATACAAGGTTTACCTACATGACATGTCGAGCACTCAAGCTCTCAATGAATGCTCAAGGATTTTTACTCCACTACATAATTTGTTGCCAACTACTTAAAGTCACTCAAAAAATATATAAATGTTTTACTTTTCCCTCATGTGTATGATTTGAAAAAGGCTGCTTCTAACTTCAATATCATTAGACATCATGCATTCAATGACATGTTGCTTTCAACAACCCCTTTTCACAATAAGTCGGGCACTGCACGTCTTAATTAGAAAATTTGTTGCAAATATTTTCTTGAAGGAGTATTTTTTTTTACCTGAATCTGAGTTTTTGCCAGTTTTTCTGATCATTAGAAGCTTTTGTCAAGAAAATAATGAATATTTAAAGGAAGAATTGTATTAAAAAGCAGAAGTGTCATATACATTTCTAGAATATCCACCAATTAAATGATATAAAGACAATGTAATGCATAAAGAAACAATATCAAGTGCTTGTATATGATAAAGATTCAACAGGATGACATTAAGGCCCCAAGAAAATGAAATTCATACACACGTGACAATGTAAGATTTTCTGATAATCGAAAGCATGTCTGATCACATGTTAAAACAGCATCAGTTCAGCTGTACTTCAAAAATAGATTTTTTTTCAAGGTAAAAAGAATTAAATTTTATTTCAATTTTCAAGGAGAGGGTTATTGATCCACAAAATCATCCTACAATCAGGACAAGCACTAGCTGGTAGATCAGCTTCCAGGCTTAGATACATGATCAATATAAATACATGAATATGCATATGAACTACAATTAATATGCACCAGCACATAAAACGGGAGAAAACAAAACAGGAAAAGCAACTTAAAACAATTATATACAAGATGACGTAAGGATACAAACGTGAAATCAATAAATAGAAATCGCCAAGCTTATATAGATCAAAGCATTCTTTGGCAGGTATACTGCAAACTACAATGAAAGTATTTTTAACATAGAACAAGAATGCATTATGAATCTACTCTACTCATGATAAATATCTATTTTTAAAATTCTTTTTTTTTGTTCCTCCATAGGTACCCCCACCCCCCCCCCCCCCCCAAAAAAATAAAAAATAAATAAATAAATAAATAAAATAAAATAATCAACAAAAATCATGAAATAATAAATTGTGGTTATCCTGGAAGAATTTACATTAATATCAGATTAGCAAAAATATATTTTACATGAAACATGCAAACAGTTGACAAAAGAGATTGAATTGAAAAATTGGCAAGACTATGATTTTCAGATTATACCATAACAAAATTACTGATCAACTTACTTGTTTACCTGTATGTAAATTATCAATAAATACTACGACTCTACAAATTTTTCAAAGTATACAGTCTATCCAAGTTTTTGATAACATAAATAAACATGTCAGTAATAAAGGATTGTATATATCATACACATACATAATAACTTTTAAAATATGATATATGATTGACCATATCATAATTAAACAATGCATCTCTCTACTGATAATCATATGTATACATGTATGTGAGTGGGTGGGTGTCGGTGCCTCACACATTCCAAATCTACAAATAAAGTTATTCAGCATAGACCAAAATTGGTAAAAGAAAAAAAAATTGACTTAACAAAAGTTGCAGTATGATATTGATAAAATAAAAAGGGGGAAAAAACATCCTTCCATACTTCCAGAATTGTTCCAAATAATTGAAAATAAAGACTGCATATTAAAGAAAAATTGATGTTAAATCTTCCAAATGGCAACAATTGAGTTTATAAAGAGCAGTGCCACATACACAATATCAACTGGTTAAAATAAAAGATTGAATAGATAAGGATAAAGTATAGCGAAAGATTGATACAGGAACCTATACAATATTCAACAAGACTTCCCTACAGTGAAAAGGATAAATCCAAAAACCAGTCAAAAAATGTCAGAATCATGAGGATTTCTTAGGCACAAAGTGAAGATTAAATACAACAGTCAAATTTTGAAATCTACACCGTGTATGAAGAAAAAATGACAATACTTGTTGAGTTGTAAAGTGAAGGAGTAGGCAGAGAATTAAATGAACAGATTTGGCACAGAACTACAAATATATTCAAAACTGATTTCTGCCCAGCATAAGGATTACGTGATTGTTGTAATAATGAACTAGAGAAATACAATATCATATAATTAAGTGGTTAATGGTGAGCTGTGAGGAAGGAAACCGAGCCCGAACAGATCTCATTTTATTTTTTTTTAATTAGAAGAGTTCAAGAACAGCGAATGATCTCTTTCCTACATTACACAGAACTCAAGGCATCTCCAAGAAAAATGCCAGTTGATTATAGCTCCTATGCATTTATTTGAAGTTTGGAAATGATGAAGGCAGGAATACTACACACAGGAAATTGTTGCATGATTTGTGTTTCAGAAACATGCTAATGGACAATGGTCCCATTTTTTGTTCACTCATATGCATTTGCAAAAGCAGCAGTATAAACTACTTTAAAAGAAGTTCTTCCATACTCTCAATTTCTGCAATACAATGAATGCATGCAGAAGAAGTGATACATTACTAAATAATTGAAAGACCACAGATTTAGTACTTGTACATGATGTACATTCTCATGTACTATTCGGTAAAAATACATTGAATTCCTAAATGTCCCAAACCCCATGGGTGGTATTCTCGAAAGCGGCCTAAGTTAAACCTGGCCTAAGTTAAACCGTGGTTTAGTTAGGCCAGGCTTAACTTAGGCCGCTGACCTAAATCATTTTCATTTCTCGAAAGGTGGCCTAACTGATCCATGGTTTAAACCTGGCCTAACTTAGTCCATGGATTATTCACCATGGTTAGGGTTTCTGCACATGCTCAGTACCGAAGCTGCGACGTCACAATGCACTAAGACAATGGATGCGCGCAGTGTGGAGAGGATGGATCACCTCGATAACTTGAGCAATATGACGTCACAATGCACTAAGACAATGGGCTAAGACAATAGATGCGCGCAGTGTGGAGAGGATGCATCACTTTGACAACTTGAGCAATATGACGTCCAGGGGCGGCGGAGCGACTTTCAAAGCGGGGGGCAGCACCAACAAAAAGGGCACTTGCTGGAATTGTATCATTGTTAAAAGAGAAATTATCAGAGGTGAAAAGGGTCACATTTCACACCTAAAAAGGGGCATTGAACATATTTTAAAAGGGGCACTTATGAGAATGAAAAAGAGGCACTTAAAAAAAAGGAAATGTGCATTTGTTGTTAATAGGGGCACCTCTCAAATTTAAATAGGGCAATTATCAGAGGTGAAGGGGCACTTCTTAAAAGTGAAAAAGGGGCACTTATTGCAAAGGAAAATGGAAACTTGTCAAAGGAAAAGGGGCGCGTGTCAAAATTAAAGGGGCACTTATCAGAGGTGAAAAGGGGAAGGGGCACTTTTCCTATGGAAAAAGGGGCATTTGAAAAAGGGGCACTGTACCCCCCCCCCCCAACTCTTTCTCCCTATCTCCATCTCTCTCTCTCTCTCTCTCTCTCACACACACACACTATCTCACATCATTGTTTATTTCTCTCACCATTAAATTGTTCTTTCTCATTTGGTTCCCTTTCTCTTTTACTCTATCTCTCTCTCTCTCTCCCTCTCTGTTCTCTCACTGTTCTATTTCAAGACTTTTCCATGTATAATTCAATGAACCCAACAGCATGCACACTTAAAATCAAAAGATATGAAAGGAATATTGTATATGACATATCAACAATTATGTTCAATTTATTTATTTTTCTTAAAACAGAAAAGATTGTAATTCACAATGAATACGATTATAAAATTGAAGGTCAAATATTAAGCTCCAATAGCCTCATAATCTGCTACTTGAAACTAATAGAATTAAATGTTATGTATTTGTTACATTACTTTTTCCCATTTTTTTAAAACAAAGCATAGTCTACTTTTGAGCCGTGTTTCATGACTTGCACTATATTATAAAACACATCATGAAACATGATTTCTTAAATGATTCTAAATCACAATTTTTCCAGTGAAACAATGAACATCTGATGTACATAAAAAACATCCTTATGAGTGATGGTTGCTTTGTGGTTCACATACACAACAAGGACATATCAGGCTTTTTATCAATGGTTGCTTGTTTGTTACCATAGCTTCATGTTATGAGGATTATAATACAAAGGTTTTGATCCCCATGCAGTCACAGTTACAGCAGATGGAGTCTGGTTCATTGAAGAGGCTAAGTAGAACTTTATAGTCCTTGCAAGTATGTCTGTTGAATGAAAAGAGAAAAGAATGAAAGGAAGCACATTGAAACCTATTTCTGTTAAACATTAAAAAGGTCTTGCATGTACATTGTGGTAAAAGTGGAGTGCATAATCAATTACATGAAAGTATTGATTGAAAAATGTGAATGAACAAATGCCATCCTTGAAGTACCTGGGCATACAAACAACAACTTATTCGTACAGCCTACCTGTCAGATATTCAGCAGCTCAGTAGTTCTCCTTCCTCTCTCTGAATTTGTCTCAGTTATCGGGGAATTTGACTTCATTTATTTTACTGAAGAAAAACATCATCCTGAAACAAAAATAAAAAGGTTTATACCTCATTAAAATATCAAAGACCTACTCCATTGATAATTGGTCTTAGTTATAGTGTCAATCATATTCTTAACTCCAAGTTGTACTTGCCATGTCATGGCCTAAGAAAGCCCTAAGTAGTTAAAGTCTATAGCCAAGTTAGTCCCTTCCCTAAAATCAAGTCTAGAGGTCTACATCTTACTTAGATAACCAGCCGACAGTTGGCCTAACCTAGATGTAAACGCAGCCTGGAATAGAGATTTTACAAGGCCCTAATCGTTAGAGCCCAACTTTTCCATTTTAGTTCAATCTAGCATTAGACCAAATATTGTCTTTGTTTATGTTATCTCCCAAAATGAGCTTCGTGAAAGGGAAAAAGTAAAATGAAAATTTACTGCACTATACTGTACCTAAGTTTGTAGGTCTCTAAGTCTTATATGGTCCATAATTGTTAGTGGTAGGTTTGAATTTTCTTCTGACCCAAATTTGAAAGTAATTAATCAACTGTTGATTATTTGTGTCTTATTTTCAGATAGTTCTGCCCAGAAGTCTAGGCCAAGATGTCACTGTCAGGAGTGACTGGTAGCCATGGCAATCGAGCTGAAAATATTAGCTCATGCCGATTTCAAATGAATAAAAGTTTGAGTGTAGATTGCACCTACATTCATCAGACAAAACAATTTTAAATCACTTCATAATGTACCTGTAGACACATCTGCAGATTCATAAAATCAGCAGATCTGTTTAATAAAAATTGTATAAACATGACTTAGTTTACAAAATTTAGGCGTAATTACAGCTTTACTCACCAGCAGACTTTCCAAGAAAAATGGGCTATTTTTCCTGTTCAGGAAATAACTGGTGTTTGGCCAACTGGCTTGGAGACGCCTATGTGGGTGCAATCAATAGCACCGACCATATTAACGCCAGGGAAATGGCAGTAATTATAAAATTCATGTTGGGTCTGCACTCTGCAGGACTGCCTCTCTTGTTGAAGGAATTGAGATGTATTGCTCCCATCTCCTGGCAATGGCTATTGAGATGGACTTCACAAGGCGGGACACCGTAGCTTGGGAGAGGCCTTCTTTTTTCATCCCCATGCATCAATTGAAAAGAACCTGAAATAGCAGAAAATCAAGATGAAAAATATGTTGATATTTGATAAGATATTATAATTTCTCTTTCTCTGTAGTTTACTAACTAATAGTATTATTAGACTAAACTACTGTAACATTATCAACAAATGTATGTCAAAAAAAGGAAGCTTCTGTCCATTTCCTTTCAATTTCTATTAGACCTGTCTAGACTAGACTCTTATTGATGAAATTTAGATCTAGGTCTAGTAATATTATTTTAAAAAAATGTTTTTCTTGGGGGGGGGGGGGTGGTTCTGAAAATCATCATCGTCCTGTAGAAAATTATTGCACCAACAGCCACAACTACTAGCACTGCAGCTCAGGCAGAGGTGATACCAGACCGAAATTTCTGTCTCTTCGTTCGTTAGCCTCTGATTTGGGTAGGGTCGGCTCCTGAAAGAGAGGAGCCGATGTTATGTTTAAAAACAGGTTCATTGAAACTAACATGCAATTGAAATTAACATGCCACTTAGAAATGCACTGCAGCTGTTAAGGCACAGTTCATTGTTATTCATATTACTAGATGCATACACACAATGAATGTATGCAAGGTCCTCTGTTCACTACATTATACATGTAAAAGCACATGGATATCGAGTCTGGATTAAACTACCAAAGCAACCACACGTGTTTCTGAAGGCTCCATTTTGTTTGTCTCTATACTTGCATTTATTTAGCTTAATAGTTATTACTTCCAACCCACAACACAACAGCCGACACTACCCAAATCAGAGGCTAACGAACGAAAGAGACTGCATGCTAGTCCACTTTTAGGCAACAGCGTCTCAAAAATCCACTATAAAAGTAGTTTCTACGTCTAGCAATGATAGTTTTAAGGTGGTGTTAAGGTGGTATATGCGTACGAAAGTACAATAGTGCCAAGAAAAAAATTACCCGGTAAGAAATTGATCAATCTCAGGAAACGAAAATGTTAACCGACAATTATTTGCACGTATGGGACTGGTCTGCGAACACCATGAAACTTTACCAAGTTTCCCCAAAATGTATTCAGTTAAAAGCATTTTAGATTATCACCAGTACAGCAACATGAAAGTAACACAAATACTTTATTAGCTGGTGTAACTTTCATGAGCGCTTATCCTTACAAAAGAGTGTAAATTGTTATCAAATATAGAAATTCAAATGCAAAACTTACCGTTCACTCTCCGCGGACAGTCGATTTAACTAAAAAGTGACGTCACGTGAAGTTAGGCCGAACTATGACGTATTTAAACCTGCCCTCTGAGCGGCCTAAAGTTAGGCCGAACTATGACGTATTTAAGCCTGGCTTATCTTTAGGCCACCTTCGAGAATAGCAAAAAAGATAGTCCATGGTTTAAACCAGGTTTAGGCCACTGATTTAACTTAGGCCGCTTTCGAGAATACCACCCCATGTCTTCATGACATTTACATCATTTCAACATACTGGACTGACAATCTACAATAGTAGCACCTTCCGTTATAACATTGTTATCTTTTTCTTCATCTACTAATGCAACCTGTGGCTTCATTCATATATTTCATTATAACATTTTAGAAAACTAATCCCTTGCCAGTATAAATTCTGCTGGAAATATGGCACCAATGGATATGATTGCTTTCACGTTCACCAGCTGTAGAAGACTAAAGAGATTATAATATCACCACTTTGCATACCAGTAACGTATATCTATTTCCCTTGACCTTGAAAAATTGTCATATTCCATCCAGTAAGTCTAGGCTAACATTTCAGCCTTCGCATCTAAAATTGTGACAAAGAACGGGTCCTATCTGATATTACAAAGACTTATCAAAATGAATAAAAAATGATGTTCTATACAAGATTCATTGTGACACTATATTTAGAAAATGTTACATGCATCCATATTCATTACATTCAATCCTTAGTATCAAAGTCATTCAGTCCTCCATTTTATTCCTTGTAAAAGTCTCCTACATCTCTATTCAAATTCCTACATGTTATCCAGCATTTAAAGACATGCATGCAATTGGCGTGCCATCTATATGAATGAATAATGTCTGAATTCCCAGTCTTGATAGACACTTGTCTCACATTGACAAAACAATGTTTGTAAATTTGCACATTTATAAAAACACATGTGACCATAAATAGCTTAACTTCCAAGTGTGTGTGATCTCCAAATTTTTTTCTCACAAAAAAATTAAAATAATAATAATTTCAACATTCTTTTTTTATTGAAAATAAAAATATATGCTCGAGGCAATAACTCATCATGCATCATTACATATACATTGTATAAACAAAAATAATTGTAAAAGAGCAAAAAAATATCTACCATAATTGCATAAACCCAAAGTGTGAGGTTTTATGGTTCATGGAAAACAATAAAAATTGTATAATAATTTATAATTTATAATTATTGGAAGATCTATCACAGTATTTGTGACCGTAGTGGAAGATATGACATACCAATTGTGTCGATTGTGCTTCCTTATTATGTCCATGCCCATGAACGACCTATAGTTTTCAACTATATGCAGAATATATATTCCAGCCCTGAAAATATGCTTCTCTGTAGGCTTGAATCAGCCTTCAATATAAATTTTAATTTTGATAGAAAAGTATGTGGTCACAGACCAGCTTGATTCTGCGCTCATTGATGTCCAAACTACTTTCCAGAACAGAACTTTTCTTCACAAGTTTCCTTGTCTAATTTGATTGTTGCTTTTTCACTTTAAAGTTGAAAAGATTATATCTGCAATCCTTGATAGTCAAACTTTCCACTAAGATACCGGTGGTATGTTGTTTAGAACATTTAAAAAACATCATCTTCCATCAACAAATTATCTGAAATCCTGGATCCTGCTATGGTATACGTAAGTAAACTGTACTTTTACTTATCAGTTCATTTCACTCACAAAATGCCCAAACTTGCCTTTTTTTTTATCTGGTTACCTAAAAACTAGAAAGGATCCTTTCATCATGAAGGGCTACACTGGGTGAATCCATACCAATCACTTCTTCAACCCATCCTCATCTACAGATCTAGCTTACAGAGAGGGAGTGGAACCATGTAACATCACCCTATTGGAGTATCTTGAGCACCTTGCAAGGAGGATAGGACTGCTATACAACATCAATCAACCACCGATACTCACCAAGGAGTGGGGCAGGGGTGGGTCTTTGGCGCCTGCCTAGAGGGGTGTTTCACAAAGATCCTAAGTTGGACTTAAATATTATGGAGAGCCACTTGCAGCCTTAAAATAAAATATTTTCAAAAGCAAAAATTGAAGTATTTTAGACTTTTTATAAATTCCACATCAAGAACATGAAATCTCCTTGATAATAGAAAATATGATTGATTTCAAGCAACATTTTGTGCCTTTTAAAATAACTTTTACAAAACATTTTTATAGATGCTAACGGCTTTCCATAAATGTTAAGTCTATCTTAGAGATAAGTTCAACTTAGGATCTTTGTGAAACACCCCCCTGGACACCTATTCTCAATCGCTTTCACGTAGGATCCTAGTTGGAACGCATCCTCTCCAGGATGGGCATGATCATGTCAAACCTGGGTCGCTTGGTTGAGTCTTCATTCATACAGATCTTGATCAGCTTGCTCATGTGAGGGGAGGAGCCTGGGGGCACGTCAATCCTTAGACCCTCTCCAACAATCTAGACAGTGAAAAGTACAAAACATAAATAATAATAATAATATTCAGCTTTTTATACAGCGCTTAATACATCTCGGACGTCTCTTTGCGCTTTACAGATATACTATTACCCCAGCCATTGGATTCAGTGCTTGCCCGCACATAATGAGTGCACAATCTCCACTCCCTGGGGAGCATTCTAGCCAGGATGTGAATCAGAGAGTTCCAATGATGCCATCTGATTCCAACTCAATCACATGAAGATATTTTAAATATGACCAAATATCAATGCTATTTGCCATCAATGTTTCACAGGTATGTACACATAAAACAAGAATTGCCACTCTATACAATGTTATTCCTTAGCTTTAGCAACATGTCATCCTGTTTATCCCTACTCAATCATTCAAATGAAAACAGAGGTATCAGAAATAACATAATATCCCATGAGAATAAGACTGGTGATCCCTTCTCAATGCCATACCTTCATTCCAACCTCCATAGAGGACATGCCAGCGAATGGTACTTCTCTGGTCACCAGCTCCCAGATCAAGATAGCAAAGCTCCACATGTCTGCTGAGCGAGCGTTCATCTCTTCAGGGCTTTTCTGCAAAGCTGAGGAAACAATATGAAGCATAGGTCAGTTGGAGGCCCAATAAGAATGGCTCATATGCTGAAACTCCAAAGATTGTTAACTCTACTTTAAAGATAAAGTTGAGTTCTGGTCTTGCAATTGCATTGTAAAAGAAACGGTGTGGAATTGATAAGCTATTGATAAAGCTTTTATGTTTAGCCCAAATGATGACACTGGGACACTTGATAGCGAAACCGTGAGTGGAACAAGAGATGAGTAAGTAATCAACAATACCAGTAATATAGGTACAACACATTTCACACAGATTGTTTGAAAGAATGCCTTAGACCTACCGTACTTAAATTGAATTTGAAACTTGTAACTTTTACAGCAATTTTCATTTGATATGAGGAAAATCTTTTTCAAGATGTTACAAATTATCTTGTAGAATGTTTCTTTCAACACGTAGTAGAAGTGAGGGTCTACTTTGAACCTTACCTTCTGGTGCCATCCAAGCAGGATTGAAGAATTTAGCTCTGTTCTGAAAGGAGAATCTGGTATCACCCATGTTGATCTTAGCTGTCAGCTCCTCATCAATCTACAAAAAGAAGATTTAAGATTACTTTCTAATGATATTTAGTATAAAGAGCTTAGCTCTGATATAGAACAACAAGGCTCAAGTTTAATGAGGCAGCAGCATGCACGTCTATAGCACTTGTTAACAAAATGGGGGGCATCATTACTCCAAGTGGATTGCTTTTTGCTGGGGGAGGGGAAGGGTGGCATATGTTATGTACAGTTGTTTTAAAGAGATTAAACTTTTACATGCATTTGGTGCTTAATGGAAATGAAAAGGAATGGAGTCATTTGGTTAAAAGGTTATAATTGCTCTACAGTACATACATTTCTAGCATTTGTGCTACCTTCTACATGGCACTCTTATTATAAGGCTTTTTTTAATCAATTCATTATGATTTCTTACATTAAACCTGATCTTATTTTTACAACACACAAAACAGGAATTCAGCAGAACAGTATCTCTCTAAATATCTCACAAAGTCGTCTACTGCAGCCCAAATTGACTTATTTTAGCAGAGAAAATGCCTCTCTGCTTCTAATCAGACAATTGATGCTGACTATGTAAATGTTTGATCGATTCAATGAAATGACAATGATGTCTTACCATGATATTCTTACTGTTGAGATAGTATCTTGGGATGAGAGGATCCATTGCATGTAGGAAGGACATACCTCTCGCAATGTCCAATGCAAAGCTCACCATCTGACCATGATCAACAACAATACCTGCAAATACACACATATATAATCTAGTGTTAATCTTTATTTCGATTTTATTCAACATGTACTTCAACTGGGTTTAACTGAGTCACCAGTTTCTAAGGTTTTTATTGTAGGTGTATAAGGCAAAAGTACATACAGTATTAAAGGTAATGTAACATAGATTGAATTAAATTTGAGGAGCTTTTTAAAACCTTGATAGAACATTCTTTCATATGGTCACCTTGGGGATTCCATTATGTGCGTTTTCAAGGACAGTTCTTCTATTACTGTCCATCCCAATCAATCTACATAACAAGACTCTATAGATGATCCTAATGACACAAATGACCTTGTAACATCCACATGGGCCTGTCTAGCCTTTGATTCAGACTAAAAATTGAGAATCTGAATATCCCAAGCTCTAAATGTACGTCATTCATCAATTTGAACTCAAGCTAATATACCAAATACCTGGTACAATCATTTCAGTTAAAACAACAGTTTTGATGAATTAAAATAATGCTGAGGCAATTTAGAGCATCTCTGGATATGAAAACTGACTACATATCGGGTAGACAACTTAGGCATCAATATCTCAATACTTCCTAACACATTTGTGGAATCAGCCAGTGATAACATATACACTGCAAAATGCAAATACATGTAGCTGCTACAAGTCTAGTCTACTTAAGGACATTTATAATTCCATATTAAACAAATACAACACTTTAATACATTCAATATTGAGGGGGAAATGGACAAAGGTCTGGATCTCAGACTAAATCATACCATAAAATAGACAAAAAACATTCAGTGAGTAAAAGACCCAAGGGCATTTCAATTTACAGTTATTTGATTGTATCCTAACAATTCTATTTTATCTTTTCTTTCGCTCCTTTATTAGGATGCAGGAGTACACACATAAAAAAAAAGCACAAGAGAAGAAGAATGAGTAAAATAGCTGCATGGACAGAAGGAGGAGATTTTGTGACTTCTTTAGATTGACTTACATGTTATTCAATTTGTAGTTCCCTACTGTGGGTTCAAATGGCGGTGGAGAATATGTGCCAAAAGAAAAAGAATCCTTGTAACGAGACTCTACCACCAAAACCAATTACAGGTGAAGGAAAAGCCAAACAAATGAACTATTCATATATACAGCTACATGTTGTTAAAGTGGACATAGCTATTTCCATTCATCTTCAACGAGGGAATAAAAATGTAACACATTATATCAATGAAACTTGCTTCTAAATTCCTTCCTTTTTTCAATTACACCATCTCCCGAAAAATCATGCACTCTTCTAACATAACATCAGCAAACAGGGTTAGATTATACATGTACCAAATGTGTTTTCTCCTGTTAATTGATAGTGCTCAGAGTATGCAGATTTGAATGACCTGATACTTATAACAATGGACAGTCTCATCCATCTTCAGTTTTTTTTTTTTTTCTCATCTGGGAGGAAGGAGTTTTGACTGCAACAAAATACTGTAAATGTACAATGGCTTTTCTTGATTAAAATAAAATAAAAACAAAAAGGAGCACTCACCGGAGGCTTCATGCAGAACATGAAAGAGAGACCCATGCTGGAGCGTCTCACTCAGCACGACAAGATTGGGTGGTTGGTTCACACATCCAAGCACAGGATGGATGTTGGGATGAGAGAAGATGCGTAGCCGTGGGAACTCTTCACCAAACTCTCGAGAGATACGAGAGGTCACGTTGGTGACCTTGAGTACCTTAGCCATGACAGCAGTCCCCTGCCAGATACCCTTCCACATCTAGACATCAATATAGGCATAAATAAAGGGTTACTCATCTGTATTTGTTTTTATAATCATGGGGATTCAAGGTTCCACGAGTACCCTCCAAATAGCAATCTTATGCTGTAATAGGTTATCTTTAACTTTGCATATGAAACCATATCCAATTGGTTATCTGCATTTTTTTAATACATTTTATGAAACCATTATTATTTATAAATACACTGAAAGTGCAAACTACTTATGGGCTTTTAGACTGAGAGCTTGGAAAAGATGAAAAATGAGAGAAACAGAAATGAGGAGACGTAATATAGAACACGCTATCATTATCATTTTCTTTTTCTTTTAAAGAATATGGACCATACTTTCTAAATAAGGTCACATGTATTCTTCAATATTAAGAGGTGTATTGATCTCAAAGAGATTTTGAACTACGTTTGTTCATTTCATCAGAGAATAACTTGTCTGAGGATTGTGGATAATATACTTACATCCCCTGTAGGGCTACTGTTGATCTTGCTTTGTAGCTTGACATGTTTCAGATCGATACCAGCAAACCTTGATAGGGTTCCATCACCTGAAAACAAAGAAATGTAAGAGAACTAGAATATACTTCAAGACAAACTAAAGCATCATTCCTCCAACTTATTATGATCTATATTACATACTTTTTAACATTGACGACATGTTGTGAGAGTGAAACATTGTAGCAATAACAGCAGTTAGATTCATCAATGTATCTCATTTCCAAATGACACAATGGCATCTTTCACAATCTTCCTATAAATAAGATTCTCCTTGCTTTGTTCTTTATCAAATTTATTCATGTTTTATTTCTTCCACTAATCTCTCACTTCATATTCTGTCAGTGCCATCTACATTATCTTCCTTTTCAATTTGTTCTTTTCCAATACCCTCCTTGACTCAGTATACAGTCCTCTGCACACTACATATACAACTGGAATTCTTTAGTTGACCTTTATGTATGAAGCTTGTGTGGGCAGGTGCATTGTATGACACAGCTCTGTTGAGAGCAGGTTTTTAAAGGTATATACCAGTAGTCATTAGTTTACTGTAAACAAATATGACAACATGGGAGGAGGGGAGGAAAGTTAAAGGAACAGATGGGAGGACAGACAATGAGATTTTTTTTTTAAAGAGAATGGAAAAGAAAAGAGGAGTATGTTTGTGTGAAGAGACAGAAGGGATAAGATAAGAATAAAATGAATATTAATTGGACAGAGTAAAGAAGGGAAGAACAAAGAGAAAGATATTTAGAAGAGAAACAAAAGGAAAAATAACAGCATCTTGAACAATGTGGATATCATTAACCTGAAGTAAATTTGGTAATATCTGAAAACATGCATCGAAGCTGATTGCAACTTTGGACAGTACATGTTCATGAGCACTACATATTAGGAAACACATCTGTGTTTAATAGAAAAAGGTGTTACCTCACGTGCAGGCTTTTCCTACAGAACACATGTGCCCTGATAATGACTCATAATTCCTTACATAATTAGATTCCATCATGAGTGAGAGGCTTGTTTTTCAGGGGGATTGGATCGACATTGTATAAGTAGGATACATGTATATGCCACAGGAGTTGTTTCTCTATCAACCAGGGCCCGGTTTCACCAAACTTGTTATCAATAACAAGTTACAATAACTGTTACAAGCTACTGACATAACAAGTTACAATGACTGTTATAAGCTACTGACATAACAAGTTACAATGACTGTTATAAGCTACTGACATAACAAGTTACAATGACTGTTATAAGCTACTGACATAACAAGTTACAATGACTGTTATAAGCTACTGACATAACAAGTTACAATGACTGTTATAAGCTACTGACATAACAAGTTACAATGACTGTTATAAGCTACTGACATAACAAGTTACAATAACTGTTACAAGCTACTGACATAACAAGTTACAATAACTGTTATAAGCTACTGACATAACAAGTTACAATGACTGTTACAAGCTACTGACATAACAAGTTACAATAACTGTTACAAGCTACTGACATAACAAGTTACAATAACTGTTACAAGCTACTGACATAACAAGTTACAATGACTGTTATAAGCTACTGACATAACAAGTTACAATAACTGTTATAAGCTACTGACATAACAAGTTACAATGACTGTTATAAGCTACTGACATAACAAGTTACAATAACTGTTATAAGCTACTGACATAACAAGTTACAATGACTGTTATAAGCTACTGACATAACAAGTTACAATGACTGTTATAAGCTACTGACATAACAAGTTACAATAACTGTTATAAGCTACTGACATAACAAGTTACAATGACTGTTATAAGCTACTGACATAACAAGTTACAATAACTGTTATAAGCTACTGACATAACAAGTTACAATGACTGTTACAAGCTACTGACATAACAAGTTACAATGACTGTTATAAGCTACTGACATAACAAGTTACAATAACTGTTATAAGCTACTGACATAACAAGTTACAATAACTGTTACAAGCTACTGACATAACAAGTTACAATAACTGTTATAAGCTACTGACATAACAAGTTACAATAACTGTTACAAGCTACTGACATAACAAGTTACAATGACTGTTATAAGCTACTGAAATCGTGGTGTTTGATTGGCTGAGAGCAAATTTGTCATAGATATTTAGCATTTGTATGAATAATGTTTATATTTTGTTTACATTTCCACCATTCAGTCATTCATACATTTTTGTCTACATGAGATGAAAAAAGAGATGGGATACTTACGACTTCTCGTCTTTGTACCACTCCAGTTATTCCTGTATTGTATTTTTGTCATGTCTTGGCCCATGCCTGCTGCTTTCTCTGTTTATACAAAATTGAAATTAACATCAATATCATTAATACTGCAATGTCACATATTTAAGAAATTAATCATATACAACTGTATATACAGTATTTAGATCAAACAGTTGATAATGTGTAATGAGATTCATGAAATTCATCAGAATTGAACATTCAAACTTCACATTAATCATGTACCTCTATTTTAAGATATACATATTTAAATACAATTAATCCAGCTTTTGACACATTTTTTATTTTCATGGTAAATCGGCGAAAGCTGGGTTTATAGTATGATTGCAGGGCCCTCAGGAGGAAATGCTACTGATGAGACAACCATTAGTAAACAATACACATCAGCATTATTAATATTATTATTAATATTGTTATTACTAAATTGATTCAAAATAAAATATTATGTTTTGGGAGCTTTGAGCTGTTTAAGAATTTTTCTACACAGGCATACATCCATGATGTAGAAATATACACATGCTACATCCACATTTATTTATTTATTTATTTATTTATTTCGTTTTATTTAAACAGGGTGGCCCCGTCAGTAATCGCAGTACTGTTTTCCAGGGGGCCCTGTACACAAATGCAACATATACATGTATGAAGAAACAAACTACTTGAACAATATAAACATCACGGAAACATCAATACATACATGTAGTAACATATAATAGAAAAAGAGTAAAGAATAAGAGTGAATAATGAAACAAAGCCGTAGTAAGAATGATAAATTTCAATGAGCAATTTCAAATCAATAACAATATACTCTGATTATTATCAATGATGATCTGTTTAGATTTGAAAAAATTATTATATTGAGAAATTTATGTAAATATTCATGAAAAAAATAAGTAAAGAAAGGCAAATTTATCTTTAACATCGCTGCTTAAAATAGAGAGAACAAAAAGAATTCTTGGTCATGTATGAGATGAATTAGTTTACTCTGTATCTTACATACTGGTAGTACACTAGCTGCTTCATTTTACTATGCATGATGGCTTTCTGCAATATAAATATCCACAAAAGACAAAAACAATGTTCATTATACACTGTTGAAAGTTCATCTCTTTATCGTATCTTACCTTTTAACATATTTCCCATGTCTTCCTTAGTCTTATCCAGTGGTGTGTCATCATCTTTATTTGACAGGGCGACGAGGGCACCATTATTGATCAGATCCTACCAAACAAGATAACGCAGATATAGTGAAATTTGATGAGGATCTATATGCATACACATGTGCATGATACAGGGCTAGACACTAACATGAGGCCGGGACACATGAGCGCCCAAATCTAAGTCCGGACACCCAAGAATTGAAGAAGACAAAATACTTTTACATTTACATGCATATAAAGATTGTAAAAAGTTCAATCCTAAGCCCCTTCCAAAACAGTTAGTGTTTAGCCCTGCACATGATATATTTCTGTTTGTTTATTATATTTTTTATTAGAGGAGCAAACAAACAATATAATCCCCTAGGAATATCGTTCAAGACCATGAGCTAACTTCAACTTCAGCTACATGTATAAAACATAAAAATAATGAATCAATCTGTACTTGTGACTTAATTTATTAGAAAATTTAAATTCAATTCTGTAATAAATTAACGTAAAATCAAAACAATTGCATGTAGGCCATATACTGTAGTCACTGTACAAGTATTTTGAAATGCTATTTTCTGTATGGTAATCAAAATTCCATGTACAATCACGATTGGGATGAAATGCCCATGAAGTCGAACTTTTTCACAAAATCCAGAGAATGTGAGTTATGCATTTGCTTACCTGACATATTTGTTCATAATTCCAAAAGCATGCATAGTGAAGAGGTGTGTTTCCATGTTCATTCATTGCATTGATGTCTGCTCTGTGCTGAATAAGCTAGAATGCCAAATAAAGAAGTTCATTCATTATAATATGTTAAATTATATCAGTGCATTATCAGCTTCAACAGTCCCTATATATACTGTTAATGTGAAGATTTGTAAAACTTATTTAATCTAATGATGATAATAATAAAAGTGTGATCTTATAAAGCACAGTGAGCACACATGTCTGTCATACTTGACACTCCTGGCTCTTCATAATCTGCAGGAGATAAAAACACCTGAAAGCATCTTAAAAATCACGAGCAAATAAAAAGATCAGTAACGGTACTCATTAAATTTCAAAATCCAAATTTGCTGTTTAGTTTTTCTAATTTCAAAAGGAGCATGGCAGACTTTCATAAAACAATCTTAAAATCCTTTATCTGGATTCTATATGGGATTGGGAGGTACTTTTCTCTTTTTCACCATTATGAAGTAACAGATTGCCTTAAACTTTCAAGACTTTGGGGTCATTTTCAATGATTTCACTAACATTTCCCAAAGTTGTATGTATTTTAGTATTTTTTTTAAATATTTGTTTTAATGAAACTATTCATCAAATACTGTATGTCTGCCATTACATCATAAAATAACATAAATTGAGTGGATCGGAATAAAACAATTCATTATGATTCTATGAGAGCAGTATCATTAAAAGGGCTGCTAATTTTACCTTGAGGACAATATCTCTATGACCATGTGCAGCGGCTAAGTGAAGAGCTGTATCATCACCCATGTTAGTAGCATTAATCTTTGCTCCTCGACTGATTAACATATCAACGATGTTGGTACGACCCTCCTTGCATGCCCAGTGCATGGCACTGAAGCCATGGTCATCTCTGGATAACAGAGAGAAAAAGAAGAAGTGGAAAATAAATTTATATATATACTTATTTCGATAGGTCTACATCATACATGTATTCAAAAACTTTAAAAAATCATAATTAGAAACAAAAAATAAAATGGTTTTATAAAAAAAATCATTTTAAACAATGTATACATACATGTACATGTATAGGCAATTTATGATAATATACTGTCTGTAAGACTTCAAAGCAACTTGATGATTCAAAATGGTGGCATATTTCTGTTGAAAACATTTCACTGTAGAGTGTAGAATGCTACAAAACCAAACAGATATAAATACAAATAGTAATAGTCACATGCGACAAAACACTAGTTACATCTTCTCTTTTTCAATTGAAAATATAATATTTGTTACAGACATACACTGTACTCCTTTTCTTTAATTTGACTACATGTCCTAAATATACAATTTCATGTACATATTTATAACAAAAAGGTTTACCACTTAATCACAATTTCACACTTCACTGTAAAATTAGACATCATCAAACATCCAGCCATGAGGCTTGCGCATCATTTTTTCCTTTTCATTTTTGTGTTTTGTTTTTATTTTCATGATTTAGAATTAAAATTTCTATTCACAGTTTCAATATTCCAAATGACGTACAAAAAGGCTATCATACTCGACATACTGTACATGTAAGAATAGGAATTTTACTCATATTATAACTCTTTCCTTAAAAAAAAATATCCTGCTTGTACCACACAAGGTGCTGGAGCGCGACTGGTGCTGTAAGCTCAGTCTCTCTAGTCTTTTGATAGCAGATTGAAATTTCATTACAGCCATCATTCATACTCTACATCTAAGCATTATTTACAATCAACTGAGTGAGAACATAATCTAGGTAATTTTTCTTCAGAAGCCCAAAATGCGCCTCCATACATGTACTCAATTTTATAAGAACTGCTCTACAAGAAGCCTGTCATATTTTAATGCAAGATGAGCTATTGGTCACCTTAACATTCCCTCTGTATGACAAGCTCCCCCTTAAAGGTAAAGACCAGTATTGGAAACGCCCCAATTTCAAAAAATGAAATGGAAGCTCTTATTACCAATCATGTGAAAGAATACAGGTATGTTTTGAATATTACATGTACATGATGATACAAATTTTGACGGGAAACCGCCTACTAATTGATATATTTGGTAAATTAGTGTATCTCTTGCCTGTGAGAGATATGAAATGCACTGGTCACGCATGTGTGTGTAGTCCCATATACATCTTTCTGTGTACAGTGCTTCTAACTTTATGAAGACTTGGCCAAATTTCTTATCATTTTGATGATTCCAGAACCTTGCAGTACATCAATGCTAGATGATCAACCTTTTCTGATCGATTTCACAACGTTTCTTTCACAATGCAATCGCATGACCATAACTGGTCTTTAGCTTTAACGGAACACCCTAGTAATTACATATCATCTTCTGCAGTCCACGAAAGGAACATAGCATGGTCCATACATGTTCATGTACATGTAGTTCCACAGAAAAAAGAGACTGTTTTTACATAAAGGTATATGAAATAGTCAAGCCTTTAAAATGCAATGAATTACTTAAATCATTTTCATACACATGTACTGTACAGTGTAGTTTGTTTGATGATGAAAATTTCTTGTGCACTTTTTCTAATTTTCTTCTCCCTACTTGACTTACAGTACATGTACCGGTAGACTTAATTTTGAGGTGAAACTACTTTAATAGTCAAATTTGTTTTGATTGATTGCATATTAATGTATCGTTTTTAGAGTCTGACTGTTTTTCTGTCTTTTTCTCTGCCTGAATCATAAAACATTAGTATAATTAGATATACATGTACAGCGAGTGGAAACAACAAATATCATAATTTTGAGAAACAGAAATAAGAGTGGGGTAAGGTGACTAAGGTCTGAATCTGTGCAATGAACTACATGTACAAATGTGTATGTAATGACAATATTACATTGTAAGTTGTAACATAAATTTTAACACATTTTTGTCAAAATTGAAACAAACTGAAAAGTTCTAAAAAAGTTCTGAATGTTATCTCACACTGGCAATCAAGAGATCATATTATGACCTGCATTCTTAACACGATTAAATTCATTACTGTACGCTGGAAGTTCTGGAACATGTATGTATTAAAAAGAAATCTTCAAAATCAGCACATTTCATTATTTACTTAGAACTAAGTTTCACATGCATTTAGCATTGTCAAAGAAATCTAAACAAAGTACATGGGTCTGGGTGTACAGTACATGTACCGGTACATAAAACATTATTCTTTCCCTTACAATATAGCTGCATGACCTGAACGCTCTATGTCAATGTACACATACATGTAGGTTACGTGGCAGTTCCCCCTTTAAGCGGGCTTCTGATAGGGCTGCTGTATACTTGGCATACCATCGCTGCTACATCATCAGCCTTAAAATGAATTGATGTATCTCCCACATGTCAAGATAGTTAACAAGCCGGGCTTCTATCATCCTCCCAGCAGCAAACTACCAGGGAGGGGAGATGAAATTTCATCACACTGACACAGGAGGCCTGTATGCTCATGCCTACTGTGATCATTGAACATACACTGTAGGCATATACAGTAAGCTATCACAGGGAAATTGATATGATATTACTGTAGTAAACCAAACAATACTGAATACTGTAATAGACGAGATATTTCATAGAATTCCATGTTTAGTGCTTTCATGGCTGGTCTTTGTAATTTTGTTTTACAATCTCCTTTGGTATCATGATTACATGCACACATATACATGTAATATCTGAACATGTATCATTATGCTATACCAATTCAAATCTTTAACAAGCTACATACATGCACATTCAAAACATTATATTGTTGGTGATTATTCATATGTACTGTATGTACAAAACTGTACTACTGTATGTACTATTCAATGTACAATATACATAGCATTCAAGGGCCTACAAGTATATTGTACAGTATGCCATTACAAGTACCTGCACTGATTTCATGTACATTCAGTTTCCTGTAATGTGTATGGTAATGTTCAGGAAATATTGTGCCTAAATGTAGATGTGATATGGGTTTGTGAAAGGAAATATGAAGTCTCCTATAGAGCCATGTTTTGCATACCGGTAAACATCCTGTGTTTTAAGCCACACCTTTGCCATGAAACGATATGCACGTAAGTAGATACAAAACACAAAAGTCTCTAAAACTTGAGGGAAAATAGATTTCTAAAAAATTTAGCTCTTAACAGGACCCTGTATGTACATTCAATTATCAGAGCCTTAATAATAAACAACTGCTCTAAAAGAAACCAGAAAATAGCAGAAGGTTATTAATTATTTTAAAGTTGTAATCACTATACATGTTTTTATGTATCGGCACTTCAAATGGGCTGAATCGACAATGTCACTGTGACAAAGTGCCGGACAACTTAATTTCCTCCTCGTTGAAATGCAAAATTGACAAAAATGTCAATATTTCAGAATGAACACGAGTACTTTTGTATACTATGCTATCCAGTATCCATACTACATTTTGAGGGAGAAGGTATTTAAGAGAAAAACATAAGTTAATGGTAAATTTATATGAGAACAGGAGAGTTGTCCGCGATTACATCACAATCCACTCACCAATTTGAATTTTGCATACGGTAGATTTAGTGATCTCATTTTGAAAAAAGTTCATAACTCTCTATGTATTATTGACAATTTTGTTTAAAAATGCAAATGATCTGTTTCTCTTATTCTGCTTTCATACTAATTGTACACAGGTGGGATTGTCCTTTTTTTTTAAAACAACAATCTAACTCTGTTAAATGCAACCAAGGAGATATGAAGGTATTCAAGGCCCTGTTACATGTACATGTATGCACTGTACCTAACTTGCTTCAAACCTGTCAGTAGTACTGGACAAGAAAAGAAAGCAATATCCCATTTTATTTTCAGAAGGCAGGGATAGAATATATAGCGGGTATATAAACATGCATATGCTGTACATGTACATAATAAAATGTTCCATCCCTTGATCCTTTCTTCTACTGAATTATGAGAAAATAAATTTACTTTTTATTAAGGAAATAAATGAAGAGCTTGTAAATATTACGCATGCATGCATTCCTATAAATTGTATCATGACTTTGATATTTTAATATATCTTTGCTGTAAACTTTATCATATTTTTACAATACATGCAATCATTTGTTTTTAAGTGAATTCAAACATTTCTCAAATCATTCCCAATTTCCTATCATCATATACAATAAAAAGAAGACAAATATGATGTATAATAATTATTATTAAAAAAACATAAGCATCTAATTGACTACAAATCAATTCTCAACATAAAAATACTATCTTATTTGAGATGAATACTTTAAAGTCTCAAAGTCAAAACCATCCCAAGTAAGATATTTTTTTGAATTGTTTAATAATAATAGTCAGGTGAGTCATTTTTAATGACTAATTTGAAGGCATAGCATAAATATTGACAATTCTATATTTGATCAGCCTCTCATAGACACATGTCTGTGAAATAACTTTCGGTTCTTTCATGCATTCCATTCTTACCCTTGGTTTGGATCATTCTCAACTTTGTCCAACCAAACTCTGACGTACACTGCATTCCCATCACGGATTTGTGAAAAAATGTCATCCATTGTTGTATAAAATTGTTTCAAATTCAGCTAAAACTCCTCTTTAGGAAGCAAGTCTATCAACTGTAGTAAGTCAAATGCCTGGACAATTAGTCACTTAAATATCTATGTATTTATTCATTCAAGTGATTCATAATCCTGTTGATAAACTTCTCCTTCACTGCACTGTGCTGGTGTCAATCAAACACGACTAACTGTGGAGCAAATCCAAAGTTCTCCAGACCAAAATACTGGATGTCCATATGAAACAAGAAGAGAAGAATATTGTGTTATCTTTTCAACAAAGTCATGTTGATGATCATAATGATGGCTGTCTTCAAAACAATAATGAAGTTCACTGACTGCCAAGTGTTATTATAAACCACTGTCACTGAGTGATAACATTAACAGTCTACACTACAGAAAAGATTTCAATCATGAAATGAAGTTGAGCGGTTGATCCTTCCGCATCTGTTCAAATCAAATCAATGCTCCTCTCGAGCACGGCCTCGTCTTGTTTAGAATTAGATGCTCTAAGATCTAAACAACTTTATAACATGAAGCTTCATGAAGTGCGGGTCATGTCATTGCCACTGGCACGTACTGGTTCAATAAGTTCCAAAAGATCCCAGCTAAAGTTGAAACATTATCAAGTTCACTCAGTTGCAGTAAGGTTACTCGCGGTAGAGCTAGGATACGATTACGAGCGCGAGATACACGGGCCACTCCTCCACTCTTTTCAGACGAGATTCCCGATAATGGATGACCTCACGCCTACGGGTCAGGATTCTTCGCATTCCAAATTAGGTTGCGGAATGTTTACATACGATAAAGGGAATTATTTTTCGAGTTCAAATTTTATGATAAATTATTAAGTTATTCTTTAAGTATCTATAATTAAAGTTTGTTTATTAATTTGTTATTTTTTTAATTGTAAAGCTGTTTGTTTTATCTGGAATAAATATTTCTTATAATCTAATCAGTGGTGTAACAACTCGACATTTCAAGATGGCAGCCTCCATGGTCTCCACGAATGTGATGAAATTGCGTCTGTTTCTTTCATGTTTACGGAGAATCAGTTGCGAAAAGAGTGAATTTTCACAAATAATTAATTCTAGGAGAATATCTTCACTTAAGAATTGTATTAATGTGAGGTATTACAATGAAAGTAGGAAGTTATATCGTTTGTATTCCACATGGCGTATCAGAACTGCGGGAATAGGGGCCACTGCAGCAATTGCCCTCGGGGCGGTAGCGGCGTGTGCTGAGTCTGTCGAAGCTGGTGAGCTTACGGGTGCTCATTTTGTATAGACTAGATTCTACACTTTTCTTTTTAGTTTAAGCTTTTTCATTGATGACCCAAAATTACTTTCTATGTCACTCCGTAACAAACTATACATTCAATGAATGGTTGATCACAGGAAATCCAACACCAATACATTACCTTGTGAAAGAAAGGTCATGAATTTGATATTGTTGTACTTAGTTGTAGGTCTTTCTGGAAATCCAGGAAATGGAAAATAATGTAATTCTGTAATGCTTCATGCTTGGCCTTGGAATCGGCCTTAACATACATTTAAATTTAAGGGGAAGTCCTTTCTCACATCTAATATCAGGTCATTGTGTTTCAATGAAACATGCAGGAAATTATGAACAGTTAAGTTATAGTCTACATATTATTACATATGTAACCTAGTCCCCAAGTGCAGGCCCAGGCCATGGTCCCACCATCCCAGACTTGACTCCCAGCCCCAGGCTGGTGGTAGGGTAAATTAAAGAAGTATTCAATGTGATGGTAGAAAATGAGAAAGTTGCACAGTATTTCAAAGTTTCAACTCTTAGTTAGACTAGAAAATAGAATATATATCCATAGCTTTCAGTGTACTAGATTTCTTAATCTTCATTTTTTTTTTTTTAAATAAAAGACTGAACTCAATAATCAATTAATAAAATCACTAATAGAAATAATGGAGGGAAGGTCATAAATAATTCAAATTTTTGTGATTATCTCGGCTAAGTTGTAGCTTAAATTATAGCAAATTAATACTTATTTATTTAACAAGATCAAGAACAATGTTAATCACAATATTGACAAGGAAAAACTGAATACCAGATGTCTGCAAACACATGTTAAGTTAGGAAAGAACATTAAATCACACTTTTATTCAAGTAGTATAAGTACCACTCTGCAGGGTTGAAATGTACCGGTACAATAGATATCTGAAAGCACATAGACTAGTACATAAGGAGTGCACATCTCATTTCAAGAAATGTAATTTCTTCTTAATACACTGAAGGCAAAATGGTTCCTTGCATCTAGAAAGGATGATGTAGATGAAATATCCAGGTAAGCAGAAATAACAGTATGCATATCTGACTCTCTACAATGTTACAATGAATGTGTGTTTGAGCCTTGAGGTTATCAAGGTAGTTTGTTCAGTAAAATTACAGTGCTTCATTGTTCTCTCAACATGTATGACCCTATGTTTTGTTAATCTAAAACGTAATGAAAGGATAATGTGATTGTAAGAGAGATGATTCCTTGTACTCAATATGATTAATGTTAATATTTCCAAAATTGTATATGTCAACAATGTCTTAAGTATGTTGTTCTAGTTCTATGTTGGAACTGTGCTCCAGTTGTGACTTTGAGTAATGCTGATATTTTCATATTGTTTGTTAAAGTTGAAACTTTTACATGCCCAATATCTCCCTGTTCCTGCCTTCTCTTTCCCACCCTCTCACTCTCTCTCTCTCTCTCTCTCTCTCTCTCTCTCTCTCCCCCCCCCCCTCTCTCTCTTTCTGTCTCTCTTTCTGTTTCCCTCTCTCCCTCTCTTTTTCTTTTTCTCTCAATCACACTTCCCCTCTCTCTCTTTCTCTCTCAATCTCCCTCCCCCTCCCCCTCTCTCTCTCCCCCTCCTTTCTTTCATGAGTAGGTTACTGAGGTCAGGGTTCAATGTGAATGCCAGACATCAGCTGGGATGGACAGCCTTGCATGTAGCAACTATCAACAGACATGAAAAGTAAGATTAACAAAGTCAGAGAAGTTTTTCACACCACCCCAGCCCTAAGGTGTATACATAGAAATCATAATAGAGATTGAAAATGAGGGCAGTGATGTTTTATTTTTATTTTAGCAGGGCCTTCTTGTCATCCTTTATCTGAGGAGTGAAGCAAAATTAACAGGCCTACATAAACCACATAACAATTTGATGTAAGCTGTGAGATGAAGAAGTTAATCTTTTACAATCAGTTTATCTTCAATTTGTTTATTTTAAAGAAATCTTGAGCCCCTAAAATTACCACTTTGATATTAGATCAGGGGAATTAATTTTGTTTCAGTTTAACTGAGTCAACTCTGAATGATACAAGATTGTACTTTGGACAGTCTAATTCACATTTGTATGCTTAGATGGATTTCTCAGAATCCATTCCAGATATTCTCTTCAACATTTTCTTTCCATCCTGTCTAATTGCAGGGCTCTGAGAGCATTACTCAAGGCAGGAGCAGACCCAAACATTGGAGATGAGTTTAGCAGTGTGTGGCAGACAGCGCAGGAGAAAAGCCTCAACTCATTACAAGGTTAAAATGCAATTCAAGGAGCTTATTTAGGATTAGCTATGATTTGACTAATAAATGTAGTCGATGCATATGAAATGTGATTACGAAGTAATGAAATTTCATCTGCAGTGTATAGTATATGAGATGATACTTTATGCAATCCCTTCCTGCATTTTCTATATAATTAAAGATCATTTCACTTATTCAGCAGATAAGGTTTTGAATATGCCTGCTTTTGTCCACTTCATGTCTTATCATTGGAATATTCAAAACTCTACTCTGACCTGATAACAAAGCCTTATTTTATTTCTCTTGTTCTAGTTTTATATGATAGGGAGGATGACTTCAGTGACAGACTGAACAACAGAGCCTCATTCCGTGGCTGTACAGCTCTCCATTATGCCGTCCTCTCGAATGACGTCAATATTGTCAGGATTCTACTTGAAGCAGGTATGGTATTGTTTATTTTATGTTGATATTAGAAGGTGAGAATAGAGAGCATGAGAGGAAGAGAGGGGATAGAAAAGAGATGGAGGAGGAAGAGATAAAAAGATAAAGATGTCATTATTTCACAGATACATGTACCCGTAGCTGTCTACATTTAAGACAAATACAGTCCTTCACAGAGTTTCCATTATAGAATGCATGTACCTTTCATAATGTTGGATCCCACTTTTTACACCATTTCTTATTATGGATATTTTAGGTGCTGATCCAACGATAGCCAATGAGAATGGTCATACTCCTATGCAGTATGCCAAAGGTCAAGCCGTAAAGCAGCTACTTGAAGAAAACAGCATAAAGGTCAGTACAGTAGGTCAAAGGTCAGATGATTGAAGAAGTGATCACTGAGGTATGAAGACCTTTAGCCCACATGAGATGAGATATTTCCTAACATAGAACAATATTTTTTTCTTTGAGTAGAGTGGTGCCTTTTTATGTAGATGAATGCACATCCCTGTATCAATTTTAGATCTGCAATGAAAAGAATAGTTTTTTTTTTTTTTTAATTATACCTCATGCGTTGATAATCCACACCCTCTCTATCTAATCTGATTATGTGAGATATTAACTCATTATTTCAAATGAATGCTGGTATCTCTGCAATATGTCTGTTTTTATCCTCTGCCGTCTTCTGACTTGAATGTATCTTATATTTTATAATTCATATTGTCAGTTTTCAGCAATGCAAGCAGAGAGAGCAGCAGAGGAGAGACGTCGCTTTCCATTAGAGCAGAGACTTACAGAGTTTATCATTGGACAGGATGGTGCCATAGCAACCGTTGCTGCAGGTAACAAGCTTCTCTGACATGCAAATATCGTCTGAAGAGCATTGTATGACATTTCAAATTTCGTATTGCCAGGACCATTCATGAATGATTCAAATTTGTCTTCTAAAGAATCTTTTCTCAGAAAAAAGAAAGGATAATACAACTGTAATCAAAAGATAAATAAAACTATAATGTTTCTCCAAACAAATTGAGAAGCTGCTCATGAAATATCGATCAAAGCTGAAATTAAACTAATTAAATATCTTTTATTGTTTACAATGCCATATAATTTATTTAGAGCATTTACTATTGAATAAAAGTAGATTTTGAGGAAAGATCTATTTCATAGAGGTATCAGGTGGCAAAATAAGAATTTTTTAATATCATGCATCTTTAGTATAGTCCATCAAAAAAGGAGCGGTATTATAAAAAAAATTGAAGAATTTGTATTTTGATGAAAAAAGAGACTTTTAGGGGGAAATAATTTCTGTAAATTTTGATGATGGTTCAAACAATGTTCTTTAAAATAATGATTATTAGAATGTTTGGCATTACAATTAAGTAAATAGTTGAGGTACTACAAGAATGTCATGCAACTACAGGTGCATGTATGTAAGATTGATGGCCCAATTTTCTCTTTCATAGCTGTTAGGAGGAAAGAAAATGGTTGGATGGATGAAGATCACCCTCTAGTCTTTCTCTTCTTAGGCTCATCAGGAATAGGTGAGAATGAATGAGAATGGATAGAGAGCAGGAAGGGGGTGTGGCAGTTAGTTTGATTTGAACCACATTTCTTAAAAAAAATATTCTTGTGATGCATATTTTAATGATTTAAACATCAATATTTGATGCTCTATCTGTTTCTTCCCACAAATTGTTCCAAATGAAAAGGTAATAAAGTACATAATTTACACTGTTTTCAGTTACAATATTTATACAAGACAACATTTTAGAAATAGTCATGCAATTAGGAGAGATAGCGTCTTATGGACTCTACTTTCTCTCAAACTGTAAAGAGTCATTCTAAGTCGGGAAAAGACTGGCACTTACATGTATTATCACAAAAAGAAACTGTTCCTGAAAAGGAAAGTATATTACTGTAAATGCATTGAAAGATGACAATGTTATACTTATTTATTTATTTTATTTATTTCGCATCTTTATACAGAGTATCATGTTCAGCTACATAATCATTACGAAACATTGTTAAAAACATTAAAATAGGCTGGTCCAGAACAGGGCTCTATTTAAAAACAACATAAAGCATGGAGAGCTAAATATGACATGTACAACCCTAAAGAAATGTTTCCTTGCTATTGCTTTGTCCGAAGCTCCAACGTAGGCGCAACCCCCAGTACATACAGACATTAATCCTGCTGCAGAGGGGCATATAAGTAATTATACTTGAAGCCCAACATCAAGGTAAATCAAGGTAAATAAAAATGACAATGAAAAGTATTATATATAGAGATGATTTAAATTGTATGAACCCTTAACCAATTGTTGCTTGCTGCTCACCTTTGCATGACAGGCAAGACAGAACTTGCCAAGCAGATAGCACGGTACATGCACAAGGATGTGAAGAATGGCTTCATCAGGATGGACATGTCCGAGTACCAGGAGAAACACGAAGTGGCCAAGTTTATTGGGGCACCACCGGGGTACATGGGTCATGACCAGGGGGGTCAGCTCACTAAGAAGCTCAAGCAGAATCCCAATGCTGTGGTGCTGTTTGATGAAGTGGACAAAGCACACCCTGATGTACTCACCATCATGCTTCAGCTCTTTGATGAGGTAATCATAATGATAATAATCAGGATTTATGTAGCACTTAATATGAAATGACTATATATGAATATGAAAAGCCCTTTACAGATATTTTTACCCCGGTCATTAGATTCATTCACACAATGTGCACCATCTCCACTCCCTAGGGGATATTTATTCCATATGGTCACCATGAGGGCATATGGCAATTACTGACAAAAAGGATTTTGTCATCCTACCAAGTCCCCATTTCTCTCCTGGGTATGGAGTGGCAAATGAAGATTAATGCCCTGCCAAAGGACATTAGGGCTCAATCGGGTGTTAAAGGTCAAGTGATTTTT
Source organism: Strongylocentrotus purpuratus (assembly GCF_000002235.5). NCBI lineage: Eukaryota > Metazoa > Echinodermata > Echinoidea > Camarodonta > Strongylocentrotidae > Strongylocentrotus > Strongylocentrotus purpuratus. Next base: position 5,623,486 of record NW_022145596.1, read on the forward strand.
CTTCCCTGCCAGTTGGATGGTAAATCATGCCCAGGAATTCTCTTTGCAAACTACTTGTTTATGTTATGAATGGGATACAGACATAAAACATGCACTGTGTAGGATGTTCCAAGTAAAGATATTTTATGCCCTATTAAAACATGTGAAGAAAAAAAGTTCACCCTAAATGTGACATTTGAAAGTTCACTTAATAGCACAGTAAGATTTGTAGGAAGTTGTGGACTAGATGCTGATTTTATCACTCAGTAAACCTCTAAGCGTACATTCTTACATTTCAAATTATCAAGCCATTTCCAACCTGATATCTTTTGTGATTTGCATTTGTAATCGCCAATTGACCTCAAAGTGTATGACCTTTATAGGACCTGTAGGAGGATATCTCTAGTGTAAATCTAGTTCTTATTAATTACGATAGAATTTGGTTATATCGTTCATTCTTCTGAACAGGGGAGATTGACAGACGGGAAAGGCAAGACAATAGAATGCAAAGATGCCATCTTTGTGATGACATCCAACATTGCTAGTGATGAGATTGCCAGTCATGCATTGCAGCTAAGAAGGGAAGCCAAGGCTATGATGAAACAGAGACAGACTGCACAAGTAGAGAGTGGTAAACCATCATGTTATTCATTTGTTCATGCATTTATTCATTTATTGGTCCAATGTACATTAAAAATTTATGGAAATTTGTTATGCTCACATTATTCAGGCCTGATACTTACCCGATTTAAATCAGGTTTTCTGATTTTTTGTTTGATTTTTTTTTCTTCCAGATTTTTTTTTCTTTCCGATTTTACCACGATTTCCCTGATTTTCCCCTTATTTTCCTGATTTTTCCTTAATTTTCCCTTTTTTCCCCCAATTTTCTTACTCAAAAGGTGGGGAATGTTGTTAGATGCCATTTTTTTCCCCAAATCCTCTTCTTTTTTTTTAACTCAAGGAGGGGTTGGTTGAGGGGGAAAAAAATTTAGTGCTCACTATCACCTCTGATTATTAGAAAGGCACGAGCAATTACATTGTATTTATATTATTGATACAGAAACATTAATTGCCTTGTGAAATGCTAACATATAATCGCTGTGTGTTTGGACTCATAAACATTTTTTGAATTATCTCTTATTCTCTCTCTCTCTATTTGCTTTTTTGTGTGGCTCTTTCTCTCTGTTTCTTTTCCTGCCTTTCTTCCAATATCCTACTGTTTGTGTGGTTCATCTTTAAAGGGATTGTTGAGTTCTGTTGCAGAGGGCGCCACACAAAATAATTTTTTGCGAGATAATGAAAAACTGAGTGTCAAATTTGAAAGAACATAATATTTAAATGACAAAATCATCTTTGTTTGATCAAAATCGGTTCAGAGACGACTGAAATATAATGATTTCTAATACTTGTGTACCACCAGAAATATTAGATATTTTGAAAAATTTGAAAAAAACGTTGAAAAAAATGAAATAATGCTTTTTACGTCGTATTTCAGCCAATGCCGATGTTGGCTTTTTTGTTGACATTTTCGTGTTGCTTATATTACGCACAACCAGCCGGCCCATGTATTGTTATTTTTAATTAAATAATTAATTAACGGTCACCGTGTTTTTTTTAAAGTGGAGCTGAATTGGAGCTCGTAATGGCTAAATTTCACACATTTTGGGGTCTAAAATTACCTTCATAGCAATTTTAGGTTCTAAAAGGGTACTAGAAATGTCATAGATAAGAATAAGAGCAATAACCATGCACTTTGAAGGCATTTGAGGTCTGTAAACATAACTCAACTATCTCTTTAAGACATAAACACATGACTATGAATGGAAAAACTACATGCTTGACTGTTTTTTTTATTATTTCCAACCCTCTGACAGAATGTAAGAAAATATTTCTCTGAATGAAAGAGCTAGATATTAACTTCAGGTACATTTAGATTTCAAGTGGCCTGCTTTTTAGAATTGGAATCAGAGTATCAGACAATGCACAAAGTACGTCTTTAGTGATTATCTGATGATATGTTACTTGCTTGTCATCTCATAAGAAACTCATACAATGAAACACCACACCGATACATTTGCTAATATACAGTGGTTTCATTCAACAGAAGCAGCTGAAATGACAGAGCAGGTGACGATCTCCAAGAGGTTCAAGGAGGATGTCGTCCAGCCAATCCTCAAGAGGCACTTCAGAAGAGACGAGTTCCTAGGCAGGATCAACGAGATGGTCTATTTCCTACCATTCTCCCGAGCCGAGCTTATCAGACTGGTTTCCAAAGAGCTCAACTTCTGGGCAACGAGGGTAGGTTTGCTCTGAGATATTTCTTTTATTTGTTGAAGTTATGAATTCATAATAAAATATAGATATTTTGTTCTTGTAGAGTACATATCACTTCAAATCATGCCTTAAAACTTACTTGATTTTGGCATAAGTGAAAATACTGACTTCATTGGAGGTGCCTGTGCATGTGAATGTTTTTTTTAAACAGAAACATGGCAGCATGTAAATGCTGTGAATCATCATCATCGTCATCAACATATCATATTATGATATGAATTCTCTTTGTTCCCTTGCTTTGGCTCTGTAAACCTGTATTACTGCACAGTGCATTTCAAGAAATAATCCTACCAGGTACCCACTTATTTCATCTAGCTCGAGACTGGTAAGTGTAGATTAATGTCTTGCTAGTAGCCATTGGTGCCTTGTAAGGGTTTGAACCCAAGACCTTGGCATCCCCAGGCAGGTGCGTAAACCACTTGACTACACTTTGATTTTTTAAATGCTGTCTATGATTCAGCTGGCTTCTAATATTCTTGTGTATTCATAGTTGTTGATCACTCATTGAAATGTGTGATTAAGAAAATATTCCTCTCAATTATGAAAATGAATGAGGAGAAATTTGTTTCTTGTAAAAAAAATTTGAAGTTACCCAGTATTAAGATTTTATGATGTTGAATGAGGTTAATTAATGGTTTGTAAGATTAATGAGAATTGTTATCTTGCCTAGGCCAAAGACAGACATGAGATGGAGTTGACATGGGATGTTGAGGTTCTTGAAGTTCTTGCTGATGGATATGATGTCCACTATGGAGCAAGGTCTATCAAACATGAGGTCAGTTTTACAGAAGAGAGTAAAAAATATTCAAGAAGATTGCTAAAAACACACTAGCAAAAAATATGTGCAAATTCATCTGTAAACGTTATCACACAAAGAATTGCTCATTTAACTAAATAGTTACGTTCCTAAAGCCCTTTCTGTAAATTTGACATGAACGTGCTGCCATATTCTTATTGTTAAATATTGGCATCTTTATTTCACCACTGAATTACAAGCTATTACAAACCTAGACACAGATCCTGAGGAATTTGACAAATTTGAAAAGGAAATCATTGACTGGTGCCCCCCCCCCCCCAAAAAAAAAATAATAATAATAAAAAAATAAAAAAAATAATAAAAAAAAAAAAAAATAATAATAATAATAATAATGATAAATAAATTGTACAAATACAATAGAAAACAAATAGATAAAAAATGAAAAAATATTTATTAATTTATTGTAATATTTTAGGTTTATAACTTTTCAATGCCATATTTTGTGCTCAAAGCCAGAAAGATGTTAACATCCTTAAAGATAGGGTTAGTAACCATCTAGCTCTGAACACATCATAACTTTGTCACGTATGTTTCAGGTTGAGAGAAGGATCGTCAACCAGCTTGCTGCTGCCCAAGAGAAACTACTCATCTCTCAAGGATGCAAGCTCCACATCGCTGTGGATGCAGGTTCCCATGATAACAAGATGAGTGGAAGTCAAGATCTGCAGCAGACTAAACTCAAGCTCCAAGTCATCAAGAAAGGAAAGAAAGAAACAGTGAATATACTGGCATCGGTACCAGGTCCCGCTGACATCAATCATCATTCCAATTTTTAGGCAATATATTACTCCTGTTGATGTGGAGCAAATGAACTTGAAAAGAAATACTTGAGATTTTTCTTGACATTTCAACTTGTGTGGATAAAGCCAGGACAAATCGTACTTTCTTCCAGAAAAATATTCATGTGCAATTTAAAAAAAAGAGTCATGCAGCTCTGTGCTCTACCAAATATAACTTTCACAGTGGCTGTTTTGCCCTAAATTTGGTGTGATACATTCAATGCATGTTCTGAGCCATAAATGTACAATAGATAGTTTTTATCTTGTATGTAAATGAAACATCACTGCTATCTCTGAGTTTCACCCAGAAATATATTTATAGGGAACATTAACTGAAACTTACTTAAACAAATTACTTTTGCAAATAGATTATCATGTCATTGTATGTTTTTGTATGAAATGTTCTCTATAATTCTTGCATGGTAATGAAGTTAATGGATAATTACAAAGACCTGGGAGAACACTATATTAAAATCATTGAAACTAGCAGCATGTGTTTTAATTTAGTCTGTAAGACAAAGAGAAATAGAAAAGACAGGTTGAACAGAGCAGACAAATATTTAGATTATTTATAGGGCAAGGAACAGGGATGTATATAGGAGAGGCTTTTAAGTATTTTCAGGGTTTGTCATGAACTGGACATATATTAACCGATAGACTCCTTAATTCTCTGGCTCCTAATGGTTACTGACAGGCAATGGGTTAAACAATTTAATTTCTGGCATTGCTATGATCTAAAAACTTAAAGGTATTACAAAGTTTTGGTAAATTTTTAAATTTGGCTGGATGGTGATTCTTTACAATTTTGATATATTTGGATGCCCCTATGGATGTATTATAAGCACTAAAAATTTTAGCCCCTAAGACTCTTCTGCCTTCGAGAAAAATTGAATATAAAAATTTACCGGTGCTCCCGGTAAATTTTGATAAATTTGAATTAGCGCCTACGGCCAGACGATGGTAGCTGCGACCATAAAAATCTCAGAATATGAAGATCTGATATATATATATATATATATTCCAAACGGTAATAGCAAATCGGTCGATTTTAGTCAAATAACATTGCAGTATCGCTAAATTAATATCTTGACCTTGAGAGGGCGCTATAAAACATAAAGAGTTTATTTTTTACAGTTTCATCACTTTAAACTCGATTTCAACCGCGACAACGATCACTGAATATTGTAGGATTGCATATGCTTCCAATATGTTCATTTGAACCAAATTCATTACCCAATACCAAAACTTTGTATTACCTTTAAATAAAATATGAGTTACATGTATATAATTGTAATAAAATATAACATTTAGTAAATGTGATTTATTGTGGTTATTTGATACTGATATGAGACAAATTTGTTTATCTCACCCTCTACCCATGCAGGCATTAAAAAACACATTCATTTTATTTCTTGTTATGCTGTTTGTTTTTAAAATGTTGTTAGAAGGGGTTAGCCATATAGGGTTCTAGGACAGTTACCCCCTGGACAATTGCCCCCCCCCCTGAAGTTTACCCCTTAAAGGGACTTGGTAACATTGTTAAGATGAGAGATAGTGGTTCTAAGGTAGTGACTTCAATGCTAGATGTACAATTAAAGATAATCTGAAAATTTCTGAAAAATTTGGAAAAAACTGATCTGATCGATTCCTTAATTCTCCCAACTATATTATTACAATTTAATTACATTTTAGGCGAAGGGAAATCTCACAAAGTAATAAAATGGCTCTACATTCCATTCCAGACATGTGTTGACAGATTTTTATAGCCTGTTTTATGTCTTTTTTTCATGGAAAAACGGTTGGGAAAAGTCAAAAATGGTTGGGAGAATTTATTGTTAATCGCTGTTTAGTGTCGTACATCGACCCTTTCAAAGAAAACCATAGATTTCTTTGTGGTTTGAGAATTTTTTCAGGATTTGATACATGTCGGAGGGTTAGTACAGTACAAGGAATATAGTAAGTAAAATTTTATACAAAAATTAAGCAATTTTTTTCATCAACCTTCAACAATGTTACCAAGTCACTTTAAGACAATTACAAATAAATTTTTAAAAATCAGTTTTTATTAAAACCAAGTTATTATCAGGGTAGACTAATAGTAGTAGGGGGAGAGCTTATTGTCCTCGAATGTTTGCGGGGGGGGGGGGGGGGGGGTGGGGTAATTGTCCTAGGGGGGTTCTTGTCTGGGGGGGGGGTTCTTGTCTTGATACGGGCTGAAAGAGGACATGAAGATGCAGGGAGAGGAGAGAGAAAGAGAATTGGAAAGGGGGGAAGAGAATTTAGGAAGGGGGGGGGGCTGAGAGAGAGAGAGAGAGCAATTAGAGATGGAGGATACAGAGGGAGATGTATATATTTTTTTGTTGGGAGGGGGGGGGGGGGGGGGGAGATAAGGGCTTGGAAAGAGAGAGAAGTAGAGGAAGGGAGGGAGAGTAGAAAGGAACAAAGACAAAGAGATGGGGCAGGGGAGTGAGCTTGATAGGAAGCAATAGGAAATAAAATACATTGATATAATTCCGGAAATTGTAGGAAAATGAAAATGCTTAATCATATGAAATTGAAACTAAATTCAAGCTAAATGAACATAATCCAAGTCAATTCCTTTCATCAAATCGTTAATGTTGAACTGACTGTAAAACAAATAACAGTAGGCCTACTCAAACATAAATTAAAGATCCCAAAATATAAACACTGAAGTGCAAACGATGTATCTAATTTAAGATATTTGTTTTTTATTGGTGTTAATCACGTATCATTTTAGGATGTGTTAGTTGTATGTTAAAAAGGGACCTTTGGCCTGTACCAGTGTCCCTATATCCGGGGGGGGGGGTACTCACATATTAAGAATATTTGGGGTATAAACAAATCCCTAAACTTGCATGGGTCCCATTAAAAAAAAATCACTAAACATGGGTCGATCCGTTTTTTCAAATTTTCAAAATTTGTGATTTGTAAAAAATGGCCTTACTTCGAGAAAAAAAAATTACCAAAATGACACTTAATGGGTTGGGGTTTCGAGACCTGAGCTGTACACCCCCATGCAAACCAAATCTGAGTCCCCCCCCCCCCCCCCCCCTCCCCCGGGCCCTACACACACTAGCGCATACTGATTTCCTCTTCCATTTGGGAATATGTTTCTCAATATTTGTTATATTCCATGATATACAACTTTCCTTTAATACTAACAAAATTGGTAAAGACCAGTATTGGAAACGCCCCAATTTCAAAGAATGAAATGGAAGCTTTTATTACCAATCTGTGTGAAAGAATATGTTTTGAATAATTTGATGATAAAAATTTTGCCGGGAAACCGCCTACTAATTGATATATTTGGTAAATTAGTTTATCTATTGGTGTGTGAGAGATAAAAACGCACGTGTTGCACACGTGTGCGTAGTCCCATATACTTCTTTCTGTGTACAGTGCTTGTAACTTTATAGACTGGGCCAAATTTCTTATCATTTTGATGATTCCAGAACCTTGCAGTATACATCTATGCTAACCTTTTCTGATCGATTTCTCAACGTTTCTTTCACAATGCAATCGCACGACCATATAACTGGTCTTTATCTTTAACGGATTAAAGCTATCAGGAGAATTTGAAATGGAAATAAGTACATGTATCATAATGGTGGCTGCTCATCCTGTTCCTCATAACCAGCATTATCATCTCCATCTGATATCTCTCTTCTTGCTTCACCGATAGAGGGCCCTAATATTTCAAGTCTATATTTGATCCGTGTGCCTCATCCAAGGTGCCATGGTGTAATGGTTAGCACTCGAGACTCTGAATCTCGCGATCCGAGTTCAAATCTCGGTGGGACCTAAATACTTTTATTTTTTGTAAAGTTGTTTTTTTCGTTTATGCAAATAATTATCGATGAACACCTTTTCTCCCGTGTACACATTTTAATTCTAATAAGATACTGTTTGGAAGATGTCTATTTCTTTATAAAGCCATAAATGTGCATACATTGTGGTGTGGGTAAGCCTGAATCCGATGACCGGGGTAATAATATGTTCCGCGCCTAGAAACAAAGTATTAGGCGCATTATAAATGTGAGCTATTATCATTATTATTATAAATGAGGGGAAAAAATACCCGTAATGATAGGTCGGTAACTGGCAGTTCAAGTTAGTGTTTTTTCGTTTGTTTTTATGTTGTATTTGTAGTTGTAGCTGTAGACTATTTTTATGGAAACAGATTTATTACAACATTTGTACATAATTGAATAATTCTGTTGAAGATGTTGCTTTTCAAGAATGACAAATATTTTTAAAAATGTATTGCTTGCAATGAGAAATCTTTGACATATAGTAAAACATATTATAGTGGAATGTTGCACATTCACACAGAAATAAAAATGCATTTTTTTTTGCTCACTTTCATCATAACAACGTACATTTTCACAGTCCGTGATTAACTATCACACATTTTATATATATATATATATGAATCTTGCTTAAAAAAATCAGTGTTTAATCAAACTAAATATCCACTGCTTTCATACTGGTAAATTTCTTCAGAAATAGTCTAAACTTTCATATTTTGATAATAAAGAGGATGAGTAGGACGTGAATAATTATGACCATTTTGTAATGTGAGAATTAACTAAGTACCTCTAAATCTTTATCATGCTGTGAGTAGTGCTGCCTTTTTGTAATTGTTTTCAAGGAAACTTAATAAAAGACCTTAGAATATCATTCAATGATGATCAATATCAATGCTAACATGTAGCAATATTTTCGTTACATCGCGCCTTTTTTTGACATTTCTACAACGTACTTTGTATCTTTATGTTTTTGTTTTATATATATATATATTAAAGGTGATTGGCAAATAGTTTTGTCTGTTAAAAAATGATCTATCAAACAAAGAACTATCTTTACACTTGCTACCTTTCTCACTTTGTCCGACAATCACTTTGCCTAACCTATATGTCACTTAAAATACAATTGCTCCGGGTATTTAAATACATTTCTCAGTGTCTTCTCATTTTCTTCTTTTGTTCTTTCTTGCTTGCTTTCTTTCTTCTTCCACATCTTCTTTCTTTCTTTTTTCCTTCTTCTTATCTTCCTTTTTCTTTTTAGTAAACTTCAATATGATGTGCAGTGTATTACGAAGATGATTAGGATGATGATGATGATGACGGTGGTGGTGGTGTCGATAATGATGACGATAATGATGATGATAATGATGATGATGATGATGATGATGATGATGATGATGAGTTGATGATAATTACAAACATTTAAAGAATAGAAGGCATTATAATATTTAAAGCATTGTTCGTTTACAAATCGGTTCCATGGTGTAATGGTTAGCACGTACTCGAGACTCTGAATCTCGCGATCCGAGTTCAAATCTCGGTGGGACCTCCTTTTTCTTCCCGTTCTCTATGTATATACATCAAAAGTTAATAGGGCACATTACGTTTACATTTTTTCAATTATCGGTGTGCAAACATGATTTTCAAACTGCAAGACAAATAAAAGATAATAAGAGGAACATTAAACCGCTGTGGATACATCTTTACTATCTAAAAAAAAAAAGCGCGATAACGGTATAATAATGTTATGTGGATGATTGTTCGGCAAATAGTATATGGGATATTAAACCAAATATAAACTACTTTCTATAGGACTTCTATCTTTCACTACCCATGCGTGTCGATCGCCATTTCTGACAAACGTGTGTAAACAGAGCTTTGAATAAGTGTTTGTGTGTGGGTGAGGAGGGTGTATGTGTGTTTGTTTGTGTGTGTGTGAGTGGATGTGTGTATGTGTAAGTATCAATAGCGTAGCTACGGGGGTACGGGGGTACATGCCCTCCCCCTATCGTATGGCCAAAAACAAAATACTTACAAGACCTGCTTACTTGCGTTAAGGTTTCCTTAATCTATAATTGTATTGATTCATATTTTCATTTAAGTCATAAAAGACCACTCCATCACAAATTTTGGATAATTGGTTGAGTAAATTCAATTTTTTGTTTAATCAATTCACTTTCATTTATTTGGCATTATACAAACATGAGAAAATCTTAAATACAGAATACATAATATGCCCTGGGCCTCTGAGAAGCAACTCGTGCTTGTAAATGAGGCGCCTATCAAGGTAAACACAATATTAGATTTAATAGCTAAATAAATAAACTTACAGGGTATATGATATGTAAATTTAGGAAGAAAAAACGGCCATTAACTACAGCAGGTATCAACCACGTATATACACACATCCCAAAACACACATAATCACACAAGAGCAATTATGGAAGAGGTGAGAATGAGAATGAGAAGAAAGGGAAAAGGTGGGAAAATAGCGTTGGGTATTGTGTTACAGAAAAAAAAAACAAGGTTGAAATCACAGACACTGAAAATATACATTTTTCTATCACAGCGTATGGCATATTCTAAATCAATATGTACGGAAATGTGTCAAGCTCTGTATATGCTCTAGTTCTATTGGCGGGATGCCATACTATGTTCGACCAGTGCATAAATATAGTAATATACTGCAAACTCCTGGATAAGTACTTCTGGTGATAGTTTCAAACAATAAACGTGAGTATGTAGGGTCGACATAAAGTTCAAATACTGTTTTTTCAATGAGGATTTGTTTTATGTAATAGTTGTTAAAGTTTAATCAAATAACATTAGAGCCTACACGATCTACTTGCATAAGCATAAATACTTATATAAGTACAATGTATTGATCAGTACGGTAATAACAACAGATGTTACATGTAGCTGTAAAAGCTCACATCGTCCTGTTAATACCCTATTTTTTCGTTAAATTAAATAATAAAATGCTTTGGGGTGATCAGATCTGCGTCATTGATGTATTATACATCAGAGAAGAAAAAGAAAGGGAGATAAAATATAAAAGTTATACTGGAAAAGAGGCACGTAGAGAGCATGTATGTATGTCCGTTTTACATTAAAATGCAACATCTCCCAATCTATAGAGGCAATGACGTTATTCCCTCTCGGCCTGGTCTATCTGCCCACTCAAATTTGGATACATTTAGTACAGAGTTTTTCAACCAGGGTGTCGCAAGACATCTCTAAAGATTACCACAAGAGATATTAGGTTATATCCAATAATAATTGATAGAATATCGTCGATTTCATGAAACTGAAGGTTAGAAACTGCGAGAGTAAGTAATTTCAAGGAGAAAGAGCATTTTGAAGATAACAAAGAGTATTTCTTCCTCGTTCGTTCGCAACATTTAGAAACAGGATGATTTTACTGGTAGCCAAATACGTGCATATCTCTGTAAGTGGGCAACGAGGTGCCCGAAAATCCTTCTATTGTCCTTCTATATTCTATTGTCAGCGAGGTATCCAAAAATATCTCACATCTTTTTTGTTGGAATTACATTTTTACGACGCTCATTCGCTTTACTGAGTTAACTCGCTTGCGATATTTGGGCAATCAGATGGCCAAATAGCCTCATATTCGTGTATAGCTGAGGTGACCTAATAAATTATATGAGGTTTTATATTTATGAATATTCCTCTGCGAGGTGCCCGTATATTGTATTCCTTATGTTAGTGTGTTGATAGCAGAATAATTGTTTACCACATTAAACAATGTCAGTTTTGTAGGCTCGCTCGCTTCGCTCACTCGCAAAATTTAGAACAAATATACCCGTACGTGTGTACCTGGGCAAAGACGAGCACCAGAGTGATGCAAAGTGAATCTTTTGTGATGAATTCGGCATTTGGATGACGAGAAGTTTTTTAAAAGTTGCCAAGACTGGAAAATAGTTTTAAAAAGCCTGGGGCCCTCATTACATGACTGAGCCCACGCAGGTATTGTACGCAATTTAAAAACAAATCGTAGTTTAAAGGTGACCCAATTTACTAGCTGTTCTTAATGGGTCACTTTGTCTACTCTAACTCTGTAAAATATTTAAATACATTGTTAACGTCTAAATCTATAAGAGAAAAATGAACAAACCTTGAAACCTTGTGACAATGATGTTAATAATATCTGCTTTAATGCTTTTTTAAGGGAGGACTGAATGTCGTTGATAAACAAGGCTTTTTTGGGAGGCGGGGGAGTTTTATTTGTTCTTCTTAACTCCCAGTACATTTCACCATCTTGTGTATTGGTATTGGTACATCTTATCATGAATATCGGCATGTCACCATTGGTATAAATTATTGTATCAACTTGATTATTGGTATCTTTTATCTATATTCTATCCACCTTGTATAGGAATATTATTTTTATAAATCTATTTTCCATCTTTTCCATGAAAAGTGAAAGGTCCGCATATAGACAGGGAATGGCCGAAGCAGAGTGGATCTGCCAAAATTGCACTTACGTCAATTTAACCGAATGGTCCAAATGCATAGCCTGCGATTCGATTCGGATAGAATTTGGAGATGTATCAACTTTACAAGAAGATGAGGTGGGTATTTTTATTCTCTCTTATCCTCAAGCGAGAAAAGATGAGGTGGGTATATCAGAGGCGACGTTCCGAAAGAGGGTGGGGAGACACATCTGTTGGAAATTTCCACAAGGATTGTCCCCTAAAAATCGACATTTAACATTCTAATCACAAGAACAAAAAAAACTATCCATGCTTCATAACAAAAGCAGGTAATAGCTGTTTTTGATACCTAACTTACCAGTTTATATGCTTTGATTTATGAACCGCCATGTCAGTTTTGTCGTTGATATCTTCAGCAACGTCGACTGAGATCTCCACAGACTAAAATGGTGTTTCTCGTTCGTGCTAGACAGCAAAATGTAATTAATTTACATCCGTATTCATAAGTATGATAATTTTTCTGTCATTGTCATTATGTCAGTGGTCGTGCCCAACATGTACTCAGAACAACAGCATCTACGCGTTACAATGTCCGGCCTGCTTCATGCCAAACCCACAACCAGCAGTTATAGATGTCACAGAAGATCAAGTCCATGATGTTGCTGAAGATGAGCCGATCGGCGCTACTACATGGGAAGAGATGGGTGATGACTGGGTTTGTCACTCTTGTTTCACCTCGAATCCTGTGACGTCGTTGAACTGTCTCCATTGCGATGAGGGTCGAGGTGTTGATGTACGATCTCGTCCTTCTGGAACCTTTGACAGCCCATGGAGGGTGGGCCCTTTCGGGAGTGGACACCGACCACAGTTGCTGACAACTGGTGGTAATGTTGGTGTCCAACAGACGCAACATCATGCAGCAAGGGTAAGTATCGATCGGCTTTGTGGATGACGTAATGCCCTATACACACGAGGCGTTATTGTTTCCACTGCGCTATTCAAGGACAATTATTTATGAACATGGCTTTGTATTGAAAAACAGGTGACAGGCGAAGTCTCTACAGGCACTGACGTATGTCCTCGCCACGGGGTGGCGATGCATAGCATCGACAGTATACACACTATGAACATGACGGACAAAGAAAGAGGACAAAATATACAGTTCCTCATTCTACCCTCAACAATTGCTGTGGTAGACGAAGTAACATCCCTTCACTGCTATTATGTAAAAATGTGTAGAACAGGTGTCACATGCATATTCTCCTGTTCTACACATTTTTACATAATAGCATAGTCTACCAAGCAATTGTTGAGGGTAGAATGAGGAACTGTATATTTTGTCCTCTTTCTTTGTCCGTCATATTCATAGTGACATGTGGGAAATCAACACATCTGCTCAGACCAATTATTATTTAAAGTATCATGTCCTATTTGCAGGCTAAACAAATGAAAATGTTGAATTCCATCGGAATTTGAAATATAATACTAAGTTAGAACTTTCCTCAAAACGAAAGGGCTTGAAATGTCTTATTAGGGACTTTTAGATTTACACGACGAGAACGTGGACCACCACGTGTGACATCCTTTTAAGGTAATGTGACGTCCTTTTAAGGCACTGCCAGACACGGCCCAGTGCCTTACCACAATGTCACACGCGGCAGTCCACGCTCCCGTCGTGTGAATCTAACAGTCCCTTTGTGGCAAAATAACGACCGCTAAGTTGTCGAATCGAATTTAGAGATTGCAATCCTTTTAGTAAATAGTCTATTTTTCAGACCCTTGTACCGAATGGTCGAACGTTTTGTGCTGCGCAAAGATTCAACCAGTTTAATTTTGGCCGTTACAAGAATTGGGTTATTGATGTAGACACATGCTCATGTACCCTAATATAAACATAAGATAAGCATTTTGAATATGAAAACATTACTATTTTCATGATTATCATTGGAAAATGAGTTTAAAGGTAGAACTTTCTATTGAAACAAATGACGAACGAAACAATGGATAACAACGTATAGAACCTAGTGGAAAGGGTTTTTAAAGATTACGTTTCATATATTATGCTAGTATATTATTGACTGACTTATTTTGGACACTAGGATCGCAGAACAAAAAGCCAGAAAATGGAATCGTTTGTAAGGGGCCACATGGGCATTAACCTTAACATTAACCCATATATTTTGATATAGAGCTAACGACCTTCTTGCTCTCAACAGACGAATTACTCCTACATTTTTTCCTCCTCCTTTTTTTTTACAGCTCGAGACAAAGGAAGTCTCCACAAATAGGGAACCAACTAATCTTGAAAAACATCTGCAGAAGAACATTGTTGGTCAAAAACATGCAGTATGTTTGGTAGCTCGAAGTGAGTTTGATTTGCTCTAGGCCTACTTGTATAAAATCTAAATTTCCCGAAAAATACATGTATAGATCGTCGCAACCCTCACCCAAAGCTTTGATCTGAATTTGATTTTTAATCATAATCATAATAAGAAATCATGTTTAATACCTTGGTAATTATGCGGAGACCAATTCAAACTTCAATAAAAAGTAGTCGGATAAAATCAAGCAGATTTCATAGAAGATATTTTTTTTTAATTACCTAGTACTCTTCTATTGATCGTTGTATATTGCATCAATAAAAAGGTCGAAGGATACTCCTACTTGTTGTCCCAGGAGTGGGAACTAAAGGCCCAACCCTCTGTGCATTTTTATTAAACAAATTAACATGAAATTGCTGTTATCCCTTCCATCTTTTTCATTTCCAATAAAAAACGTTTTAAAAAAACGTTTATTTGTGTTGTTTTTTGTTTTTGTTCTTGTTTCTTGTTTTGTTTTTTTTGTATCATGAACCTATTCTAAATCTATTTTTTTCGTTTCATTATGCATATGTCTCTTGATCTGTCTGTCTGTCTGTCTCTCTCTCTCTGTCCTTTGTTTTTCTTTCTTTTCTCAATCCCAGCTATCAGACGAAAGGAAGCAGGTTGGCAAAGCACGGAGAAGCCGTTGGTATTCCTATTTTTGGGATCATCGGGTACTGGTATGTCATTTGATCTACCAGGCTGTGACCTATATATACATGTACTATAAACATCAATAACGGATCAACATTTGCAAAATTTATTTAACCCATTTCTAACATTTCAAATAGAGTTGATAAGAGAATGATGAAATTTATGATCAGACATTGGTTTCAATATCCTCCACTAATCATTATTTTTGTTCACGGATCAGTTTTCAAGAATGCACATTGTGTGTGTGCTTGCTTGTGTGCGCGCGCGCGCGTGTGTGTGTGTATGTGTATGTGAAGTTTTACTTTTAGTATTGCTCATTTATTTATTCTGTTTTTATAATTTTTTTTACAAAGTAGCATTGTCAGTTTAGTTTCAAAACTGCTTTCCACAATGACACTGTTGGCCTAGATAAAGTATATATACAATGTGATTAAGATTGAAATTTGAAAAAAAATGGCTAAGTTCTACATACATGCACCAAATACTGATTTTAAAGCAAAGTAAGAATATTCTATCAATAATGAAGGCGAATTTAAAGACCTTCTTAAAGAAGAAAAATAAAAGAAACAAAACCCAAATCTGAAAGAAACATCATTACAAGACAATGAGTTATGTGGAAGGGAAAAATGACTTGATTAAAACATTACAATATAGGATTTCCCGGCCAAATTCGCGAGTTTGTCATTCAAATTAATTTGTCTTGCGTTCAAATTCGACGGTTTTAGTGCAGTCAGGTATATCTCGGGTTTATATTCCCTTTTCTAGTTTTCAAATCTATGGACTTTTCGTTTGAATCTACGTATGTTTCATTCAAATTAACGAACATTATGCTTCTTTCGCTATTTGGTCATTCGATTTGGCGCAACACGATTTTCTGACAACGCGACGGTGTACTTTTAGCATTCTAATTCATTTGTAGCATTCAAATTAGCACTTTGTGCACTTAAATTGATGGTCATTATACATTTCTCGTTTATTGCACACTTTTTATAGCTCATTCTTTTTCTTTCAAGATTGTTTTTTCATGTGTATTTCATCATATTTCATTTTCTTGCATTTATACACTTATTATTATTCTGATATATCTGATATTCATCAGCATTTAAGTTTGATTGTTAAGAAGAAAAAAACGACTTGCATCTACGGACCTGATGGTCTCAGTATATTTGTAAATGTTCATGTAAGGAAGTTGTTTGTCTTATGTTTTATCATAAATTGATCATAATTTCATCATAATTTCATTATGGAAGAAGGGCATAATATTGTGACTGGAGTAGGGAGGGACTAGAGTCAACAATTTGAACATGATTAATTATTTAGCCATGTCTTAGCCATCGATCTGCTGGCGGGCAGGTAAACTATGAAACTCTTTAAGAAAAACAGAGGGGTGTGCTGGGTATAAGAGACGATGTGAATTACTTTTGTAAAATTCCGAGTCTGTAGTAAAAAAGGGCGATTGAGGGTACCCCCACCTTTCCCGGGTATATGAACATGTCCGTGCAGAAATGCCATATACCTTGATTTCGCCCCTTCTCTACTTTATGTCTGACTACACCTATCTGCATTGTCCTGAAAATAAATAAATGGAATAACAGCTTAGACCCTAATGGCAAATCATGCATTTTAACTGCATTATTTAAATACTGTAAAAGTTTGTTGCAATTCTTCCCCCTAACATTCCTAACTTGAATAAAAATATTACGAATACGAATGACAGGTGTTAATTTGAATGATAAAAATTACGCTTCGACAAGTGAATATTAATTTGAATGCTAGTTGAGCAGTTTCTAAATTGAATGACAGATCTATGAAACCCTTCGACCAAAATCCTAAATTAAATACAAAAGCTGGAAAATTGAATGATGATTGGCATGGCAAAGCCGATCTGCGCTAACTTAAATGCAAAGTAAATGAATTTGAATGACAAACACGCGAATTTGGCCGGGAAATCCTATAATAGAAACATATTTCGGAATTTGACAATCAACAGTTGTCGTTGAAATGTACATAAACTATTAAATTTGTAAGGATGTTCCACTCTCTAAAATTTCTTATACTGTCACCTCGTTCGCAGGGAAAACTGAGATGGCCAAAGCGGTTTCGACCCACTTGAAACTAAAAGAGACAGCTTTCATCAGAATCGACATGTCCGAATATCAAGATAAGCATGAAGTTAGCAAGTTTATCGGGGCTCCTCCTGGTTACTGTAATCATGATGCCGGTGGTCAACTCACAGAGAAACTAAAAAAGACTCCGAAGGCTGTTGTTCTGTTTGATGAAGTTGAAAAAGCACACCGTGATGTTCTGACCATTATGTTGCAGCTTTTTGATGAGGTATCTAGTTGCTTTTTTTCCGACCAGTTGAGATATATTACGTGGCATTACCTTGTCAGTCTTTTCCATATTTTATTGTACATTATATTCAATTTTCATTTATATTCTGTTGGGCAACACCTCATACTTAGAAATAGAGACGTGATGTTTTCCCCATTTTTCTCCAAAGGGAAGACTGACAGACGGAAAGGGGGAGACTGTCATGGGTAACAAGGCTATATTCTTCATGACATCAAACCTGGGAAGTGATGCTATTACTGACTTCTGGAAGAAAGAAAATAAGCAATCAGGTTTGTATCGATGTCGTACACATACTTTCAGTCATGTTAGTAAAAGAAACAGATTTTCATTTCATTTCCGTATTCGGTCACTCCTTTCTACTGCGGCCACCCATGGCAAACAGAGAAAGTGGCCACTGTAGACAAGTAGCCTTTCTCAAGAGAAACAACTTACTTGATCATTTTAGACAGTTGACCTTTTAGAGACCTTTATCTGTATGTTTGTATGTTTGTATCATTATAGCGATCCCATCAAACACATTACGATGTAAGGAAATATCGCCCCGTCCTTCATTCCTTCATTAAATGCCTGGGTGTCATGATTGACGAGGAGTTACGTTGGACGGAGCATGTGGAAAAAGTTATTAAAACTGCTCAAAGAAATATCAGTCTAATTAAGCGAGCCAAAAGTTATGTTCCAACAAGATCTCTAAAACTTCTGTATAATGCCATCGTACTTCCTCATTTTGATTATTGTTCCTCGGTGTGGTCTGAGAGATTTCAAAGACAAACGATTAAATTACAAAAGGTTCAAAAACGAGCTGCACGTGTAGTGCTGGGAGAAGGATTTGAAGTATCTTCAAATGATATGTTTAGTCGCTTAGGATGGATGCCTATTCAGACACGTTTCCAGTTTGGACGTGCAGTGATGATATATAAATCAATGCATAACATTGCACCAACATACTTAAAACAAGATTTACATCATGTTAGTTCACTACATGATCACAACACAAGACATGCTGTAAGGGATGCATTGTGTGTACCCAAATTTAGGACGGACACTTATAAAAATAGTCCTCTAACTTCTGGAATTAAAGTATGGAACCAACTTAAAAGTCCTGTCAAAATGTCACCTACTTTGAACAGTTTTAAACACGCTCTAAAAGCCCTGTTATCTGTAGATAACGTGTAAGTGAACTTTTGGTGGTTTCGTGCAAAGGTAACTATTTTTTTTCCTATTTGCAAAATTATGAAATTTGGTTGACATGGTTATCGTTATATCATGTATTCATACATGTAATGTATCCATTTTTAGCTATCTTGTAAACAACCTAAGTGTATTAGTTAAAGAGCAATTGAATGTAAATATGTATATAACAATTTTGGTATCCCGTGCGTTAAGCTTTATCAGACTATTAAATGAACGTTTTTAAAAATTATATTTAATATGAAAATTCCATTTACCTATTTCTTGTAAATGATCAAGGATGATTCTTGAATGATCAGTTATTTCAAGGGGATACCAATTATTTTGTATTTTACCTGTTTATATACTTGTGTATTTATCTATTTTGATGCTGTTATTTGTTTCTATTATTACCAAACAGGGCCTCATGGAAGACCACCAAATTGGTGATATGTGCCACCCTGTATAAATATCAGAAATAAATAAATAAATAAATTAATTAATTAATATAACAATGATCTTCTTAACATTCTTCTTATAGTTATCATGTTTGTTCAATACAAAAAGGAGGAATCATTTTTGAATCTGTATCTTGAATCTGAAACAAACATTATCTTTCGATGACTTATGAATATTCAAAAATCTTATCTTAACATAGGACAAGTGAAAATTCCCGACAACTTCCAGCAAGAAGTCATCCAGCCTATTCTCAAGAGGCACTTCAAGAGAGATGAGTTCCTGGGCAGAATCAACGAAACTGTCTTCTTCCTACCATTTACCGAGGAGGATCTTGTTCAACTCGTTACCAGAGAGATGGATAAATGGTCGAAACTTGTGAGTTAACAAGTTAATCATTCGATCACACTACATAGTTGATTACATTACCTTTTTACTCTAAGCCCTCTAATATTAGGATCCCCCAGGTTCTCACTAATGTTCGTGCAATAACATTGTAATTTTCTTTTGTATGTTGATGTAAAAAGTATGTTTTTATTGGGGAGTTGAAATAAACTACTGAAGATGACATTCAAATATTAAATAAATGTCTATAGCTGTTGGATACTGGAAAATTACGTTTTAAGTTCTTGCAGTCTTCTATTCGTCATCGTAGTAATAGAAATAGCAGGAGTATTAATAGTAATAGTAGTATTCGTAGTCATAGTAATATTATTAGTAATAGTAATAGTAATTATAGTAGTAAAAATATTAGTGAGAATAATGATAATAATAGTATTAGTAACGTTAGTAGTAGTACTTGCAGGAAAGGTAGTAGTGCTAATAGTATAGTAGTAGTCATATTATTATTAGTAGTAGTAGTAGTAAAGGTAGTAGTAGTAGTAGTAAAGGTAGTAGTAGTAGTAGTAAAGGTAGTAGTAGTAGTAGTAGTAGTAGTAGCAGT
The DNA here is from genome assembly GCF_000002235.5 of Strongylocentrotus purpuratus. Taxonomy (NCBI): domain Eukaryota; kingdom Metazoa; phylum Echinodermata; class Echinoidea; order Camarodonta; family Strongylocentrotidae; genus Strongylocentrotus; species Strongylocentrotus purpuratus. The sequence continues at coordinate 5,643,611 of NW_022145596.1, forward strand.
CATCGTCGTCGTCATTGTCATCGTCATCGTCGTAATAAAATTTAGGTTGAGAAAACAATTCTTATCTCTTTTCATGAGGTTGTTATGATAATACAGTTTATTTTGTATGGATAAAATTGATATCATCTCAGAAATGTATTGATCACGCTCACGTTAATGAGCAGCGGAGTAGTAGTATAGTAATTATAATAATAATAATATGACAAATTTATATAGCGCTTGTGACAAAAGTTTCAAAGCGCTGTACATGTACACAAATCAAAATTATTTCAAACAAAATCGATATTACTAATGGAATTAACATTACTCAAATTACCAAGAAAACAAAATATTACCTACATAACTTAACTAATTATTATTACTTATATTAACAAGAAAATCAAATATTTCTATCATAACTTAACAAATTGACATTACTCAAATTACCAAGAAGATCAAACATTACTAACATTACTAAAGAAATTAACAAAACATGTAAATTCCTTGGAAATTAACACATTATATCAGTAATAGTAATAATTTGAAAAGACATTATAGAGTTATTTGGGTTGCTTTTGGAATAGATGAGTTTTTAGATTCTTTTTGAAAATGTCAATGGTGGGTGAGTCCTGGATATGGGCGGGGAGAATGTTCCAAAGAGTGGGGGCACAGACTGAGAAGGCCCTGTCACCATACCGGTTGTGGGTGCGAGGACCGAGTGCGAGCTGGGGTCTGGATGATGATCTAAGGTTCATGCCGGTAGTCTGTTTGGGTGAGATCAGTTCAATCAGGTATGATGGTGCGTGTTGATGGATGATGTGGAACGTGAGGAGAAGAATCTTGAATTGGATACGTTGGGGAATTAAGAGCCAATGTAGGGTGCGGATGACTGGAGTGATGTGATCGTGCTTTCTGGTGCGGGTGATTAGACGTGCAGCGGTGTTCTGGATGTGCTGGAGTGGGGCCAGATGAGAAGCAGGTAAGTTGATTAATAATGAATTACAGTAGTCTAAATGGGACGTTACCAATGCATTAACTAGTCGTTCAGTAGAGCTGCGATCAAGGTATTTCCGGATTTTCCCAATCCTATAAACTCCGAAGCTAGCTGCCCGACACACCTTTCGGATGTGCTCTCTTAAGTCTAACGAGTTATCAACGATAACACCCAGATCTCTAGCAGAATTGGTCGCAGTAATAACAGCTCCGTCTATGTGAAGGCTAACCGACTCGTTCCGTTTCCTAAATTGTGATGTAATGTGGATGAGCTCAGTCTTGTTTGCATTGAGCATCATGTTATTGTTACTAGCCCAAGACTTCACATCTGTCACGCAGTCTTCCAAAGACGAGATGCCATCAGCCAGGTCGTTGCGTTGCATAACGATGTACAACTGGGTATCATCAGCATATAACATGTGGCTTATACCTTTGTGGGCTGTGATGACGTCACTCACAGGACCAGTATATAGAACAAATTCCAAAGGTCCCATTACTGAGCCCTGCGGTACCCCCCAAGTTAGAGGGAATTCATCTGATTTGGTTCCGTTTACGATTACGATTTGTTTCCGGTTCTCGAGGTATGACTTGAGCCACTTTAGAGCAGAACCTTCTATGCCGTATGTGTGACTGAAGCGTTGAATCAGCAAGTCATGGTTGATGGTATCAAAGGCTGCTGAATAATCAAGCAGCACCAGAATGGCCTCCTGTCCTTTATCTAACGCTAGTAAGATGTCATTGTAAACCCTAAGGAGAGCAGTTTCTGTGGAATGACCCTCGCGATATGCCGACTGCATAGGAGGAAAGAGCTGAAACTCCTGGAGGTAAGCCCTTAGTTGATTGGCAACAATTCGTTCCAAGACTTTTGAGAGGAACATCAGGTTGGCAATTGGCCGATAGTTTGCCATATTTTCTACATCTAACTTAGGATTTTTCAAGACTGGGATGACATGTGAAGTCTTGAATGAGGAAGGAACAATCCCAGAAGAAAGTGAAAGGTTCACAAGTTTAGTGAAGAAAGAGATAAGAACATCGATACATTTCTTGATGAGCCAAGTGGGGGCAGGATCTAGTCGACATGATTTAGATGGGCTTTCCATGATAACATTGAGAACATCAGCCTCGGATATCGGGTGAAATTCAGAGAAAGTAGGATGAATAGTCTCTTGTTGCATAGCCTCATATACAGTTTGACGGCCGTCTAACTCATCAGCTATTGTTAGGATCTTGTTCTGGAAGAAAGATCCGAAGTCGTTGGCCAACTGTTTATCTGATTCGTGGCTCGGCAGACTTCGTTCATATGATGGAGGAGATGTTAACTTTTGCATCCACTGAAAGAGTCCCTTGTTGTCAAGTTTCTCAATCTCCTCCCGCAGGTAACTGGACTTGGAGTCGGAAAGAATATCATTATATAACCGACACTTTTCACGATAGATTTCCCTGTTGATTGAGTTCTCGTTTCTTGTTAAGTGACGCTCAGCTCGACGTTTTTCGCGTTTCGCCTCCCGGACATCTTCGTTGTACCATGGGGCGTTTGGTCGAACAGAAATGAGTACAGTCTTTTCCGGGGCGTGGTTGTCCAAAAGATCTTCCATAACGTGATTGTACTGCTCAGCAAGATCAGATGGGCAGGTAACACCAGGAAGATCACTAAGGGAACTTCTTACATCAGCGATGAGGTGTTCTACATCTATGTCCTTCAGCTTGCGACACTTTATCAATTTCTTGGTTGAAGGGGGGCGAGTAAAGTTCAGGGTGCAGACTATTGCATTGTGATCTGACGGTAGTCCGGTAATGCAGGATGTGTCAAGAAGTGGATGTTTATCCTTACGTGTAATGACAAGGTCTAGCGTATGCCCTGTCTGATGAGTGGGTGCAGTGACATGCTGAGCAAGTCCTACCGAGTATAATACATCAGAAAAGACCTTTGCATCTTTATTCTCAGCATTGTCAACTTGGATGTTAAAATCTCCGATCAATAAAAGATGATGGCAGTCGACTGTCACTGATTCAAGCAACGAACGAAAGTCAGGGACAAACCCTTCAAAGGTATATTTGTTTTTTGCAGACGGGGGTGGTCGATAGATAGCACAAATTCTGAATACTACTGTAGTAGTATAGTGGCAGAAGTACTTGTAGTAATAATAATAGTAGTAGTAGTAGTAGTAGTAGTAGTAGTAGTAGAAGAAGCAGTAGAACTATTATTAGTGGTAGTAGGAGGAGGAGAAGTGGCAGCAGTTTTAAAGTTCGTCAGCAGATTATATGTTTGTTTTCTCCATATTTTGCAGGCAAACAGCAGACATAGAATAAAAGTGTCATGGGACGATTCTGTCTTGAAAGTACTGGCCACTGGCTACAAAGTAGATTACGGGGCTCGTTCGATCATACATGAGGTAATAACCTTTCATACAAGAGGATGAGGAAATTGATGATGATGTGAACAGGATGATCAGATGCGGATGTGTGTGCGTGTGTACCTTTGTACTTAAATAACCTCCAGATTTTTTTTTTTTTTAATGTACATTAGTGAATAACATGTACCATTGACTCATAAATTATGTTTCTGTACTTTAAGTTAATTTTTTTTGCTCAGTTATATACTGCAAATGAGTTTTTGCTTAATTATCTTTATGTATAAGTAATTAATATTGAAAACTGTTATTCATTTTATTCAATTGACTATTGTTGTTTGTATTACACATTTGGAGGAATAAAACAAAATTACTATAAAAATAAAAAATAAAAATAAAAGAGTGTGTTTGTGGTCGTGTGTGTGTGCGCGTGTGTGTGTGAGAGAGAGAGAGAGAGAGAGGGAGACAGAGAGAAAGAGAGAGAGAGAGAGTTACAATATTGGACGAGAAATCAACATTCTGTATTATTTTGTGTTAACAGGTTGAACGGAGAATCGTTAACAACCTGGCAGAACTGCAAGGTGAATATGAAGATATCGTGAAAGGCATTCGTATATCTGTGGAAAGGGAAAGCGCTACCTTGCGAGCGGTAATGAAGATGGAGGTACTCGATCACCATGATCGTGTTAGGAAAGAAATTTCAATTTGAAAATATTTTGTAAAAGAAATATTTGAAAGGAAAATAGTGATAAGAATATTTTACAATTATACACTATTTTCTAGGAAATCTCATCCGTAGGCCTGCATCGATTGTCAATTTTAAAAGTATATATTTTTATACATAATATCTGCAGATATGTTACTTTTTAATGGTATCCATGTATGTGTCGGGTTAAGCATAATTTTTATTGGGGTCTTGTTCTCACTCTTTTTTTAAATCTTTTTCTTTATCATTGAGCTATCATTATTCATTACATTTCATTAGTATTCCATGTACTGTTACTTTGAACGAATAAAAACTTGCCACTCCAAACTTCTCTTAGAGCTTATTAGAAGAAGAAGAAGATGCCACAAGACAAATAATAAATACAAAACTCATGTTATAATTAGGTTTTCTTCTATCAAAGGGAGAGGAAAATGTACGTATATCTGTGCAATAATTATGAATTGAATATGTAAAACATAATTTTATTTCATTGACTCTCAATTCAAAGGTATAGGGTTTCGAATCCCAGGCCGCCACTAACGTCCGTTTGCAAGACATCAGTCCACATTTGTCATTCTTCATCCAGGGGGGTGTTTCACAAAGATTATAAGTCAAACTTAACTCTAAGTTGGACTTAAATAGTATAGAGAGCCATTTGTAGCCTTACAATGAGATATATTCAAAAGAAAATTTCAAGTATTTTAGACTTTTCATAAATTCCATATCAAGAACATGAAATCTCCCATGATAATAAAAAATGAAATGATATGAATCAACATTTAATGCCTTTTAAAATAACTTTTACAAAACATTTTCAAGGATGCTAATGGCTTTCCATAATTGTTAAGTCCAACTTAGGATCTTTGTGAAACACCCCCTGATGTAAATGATACCCGGCAATTGCTGGGGTAATGATAATTACAGGGGAGGCAGGGAGTGCAGTGTTAATACTGATGTGGCTACCCTGAATGAATAAGACCTAATGATTCATTTTTAATTGTTTTATTATCTATTCCTTGTCATTGTTTACAGAGCATTGTAGGCTCGAAGGCTGTATTTAGTTTTACTATGTGCTTTCCATTCATAATCATGAATGCATTCACTTTTTTCCAGTCAGTTCATTGTTTCCTTTCTCATTCTTTATAAAATTATAAAGTGTATAGGCATATTTCATTTATTAGTCTTTTTGTTTTCTCTTCAAATTGGCACTATGGCAATTAAGCAATATGGCACTTTTTGCTGTTAGCGCTCCTAAATTATAAATATCAATACTATCATTAAATCTTTATACTAGTATTAGTAGGGTGATCATACTGCCTGTGCACACAGTCTGCCTCACGAACACACACACACACACACACACACACAGCAGCAGTCAGTTGGTAGCAATAGCCATTTTTGTAAATTTATTTTTAAAAAAACTAAACAATATTTTTAAATTTATATTTCACATATATTTCAAGCATACCTTTAACTACGATTTTGTGTTGTTTCGTTGTTATAGGCATGTAGGATATATGTTAAATTATTTAATTAGAACATTGTCTTTTCAGCCATGTGTGACATGGCCCGCTGATCGCCCATTGACTCGCACTGCTATTCTGCGTGGTGAAAATGCACCTCAATGTATAAAACTCCCCTACAAAAATGCAATATCCTCATGTGTTTCACGTATTAAATCAATTTGTTATTTACACTCAAGGTAGCCACAACTGTATTGGGGTCACCAAATTTGTTTGTACTCTGAAATTCAGTCCCTGTGGAATGTTATGGCCTGTTAAATGGTTTCTTGGAAAATCATCATAAATCCTCAAATCTGACATCTTTTAAATAGCCAAATATACTGTGATGTAGCTGAAAGTCTACAGATTCTTATCATATGATCGGTTTTTCTGAATAATTTGTGAAACACATGAGAAAATAGCTGTGACGGTGATCCAAGTAATTTCTATCGCCATATTTTATTGGCATTGCAAAAATATTTGGAATTCAAGGTTAATATTTGGTGTAAATATGATCTATGGATATATAATTTAAAAAATGCAACAAAAAAAATGAACAGTTTGACTTTCCTAATTTGTATAATGAGTGCGCGAATATATAATTAGCTGAAATGACCTAATTTGCATATTTGATGAATATTCATGATTTTTTTTAAATTTTAAAGAAATATATTTCCATACTTGTCTGATATACATGGGTTTCACTGATGTATCATATTCGGTTTTTATTTGATTACATATGCGCATATTAATTAGGCGGACTTAGTTATTTTCACAACTTTTTCATATCTGCAGATTCGCAAAAATGGCAAAAATTACTTACTTTGTTGGCTTCTGTTTTCAAAACGGTAATAGATATATGAATTTCCTTTTTTGTATTTTTTACCACAAAGATAATATTTTAGGGTCTGATAATTTAATTCATTATTTGTGTCGAAGAAAGTGATGAATTAAGTTGTCAACTTTGTCGAATTTTGCCATTTTTGCCAATTTGGCCATTTCTGGCAGGTTTTTCGGCAATTTTGCGATTTAAAAAAAAATGGTATAAAATCCAACGCATTGATCGATTTCAATTCTGTTTTTTGTTTTTTGAAGCTTTCATAAAGCTTGATCATTTGCAATCATCAAATAACATGTGTTTGTTGTAATTATTTTTGGTGTGCTATACCTACTATACTTTTCCCCATAATCATGAACTCTGTGTGATACATATCATCTTTAGCGTTTCTGTCAATAACAAAGTAACATCGATATAATTTCTGTAAAGAAAATATAAGATAACATAGGATGAAAGGTTTATTTCCAAGAAACCCTGCCACAAGTGCGTACAAGACCCGAACAAGAAAATATACGCCATTTCTTTCTTAAAATCACGGCCTGTGTACGGAGCATCGATGGTCTTGTTATTGGTGTCGTACATGCACATTTTATGTCGTATTCTCAAGAACATGTAAAACAATTTTTTTAAATGAAGCCTTTTTTCTCTCGGAAAGGAAAGCAATTGGATCACGTATATTTGCAAAATCTGAACAAATCTGCAAAGTGGTCTCTTGGCACCTGCATTGAATAGTATATTTCATTGTTAGAAATTTTCAATGTTAAACGAATTCTTTTTTTCCAATTTTATTCTTCTATCTAATTCATCTTATATCGGGTAGCTACCATGTGTTTGTTTGTGTGTGTGTGGGTGGAGAGGGTGTATTTGTGTATGTGTAAGTATAAATGACGTAGCTACGGGGTTCGGGGATAGGTGAACTTCCCCAATCTCATGGCCCCAAAATACCTGCCAAAACTGCTTACTTGCGTATAGGTTTCCTTAATTCTCTATTTATAATATTATTGATTAATATTCTCATAAATAAATAATTTCCATTTATTTGGCATTATACAAGAATTCAAAAATCTTAAATACAGAATACATAATATGCCCAGGACCTCTCAGAAGCAACTTGTGCTTGTTAATGAGGCGCCTATCAAGGTTAACATAATATTAAATTAAATCACAAAAGAAATAAAACATACAAGGTATATAATATGTAAATTTAGGAAGAAAAAACGACCATTAACTACAACAGGTATCAATCACGTATATACACACACACACACACCCCAAAACACATATAATCACACAAGAGCAATACCAACAAATGGAAGAGGTGAAAATGAGAAAGAGAAAAAATGGGAAGAGGTGTGAAAATAGCGTTGGGTATTGTGTTACAGAAAAGAAAACAAGGTTGACATCACAGACACTGAATATAATAATACATTTTTCTCACAGCGTATGAAATATTCTAAATCAATATGTACGAATATGTGTAAAGCTCTGTTTACGCTCTAGTTCTACTTGGCGGGATGCCATACTATGTTCGTCCAGTGCATAAATATAGGAATATACTGCAAACTCCTGGATAAGTATTTCTGGTGATAGTTTCAAACAATAACGTGAGTATCTAGGGTCGACATAAAGTTCAAATACAGTATTTTCAATGAGGATGTGTTTTATGTAATAGTTGTTAAAGTTTAATCAAAGCACATTAGAGCCTACGCGATCTACTTGCATAAATATATATAAATCCAATGTATTGATCAGTACGGTAATAACAACAGGTAGATGTTACATGTAGCCTGAAAAGCTCACATCATCCTGCTAATACCCTATTTTTTCGTTAAATTATCGAAAATGGTTTGGGGTGATCAGATTTGCGTCATCGATGTATCATATATCAGAGAAGAAAAAGAAAGGAAGATAAAATATAAAAGTTATACTGGAAAAGAGGCACACAGAGAGTATGTATGTATGTCCGTTTTACATTAAAATGCAACATCTCCCAATCTATAGAGGCAATGACGCTATTCACTCTCGGCCTGGTCAATCTGCTCACTCAAATTTGGATACATTTAGTACAGAGTTTTTCAACCGGGGTGTCGCAAGACATCTCTAAGATTGCCACAAAAGATATTAGGTTATATCCAATAATATAGATAGAATATCGTCGATTTCATGAAACTGAAGGTTAGAAACTGCGAGAGTAAGTATTTTCACGGGGAAAGAGCATTTTGAAGATAACAAAGAGTATTTCTTCCTCGTTCGTTCGCAACATTTAGAAACAGGATGATTTTACTGGTAGCCAAGTACATGCATATCTCCGTAAGTGGGCAACGAGGTGCCCGAAAATCCTTTTACTGTCAGGGAGGTACCCGAATATCTCGCATCTTTTTACGACGCTCATTCGCTTTACTGAGTTTACTCACTTGCGATTTTGGGGCTATCAGATGGCCGAATAGCCTCATATTCGTGTATAGAGGTAACCGAATATATATGAGGTTATATATTCATGGATATTCCTCTGCGAGGTGCCCGGATACATTATTGTATGCCTTATGTTAATGCGTTGATAACAACAAATTGTTTACCATAATAATGTCAGTTTTGTTGGCTCACTCGCTTCACTCACTCGCAAAATTTAGAACAAATATACCCGTACGTGTGTACCTGGGCAAAGACGAGCACCAGAGTGATGCAAAGTGAATCTTGTGTGATGAATTCGGGATTTGGTGACGCGAAGTTTATAATTCCTTAAACAAAAGGGTGCCGTGACTGAAAAATAGTTGACAGAGACTGATCTAGTAAACTAAAGACTGTTGCCCCCTAACATGAGTGAGCCCACGCTACGGAACTGGTATAGGTGTTGTACGCAATAAAACAAATCATAGTTTAAAGGTGAACCAATTTATTAGCTGTGCTTAATGGGCCCCCTTGTCTACTCTAACTCTGTAAAATATATTAAATACATTGTTAATGTTTGAATGTATAAGAGAAAATAAATGAACCTTGAAACAATGATGTTAATAATTTCTGCTGTAATGCTTGTCTAAGGGAAGACTGAATGTCGTTGATATAACCAAGGGTTTTCTTTTGGAGGCGGGTTGGGGGAGTTCTATTTGCTCTTCCTTACCCCCAGTACATCCCACCATCTTGTGTGTTGGTCTTGGTACATCTAATCATGAATATCGACATGTACCATTGGTATAATTTATCTATATTCTATCACCTTGTATAGGCATATTATTTGTATAAATCTATTTGACCATCTTTTCCATGAAAAGTGAAAGGTCCGCATAGACTGGGAATGGCCGAAGCAGAGTGGACCTGCCAACATTGCACTTACGTCAATTTAACCGAATGGTCCAAATGCATAGCCTGCAATTCGGATCGGATAGAGTTTAGACTTGTATCAGCTCTACAAGAAGATGAGGTGGGTATTTCAGGGCAACATTCCGAGAGGGGCCGGGGTGGGAGACACATCTCTTGGTAATTTCCGCAAGGATCATCCCCTAAACATCGACAATTAATAATGATAATAACAATACTCATTTTAAATATAGCGCTCAATCACTAAGCGCTTCCAAACTTGGAGTTTCTTAACATTGTAATCATGACAACAACAAAAGAGAAACGCCCATGCTTCATAACAAGAACAAGTAAAAATCCGTTTTCGATATCTCACTTATATGCCATGATTTGCGAACCACCATTTCAGTTTTGTTGTTGACATCTTCAGCAACGACCCAACGAGTTTAATCTACAGTTCTACACCCGCATTCATAAGTATGGTATATTTTTCTGTCATTTTCATTAATGTCAGTGGTCGTGCTCAAGATGTACTTACAACAGCAGCATCTATATGTCACACTGTCCAGTCTGCCTCACGCCAAATAACCCACAAGCACCAAGTATTGATTACACTGAAGATGATGATGAAGATGCTGATGAAGATGAGCCGATCGGCGCTACTGAATCGGACGCAGTCGTTGATGACTGGGTTTGTCGCTCTTGTTTCAACTCGAATCCTGGGACGTCGTTGAACTGTCTTCATTGTGATGAGCATCGATATGTTGATGTACGGTCTCCTCCTTCTCGTGCATTTAGCGATCACGTGGATGATGTGGCCTGTGGGGCGTATGGACACGAACAACAGTTGATGTCAACTGGTGGTGATCTTGATGACCCACATACGCAACTTCTTGCAAGTGTAAGTATCGACTTTGTTGATGACGTAATGCCTGTTGCACACGAGGCGTTATTTTCTCTGCACCATTCAATGATATTCATGTAAATGCATAGATGATTATACAGATGACAGGCGCAGTCTCTCGGACACTTGGGACTTTTAGATTCGCACGAAAACAATGGGGATTGCTACGATCGACGTCCTTTTAATGCACTGCCTTGAATGGACGTCACACGTATCAGTCCACGCAAATCTAAAAGTCCCTATTGACACATGTCCTTGACGCAGGGTTGTGTCTGACACGGCCGGTTGTATCAACTACTCAGAAGATCAAGATACTAATCTTGATCTAAGGAGACACGAACGAACGAACGGGGGTTGAGAAACATAGCATTCACAGTATACATGCGGGAAATCATTAAATATGCTCAGACCAATGATTAGTTATTTTAAACATTGTATTTGTATAGATCATACCTGTATGAATACCTACCTCAGTCAAACCGCGAAACCGAACGCACACCGGCTCCAAAAATTATTGCAATTCTTTGTCCGGTCTGGTGTCGGTCTCGTGTCGGTCTCGTTGGCTTGACTGAGGTATCGCTATGACATTTTTTCTCCTTTTTTGACACTCCGAGAAACATTTTTTTAAAATATGAAAACATAAATGATTTTCATGATTATCATTGGGGAAACGAGATTAAAGTACATGTAGCATGTTCCATTGTAACAAAATTATGACGTACGGTAAACTGGATAATAACGTATAGAACATACTGGAAAGGGATTTTAAGGATTGCGTTTTATATATTATGTGAGTATCCCTGAGTGACATATTTTGGACGCTAAGATCGCAGAAAAAATCCAACCGTGAAAATGTCATCGTCTATTTGGGGCCATTCTGCTCTCAACAGACGAAATGCTCGTCCATGTTTTGTTTTTTTTTGTTTTTTTGTCTTTTGTACAGTTTGAAACAATGGAACTCGCCATACACAGGGAACCAAATTATCTTGAAAAACATCTACAGGAGAACATTGTTGGTCAAGAACATGCAGTCTCATTGGTAGCTCAAAGTGAGTTTGATTCCGTTCTGATTAGATTTTGTTTATTTATATAAGGTCTGAATAAACGAAATATACATGCCTGGATCGTAGTAAGCTTAATCCAAAACTTTAATCTGAATTTGACTTTTAATAATAATCATGATAATAAATCCTATAATATTTCACCATTTCCTCGGTAGTTATGCGAAGACCAATTTCAATATTAATAAAAGTAACGGGATAATATCAAGCAGATTTCATAAAAGATGATTTTTTGTGTGTGTATTACCTAGTACTCTTCTATGGATCGTTGAATATTGCATCGATAAAAAGGTCATAGAATAGTTTTACTAGTTCAGCCAGGAGTGGGAATTAAATTAAATTCTATATGTAAATTTCGGTCTAACTTCGGTATTTCCCCCAATTCTTTTATCATGTATATGTCTTTTTTATTCTGTCTCCCCCCCTCTCTCTCTCTCTCTCTGTCTCTCTCTCTCTCTTCTCTTTCCATTTTCTTTCTATTTTCTCAATCCCAGCCATCAGACGAAAGGAATTAGGTTGGCAAAGCTCAGAAAAACCGTTGGTATTCCTATTTTTGGGTTCATCGGGCATTGGTATGTCAATTGATCTATCACGCTGTGACCTTATATATATATATATATACTATAACCATCAATAACGGATCAACATTAGATTGCAAACTTTATTCAACCCATTTCTAATATTGCACTTAGGTGATTATATTTCTCAAATAGAGTTGATGAGCAGACTTTAGGGCAAAGTGCAAACACCACTCGACTTTCAGTTTAAGAACAAACGATGGTTGGTTGATGTTAAAACAAGGGTGATCAAAAATTAATTTCAATATCCTCCAGTGTTTAAGAATAGATGTTGTATGTGTGTACGTGTGTATGCGTGTGTGTGTGTGTGTGTGTGGAATGAGCTTTAATCTTGCTTATTTATTTATTCTATTTGTATTTGTATTTTTAGATTAAAAACTGCTTTCCACAATGTCTAAATTAACTAAATATAAATATTGAAATTCTATTATTTTTAAAGATCTCTATACATGTACCAATAATTTTAAGGCGGACTAACTACGAATAATATATCAATAATGAAGGTGAATTCAAAGTTTTTCTTCGAAGAAAGAAAAGTAAAACGAAATCCAAAACCAAAGGAAAAACAATATAAAAAACAACAACAACAAAGAAATGGACTAAAAACCTAACCATACTGTTTAGAACTAACATCATTACAAAAAAATGAGTGATGTGGAAGGGAAAAATGACTTGATTAAATATTACAATAGTAGCAATATATTTCAGGATTTGATCGTAATCAACAGTTGTCTTTGATATATATATATATATCAACTACTAAATTAGTAAGGCTGTTTTATTTCATTCACTTCATTTATTTATCTATTTATCTACCTACCTCAGCCCGCGGACTGGTCTTCCTTCCATAGGGCCGTGTATATACATGAAACATACAATATCAAAATAACATATATACAATTTATAATACAACATAATAATGATAAAGTAAATATTTACAAAACAAATACAGCATACAATAAAAATACATATGAAATATTTAAAGGGGGATGGGGACTTCTCATCAGTGGCTCTTGATTCCATATACCTCAAGTTCAAGTTCAATTTATTTCACATCCAATAAAAACATCATTATAACATTCAAAATACAATTATACAAAATGCAATATATATAAAATATAATAAGAACAAATAAAACAACAACAGTAACACTAAAAATGATTAATGGGTGGAGTAGGGATGTGAGGGACCAGAAAAGGCCATTGACCTATCTAGGCTGGTCCCCTTTTTCTACAACCCCAAAAGTAAAATCTTCAGTAATTAAAAGCAAAATATTGACAATATAGACATTACATTAACTAAGACATATAAACACACATACAAGGACAGGCAGAATTAATAAAAGCTAAAAAAGTATATTGTAACTTGATATTTGTTTTTGTTTAAAATTACGCTTAAAACTAGACAATGCTGGGCATGCTTTGAGAGAATCTGGTAAGTTATTCCAAATAATGGATCCTTTATATTTTATTACTGTTCTTGACAAATTATAGCGAAATGAAGGAACATAAAGTTTGTGTATATTTCTAGTACTATATTGATTTATATCTCTATTAAAAATAAAATAATTATTAAAACAATCAGGTAAAGTAGTTATATTGTACATGTAAGAGAACATAAAAGCTCCAATACTTATATAATATAGATCATAAAGTTTTAAAAACTTCAACTTAAAAAACAATGTACCTGTATGTGCTCTATAATATGAGTTTGTTATAACCCTGACGGCTCTTTTTTGTAATAAAAATAGCTTTTGAAGCAGATACGAAGCGCAGCTGCCCCATACAATAATACAATAATTAAAATAAGGCAAAATCATAGAGTTATACAATTGTACAAGTATTCGTAATGGTAAAATATCTTTGAGTCTATTTAAAACACCAATAACCTTTGACAGCTTGTTAGAAATATAATAAATGTGGTCCTTCCACGTTAAGTTTTCATCAATAATGACGCCTAATAAAGTAACTTGGTGTACTTGCTTAATTTCTTTACTATTTATACAAATCTTGATAGCAGCTTCGTTTACATATTTATTTCTTGTTTTAAAAATTACATAGTTTGTTTTTTCAAAATTAATCAACAATTTATTGACAAGGAACCACTTGTGTATTTTAACTATTTCAGAATTCAATATTGAGATTGCGTTTAAAATTCATAATATATAACTCACGTTTAAGTTCTTGTGAAATAGAGTTCCAGCGCTTCGCACCGAAATAGCGGAAACTCTCTTCTTAAAACATGTTTTTAATTTCGGTAGTAAGAAATTATTAATTGAATTTCTCATATTATAATTCCATTTTTTAGTTCAAATTTTAGTTCCACTCTCTATATTACTGTTTCAATTTCTAATAATTTTCCCTTGTTCCCAGGGAAAACTGAGATGGCCAAAGCGGTTTCGACTCACTTGAAACTAAAAGAGACAGCTTTCATCAGAATCGACATGTCCGAATATCAAAATAGGCATGAAGTTAGCAAGTTTATCGGGGCTCCTCCTGGTTACTGTAATCATGATGCCGGTGGTCAACTCACAGAGAAACTAAAGAAGACTCCGAAGGCTGTTGTTCTGTTTGATGAAGTTGAAAAAGCCCACAGTGATGTTCTGACCATCATGTTGCAGCTTTTTGATGAGGTATCTAGTTGCTTTTCTTTCCGATCGGTTGAGATATATTACGTGGCATTACCTTGTCAGTCTTTTCCATATTTTATTGTACATTATATTCAATTTTCATTTATATTCTGTTGGGCAACACCTCATACTTAGAAATAGAGACGTGATGTTTTCCCCATTTTTCTCCAAAGGGAAGACTGACAGACGGAAAGGGGGAGACTGTTATGTGCAACGAGGCGTTATTCTTCATGACATCAAACCTGGGAAGTGATGCTATCACAGACTTCTGGAAGAAAGAAAAGAAGCGATCAGGTTTGTATCGATGTCGGACACATACTTTCAGTTATGTTAGTAAAAGTATTTTCGTATTCGGTCACTCCTGTCTACTGGGGCCAACCATTGCAAACAGAGAAAGTGGCCACTGTAGACAAGTAGCCTTTCTCGTGGGAGACAAATTACACGGTCACTATAGACAGTTGGCCTTTAAAGAGAGGTGGCCATCCGTATGTTTGTATGTATGTATCATTATAGCGATCCGATCAAAAGCATCACCATTTTTTAATTCTTCTTACATTGATAGTCGTCATAATATTTATTCAATACCAAAAGGAGGAATCGTGTTTTGAATATGAATAATTATCTGAATCTTGAATCTGAACGAAACAATATCTCCCGATGACTTATGATTATTTTAATAAATAGGACAAGTGAAAATTCCCGACAACTTCAAGCAAAACGTCATCCAGCCTATCCTCAAAAGGCACTTTAAGAGAGATGAGTTCCTAGGCAGAATCAACGAGACTGTCTTCTTCCTACCATTCACCGAGGATGACCTTGTTCAACTCGTTACTAGAGAGATGGATAAATGGTCAAAAATCGTGAGTTAACAACTAAATCACTAGATCACACTTAGCTACTACATTAATTTTTCACTCTAAGCCATATAATTGCATAAGGAATTTTAATTCCATAGTTGTCCCTGAATAAATACAATAACATTGTCAGTTAGTAGTAGTAGTAGTACCATCAGCGGAGGTAATATTAGTAGTAGCAGTAGTAATATTAGTAGTAGTAGTAGTGGTAGTAGTAGTAGTAGTAGTAGTAATAGTAAATGTGGTGGTAGTAGCAGAAGTAGCAGCAGTAGCAGCAGCAACAGTAGTACTAGTAATAATAATAATAGAAGTATAGTGGCATCATTACAAGCAGCAGTAGTAGTATAGGTAGTAGTAGTAGTAGTAGTAGTAGTAGTAGTAGTAATAGAAGTATAGTGGCAGTAGTACAAGTAGTAATAATAATAGTAGTAGTAGCAGTTGTACTATCATCAGAAGTAGTAATATAAATAGTAGTAGTAGTAGTAGTAGGAGTAGGAAGAGTAGGAGTAGCACCAGCAGTTATAAAGTTCATTATCAGCAGATCTTATGTTTGTTTTCTCCATTTGCAGGCAAGAAGCAGACATAAAATAAAATTGTCATGGGACGATTCTGTCTTGAAAGTACTGGCCGCTGGCTACAACGTAGATTATGGGGCTCGTTCGATCATACATGAGGTAATAACCCTTCATATGCGAGGATGAGGAAATTAAAGATGAAGTGAACAGAATGATCAGATGTGGGCATGTGTGTGTGTGCGCGCGCGTGTGTGTGTGTGTGTGCGCGCGTGCGTGAGTGTGCGTGTGTGCGTGTGTGTGCGTGTGTGTGTGTGTGTGTGTGGGGGTGCGTGCGTGTGTGTGTGTGTGTGATGATGAACTGAACAGAGTAGTAAAGGTAGCAATTTTGATTTATTTCTCCAAATCTATAATACAAACCATAACATACAATTGAATAAAATAAACGTGTTCAATATTGATTGCTTTTACATGAACATAATTAAACAAAAACTTATTTGCAGTATATATAACTTAGCAAAAAGGTAAACGTATAAGTACCTAAACATATATGTCAATTGTAAATGTTATTCACTTATATTAAAAAAATAAAAAGATCTGGAGGTAATTTTTACTGGAACAATGCCTGCTCCTCCCTGCCCTCTCCCTCACATAAACACCCCACCCACCCACCTACACACATGTGTGTGGGTGGTTGGGTGGGGTTGTTTGTGTGAGGGAGGGGGCAGGGAAGGGGCAGGTAGGAGCAGGCATTGTTCCAGTAAAAATTACCTCCATATTTGTTTAATTTTTTGTTTTATATAAGTGAATAACATTTACAATTGACATATATATATTATGTTTAGGTTTTTATACGTTTTCTTTGTTGCTAAGTTATATATATACTGCAAATAAGTTTTTGTTTAATTATTTTTATGTAAAAGCAATCAATATTGAACACGTTTATTTCATTTAATTGTATGTTACAGTATAGTATTAATGACTGCTTTGAGAGAAATAGTTGTTTTTATACGCTCAAGGGAAGGTTAGAATGGTGCTATTGCCCGAGGCGTGCCGAGGGCAATAGCCCAATTGTAACCGAGAGCGTATAAAAACAACTATTTCTCGAATATTAAAGCAGTCATTAATACTTTTATATGCCGAAAACAAAAGAGTCAACTAATGACACCACCTTGGCCTTTCTCTAGTTTATCTGCACAGTTGTTTTTTATGAGTGTATCTTTGAGAGTAGACTAGAGCTAGATTCTAGTCTAAGCAAGATATTTTTACAATTTCGGGGGTGGGCCGGCCCTGTGGGTAATATGGAGAAGAACCTGCGCTTTCATATGACACCTCACTTATTGAGTATCACCTTCAGGATCGATCACAACAGATAAAGGATTTAATCTCGAATTGAAAAAAAAAAAGACTTTTTTTGCATGATCGCGCAATGCACGTACACTGCATAGCGACTGCATTGCGTGCAAACTCTATGAGAAGAATTTTAACACACAACATCGGGTGCACGATCAGACACCCTGACAACTAGATCTATTTTCGTCTAGAGTCTAAGTCTATGCTTTTTCAGCAACTAAACAAACATGTTTATGGATAATTTCACGTACCCTTTTTGTTGTTCTTGCTGTCAGCGAGTCTTGCATTTGATAAGTTGAAATCTTTGGAGAGTTTCTTGAGCCATTTTTGTCTTGTTTGGAATTGTCTTGTCTTGTATGAAAATACCGACCAATTCTTCGCACACGTACGGTATCCTCAATCGCTCAAACCATTTTTTAACATGTAAACCTATGGGGTAACCATGGAGACTGAACTATTTTCCCGGTAACCATGGTTACTGGGATTTTAGAACTGTTTTAACCATGGTTACTGGGAATTTTACAGAAATAGTTAAAGTTTATGAATGCAATTTCGACCAATCAGATAGCTGGATTTCTTAAGTGAGGTATATAATTTGTATTATACATTTGGAGAAATAAAACAAAATTGCTTAGTAAAAAAAAAAGTGTGTGAGAGAGAGAGAGAGAGAAAGAGAGAGACAGAGAGAGAGAAGTTAAAGTATTGGATGAGAATTCAACATTCTGTACTATGTTGTTTTTACAGGTTGATCGGAGAATCGCCACCAACTTGGCAGAATTGCATGAAGAATATGTAGATATCGTGAAAGGCATTCATATATCTGTGGTTCAGGCCAGGAATGCCGGCCGTCCATCGCAGAGAACGTCATCGAGATTGAGCACGAGGACGGCGACGAGCGCGAGCCCAGATCATGAGGGGGAGAGCGCCACCTCGCGAACGGATATGAAGATGGAGGTACTAGATCGCCGTGATTGTGTTAGGACGGAAATGTACATATGAAAAAAATTTGTAAAAGAAACATTCGAAAGGAAAATATCGGAGAGTTTATTGTACTATTAGACACTATTTTTGTAGAAGATTTCATCCGTAGGCCTAAATCGAGGGTCAATTCTAAAAGTATATATCTCCATAATAGTTGCAGATACATATATATATAAATTTATCAATTGTATCGATATGTACGTGTCAGATTTAGCATATTATACAAACGTTCTTTCTTCATTCTTCATCATTTAATTATCAGTATTGATTCAAATTAATAATTGAGCCATGTACTGTCACTTTCGATGAATAAAAAAATGCCATTGGAAACTTTCCATATAGCTTATAAAGAGAGGAAGCCCTGAGAGAAAATGATGAATAAAAAAAACTCATGTTATGATTAGGTTTTCTTCAATCAAAGGGAGAGGAAAATGTACGTTTATCTATGCAATAATTATGAATTGACATCGTTTTATTTCATTGACTCTAAATTCAAAGGTATAGGGTTTCGAATCCCAGCCCGCCACTAACGTCCATTTGCAAGACATCAATCCACATTTGTGATTCTTCATCCAGGTGGGTGTTTCACATAGATTCTAAGTCAAACTTAACTCTAAGTTGGACTTAAATAGTGTGGAGAGCCATTTGTAGCCTTACAATGAGATATATTCAAAAGAAAATTTCAAGTATTTTAGACTATTCCACATCAAGAACATGAAATCTCCCATGATAATAGAAAATATAAATGATATGAATCAACATTTAATGCCTTTTAAAATAACTTTTACAAAACATTTTCAAGGATGCTAATGGCTTTTCATAATTGTTAAGTCCAACTTAGGATCTTTGTGAAACACCCCCTGGTGTAAATGGTACCCGGCAATTGCTGGGGTAATGATAATTACAGGGGAGGCAGGGAGTGCAGTATTAATACTGATGTGGCTACCCTGAATGAATAAGACCTAATGATTCATTTTTAATTGTTTTATTATCTATTCCTTGTCACTGTTTACAGAGCATTGTAGGCTCGAAGGCTGTATTTAGTTTTACTATGTGCTTTCCATTCATAATCATGTATACATTTACTTTTTTCCAGTCAGTTCATTATTTCCTTTCTCATTCTTTATAAAATTATAAAGTGTATAGGCATATTTCATTTATTAGTCTTTTTGTTTTCTCTTCAAATTGGCACTATGGCAACTAAGCAATATGGCACTTTTTGCTGTTAGCGCTCCTAAATTATAAATATTATTACTATCATTAAATCGTTATACTAGTATTAGTAGGGTGATCATACTGCCTGTGTACACAATCTGCCCCACGAACACACACACACACACACACAGCAGCAGTCAGTTGGTAGAAATAGCCATTTTTGTAAATTTATTTTTTAAAAACTAAACAATATTTTTAAATTTATATTTCACATATATTTCAAGCATACCTTTAACTACGATTTTGTGTTGTTTCGTTGTTATAGGCATGTGGGATATATGTTAAATTATTCAATTAGAATATTGTCTTTTCAGCCATGTGTGACATGGCCCGCTGATCGCCCATTGACTCACACTGCTATTCTGCATGGTGAAAATGCACCTCAATGTATAAAACTCCCCTACAAAAATGCAATATCCTCATGTGTTTCACTCATTAAATCAATTACACTCAAGGTAGCCACAACTGTACTGGGGTCACCACATATTTTTGTACTCTGAAATTCAGTCCCTGTGGAATGTTATGGCCTGTTAAATGGTTTCTCGGAAAATCGTCATAAATCCTCAAATCCGACATCTTTTAAATAGCCAAATATACTGTGATGTAGCTGAAAGTCTACAGATTCTTATCATATGATCGGTTTTTCTGAATAATTTGTGAAACACATGAGAAAATAGCTGTGACGGTGATCCAAGTAATTTCCATCGCCATATTCTATTGGCATTGCAAAAATATTTGGAATTCAAGGTTAATATTTGGTGTAACTATAATCTATGGATATATAATTTTAAAAAATGCAAAAAAATGAACAGTTTGACATTCCTAATTTGCATAATGAGTGCGCGAATATATAATTAGCTGAAATGACCTAATTTGCATATTTGATGAATATTCATGATTTTTTGAAAATTTTAAATGAAATATATTTCCATACTTGTCTGATATACATAGGTTTCACTGATGTATCATGTTCGGTTTTGATTTGATTACATATGCGCATATTAATTAGGCGGACTTAGTTATTTTCACAACTTTTTCATATCTGCAGATTCGCAAAAATGACAAAAATTACTTACTTTGTTGGCTTCTGTTTTTAAAACGGTAATAGATATATGAATTTCCTTTTTTGTATTTTTTACCACAAAGATAATATTTTAGGGTCTGATAATTTAATTTATTATTTGTGTCCGAGAAAGTGATGAATTAAGTTGTCAACTTTGTCGAATTTTGCCATTTTTGCCAATTTGGCCATTTCTGGCAGGTTTTTCGGTAATTTTGCGATTTAAAAAAAAAAATGGTATAAAATCCAACGCATTGACCAATTTCAATTCTGTTTTTTTTATTTTTGAAGCTTTCATAAAGCTTGATCATTTGCAATCATCAAATAACATGTGTTTGTTGTACTTATTTTTGGTGTGCTATGCCTACTATACTTTTCCCCATAATCATGAACTCTGTGTGATACATATCATCTTTAGCGTTTCTGTCAATAACAAAGTAACATCGATATATTTTCTGTAAAGAAAATATAAGATAAAATAGGATGAAAGGTTTATTTCCAAGAAACCCTGCCACAAGTGTGTACAAGACCCGAACAAGAAAATATACGCCATTTCTTTCTTAAAATCACCGCCTGTGTACGGAGCATCGATGGTCTTGTTATTGGTGTCGTACATGTACATTTATGTCGTATTCTCAAGAACATGTAAAACAATTTTTTTAAATGAAGCCTTTTTTTTTTCTCGGAAAGGAAAGCAATTGGATCACGTATATTTGCAAAATCTGAACAAATCTGCAAAGTGGTCTCTTGGCACCTGCATTGAATAGTATATTTCATTGTTAGAAATTTTCAATGTTAACCGAATTCTTTTTTTCCAATTTTATTCTTCTATCTAATTCATCTTATATCGGGTAGCTACCATGTGTTTGTTTGTGTGTGTGTGTGGAGAGAGGGTGTATTTGTGTATGTGTATTTGTGTATGTGTAAGTATAAATGACGTAGCTACGGGGTTCGGGGATAGGTGAACTCCCCCAATCTCATGGCCCAAAAATACCTGCCAAAACTGCTTACTTGCGTATAGGTTTCCTTAATTCTCTATTTATAATGTTATTGATTAATATTCTCATAAATAAATAATTTCCATTTATTTGGCATTATACAAAAATTCGAAAATCTTAAATACAGAATACATAATATGCCCAGGACCTCTCAGAAGCAACTTGTGCTTGTTAATGAGGCGCCTATCAAGGTTAACATAATATTAAATTAAATCACAAAAGAAATAAAACATACAAGGTATATAATATGTAAATTTAGGAATAAAAAAAAAACGACCATCAACTACAACAGGTATCAACCACGTATATACACACACACCCCAAAACGCATATAATCACACAAGAGCAATTCCAACAAATGGAAGAGGTGAAAATGAGAAAGAGAAAAAAAGGGAAGAGGTGTGAAAATAGCGTTGGGTATTGTGTTACAGAAAAGAAAACAAGGTTGACATCACAGACACTGAATATAATAATACATTTTTCTCACAGCGTATGAAATATTCTAAATCAATATGTACGAATATGTGTAAAGCTCTGTATACGCTCTAGTTCTACTTGGCGGGATGCCATACTATGTTCGTCCAGTGCATAAATATAGGAATATACTGCAAACTCCTGGATAAGTATTTCTGGTGATAGTTTCAAACAATAACGTGAGTATCTAGGGTCGACATAAAGTTCAAATACAGTATTTTCAATGAGAATGTGTTTTATGTAATAGTTGTTAAAGTTTAATCAAAGCACATTAGAGCCTACGCGATCTACTTGCATAAATATATATAAATCCAATGTATTGATCAGTACGGTAATAACAACAGGTAGATGTTACATGTAGCTGTAAAAGCTCACATCATCCTGTTAATACCCTATTTTTTCGTTAAATTATCGAAAATGGTTTGGGGTGATCAGATTTGCGTCATCGATGTATCATATATCAGAGAAGAAAAAGAAAGGGAGATGAAATATAAAAGTTATACTGGAAAAGAGGCACACAGAGAGTATGTATGTATGTCCGTTTTACATTAAAATGCAACATCTCCCAATCTATAGAGGCAATGACGTTATTCCCTCTCGGCCTGGTCAATCTGCCCACTCAAATTTGGATACATTTAGTACAGAGTTTTTCAACCGGGGTGTCGCAAGACATCTCTAAGATTGCCACAAGAGATATTAGGTTATATCCAATAATATTGATAGAATATCGTCGATTTCATGAAACTGAAGGTTAGAAACTGCGAGAGTAAGTATTTTCACGGGGAAAGAGCATTTTGAAGATAACAAAGAGTATTTCTTCCTCGTTCGTTCGCAACATTTAGAAACAGGATGATTTTACTGGTAGCCAAGTACGTGCATATCTCCGTAAGTGGGCAACGAGGTGCCCGAAAATCCTTTTACTGTCAGGGAGGTACCCGAATATCTCGCATCTTTTTTGTTGGAATAACATTTTTACGACGCTCATTCGCTTTACTGAGTTTACTCACTTGCGATTTTTGGGCTATCAGATGGCCGAATAGCCTCATATTCGTGTATAGAGGTAACCGAATATGAGGTTATATATTCATGGATATTCCTCTGCGAGGTGCCCGGATACATTATTGTATGCCTTATGTTAATGCGTTGATAACAACAAATTGTTTACCATAATAATGTCAGTTTTGTTGGCTCACTCGCTTCACTCACTCGCAAAATTTAGAACAAATATACCCGTACGTGTGTACCTGGGCAAAGACGAGCACCAGAGTGATGCAAAGTGTATCTTGTGTGATGAATTCGGGATTTGGTGACGCGAAGTTTATAATTCCTTAAACAAAAGGGTGCCGTGACTGAAAAATAGTTGACAGAGACTGATCTAGTAAACTAAAGACTGTTGCCCCCTAACAAGAGTGAGCCCACGCTACGGAACTGGTATAGGTGTTGTACGCAATAAAACAAATCATAGTTTAAAGGTGACCCAATTTATTAGCTGTGCTTAATGGGCCCCCTTGTCTACTCTAACTCTGTAAAATATATTAAATACATTGTTAATGTTTGAATGTATAAGAGAAAATAAATGAACCTTGAAACAATGATGTTAATAATTTCTGCTGTAATGCTTGTCTAAGGGAAGACTGAATGTCGTTGATATAACCAAGGGTTTTCTTTTGGAGGCGGGTTGGGGGAGTTCTATTTGCTCTTCCTTACCCCCAGTACATCCCACCATCTTGTGTGTTGGTCTTGGTACATCTAATCATGAATATCGACATGTACCATTGGTATAATTTATCTATATTCTATCACCTTGTATAGGCATATTATTTGTATAAATCTATTTGACCATCTTTTCCATGAAAAGTGAAAGGTCCGCATAGACTGGGAATGGCCGAAGCAGAGTGGACCTGCCAACATTGCACTTACGTCAATTTAACCGAATGGTCCAAATGCATAGCCTGCAATTCGGATCGGATAGAGTTTAGACTTGTATCAACTCTACAAGAAGATGAGGTGGGTATTTCAGGGCAACATTCCGAGAGGGGCCGGGGTGGGAGACACATCTCTTGGTAATTTCCGCAAGGATCATCCCCTAAACATCGACAATTAATAATGATTATAACAATACTCAGTTTAAATATAGCGCTCAATCACTAAGCGCTTCCAAACTTGGAGTTTCTTAACATTGTAATCATGACAACAACAAAAGAGAAACGCCCATGCTTCATAACAAGAACAAGTAAAAATCCGTTTTCGATATCTTACTTATATGCCATGATTTACGAACCACCATTTCAGTTTTGTTGTTGACATCTTCAGCAACGACCCAACGAGTTTAATCTACAGTTCTACACCCGCATTCATAAGTATGGTATATTTTTCTGTCATTTGCATTAATGTCAGTGGTCGTGCTCAAGATGTACTTACAACAGCAGCATCTATATGTCACGCTGTCCAGTCTGCCTCACGTCAAATAACCCACAAGCACCAAGTATAGATTCCGATGAAGATGATGATGAAGATGATGGTGAAGATGCTGATGAAGATGCTGATGAAGATGCTGATGAAGATGAGCCGATCGGCGCTACTGAATCGGACGCAGTCGCTGATGACTGGGTTTGTCGCTCTTGTTTCAACTCGAATCCTGGGACGTCGTTGAACTGTCTTCATTGTGATGAGCATCGATATGTTGATGTACGGTCTCCTCCTTCTCGTGCATTTAGCGATCACGTGGATGATGTGGCCTGTGGGGCGTATGGACACGAACAACAGTTGATGTCAACTGGTGGTGATCTTGATGACCCACATACGCAACTTCTTGCAAGTGTAAGTATCGACTTTGTTGATGACGTAATGCTTGTTGCACACGAGGCGTTATTTCCTCTGCTCCATTCAATGATATTCATGTAAATGCATAGATAATTATACAGATGACAGGCGCAGTCTCTCGGACACTAGGGACTTTGAGATTCGCACGAAAACAATGGGGATTGCTACGATCGACGTCCTTTTAATGCACTGCTTTGAATGGACGTCACACGTATCAGTCCACGCAAATCTAAAAGTCCCTATTGACACATGTCCTTGACGCAGGGTTGTGTCTGACACGGCCGGTTGTATCAACTACTCAGAAGATCAAGATACTAATCTTGATCTAAGGAGACACGAACGAACGAACGAGGGTTGAGAAACATAGCATTCACAGTATACATGCGGGAAATCATTAAATATGCTCAGACCAATGATTAGTTATTTTAAACATTGGTTTGTCATGTATTTGTATAGATCATACCTGTATGAATACCTACCTCAGTCAAACCGCGAAACCGAACCCACACCGGCTCCAAAAATTATTGCAATTCTTTGTCCGGTCTGGTGTCGGTCTGGTGTCGGTCTCGTTGGCTTGAATGAGGTATCGCTATGACTTTTTTTTCTCCTTTTTTGACACTCCGAAAAACATTTTTTTTAAATATGAAAACATAAATGATTTTCATGATTATCATTGGGAAACGAGATTAAAGTACATGTAACATGTTCAACTGTAACAAATGACGTATAGAACATACTGGAAAGGGATTTTAAGGATTGCGTTTTATATATTATGTGAGTATCCCTGAGTGACATATTTTGGACGCTGAGATCGCAGAAAAAAAGCCAACCGTGAAAATGTCATCGTCTATTTGGGGCCATTCTGCTCTCAACAGACGAAATACTCGTCCATGTTTTGTTTTTTTGTTTTTTTGTTTTTTGTACAGTTTGAAACAATGGAACTCGCCATACACAGGGAACCAAATTATCTTGAAAAACATCTACAGGAGAACATTGTTGGTCAAGAACATGCAGTCTCATTGGTAGCTCAAAGTGAGTTTGATTCCGTTCTGATTAGATTTTGTTTATTTATATAAGATCTGAATAAACGAAATATACATGCCTGGATCGTCGTAAGCTTAATCCAAAGCTTTAATCTGAATTTGACTTTTAATAATAATCATGATAATAAATCCTGTTATATTTCACCATTTCCTCGGTATTTATGCGAAGACCAATTTCAATATTAATAAAAGTAACGGGATAATATCAAGCAGATTTCATAAAAGATGATTTTTTTTGTGTGTGTATTACCTAGTACTCTTCTATGGATCGTTGAATATTGCATCGATAAAATGGTCATAGAATAGTTTTGCTAGTTCAGCCAGGAGTGGGAATTAAATTAAATTCTATATGTAAATTTCGGTCTAACTTCGGTATTTCCCCCAATTCTTTTATCATGTATATGTCTTTTTTTAAATCTGTCTCCCCCTCTCTCTCTCTCTCTCTCTCTGTCTCTCTCTCTCTCTCTGTCTACTCTTTCCATTTTCTTTCTATTTTCTCAATCCCAGCCATCAGACGAAAGGAATTAGGTTGGCAAAGCTCAGAAAAACCGTTGGTATTCCTATTTTTGGGTTCATCGGGCATTGGTATGTCAATTGATCTATCACGCTGTGACCTTATATATATATATATATATATATATATACTATAACCATCAATAACGGATCAACATTAGATTGCAAACTTTATTCAACCCATTTCTAATATTGCACTTAAGTGATTATATTTCTCAAATAGAGTTGATGAGCAGACTATAGGGCAAAGTGCAAACACCACTCGACTTTCAGTTTAAGAACAAACGATGGTTGGTTGATGTTAAAAAAAGGGTGATCAAAAATTAATTTTAATATCCTCCAGTGTTTAAGAATAGATGTTGTATGCGTGTACGTGTGTGTACGTGTGCGTGTGTGTGTATATATATATATATATATATATGTGTGTGTGTGTGTGGAATGAGCTTTAATCTTGCTTAATTTTTAGATTAAAAACCGCTTTCCACAATGTCTAAATTAACTAAATATAAATATTGAAATTCTATTATTTTTAAAGATCTCTATACATGTACCGATAATTTTAAGGCGGACTAACTACGAATAATCTATCAATAATGAAGGTGAATTCAAAGCCTTTCTTCGAAGAAAGAAAAGTAAAACGAAATTCAAAACCAAAGGAAAAACAATATAACAAACAACAACAACAACAACAAAGAAATGGACTAAAAACCTAACCATACTGTTTAAAACTAACATCATTACAAAAAAATGAGTGGAAGGGAAAAATGACTTGATTAAATATTACAATAGTAGCAATATATTTCAGGATTTGATCGTAATCAACAGTTGTCTTTGATATATTTATATATCAACTACTAAATTGGTAAGGCTGTTTTATTTCATTCACTTCATTTATTTATCTATTTATCTACCTACCTCAGCCCGCGGACTGGTCTTCCTTCCATAGGGCCGTGTATATACATGAAACATACAATATCAAAATAACATATATACAATTTATAATACAACATAATAATGATAAAATAAATATTTACAAAACAAATACAGCATACAATAAAAATACATATGAAATATTTAAAGGGGGATGGGGACTTCTCATCAGTGGCTCTTGATTCCATATACTTATTGAGATTGCGTTTAAAATTCATAATATATAACTCACGTTTAAGTTCTTGTGAAATAGATTTCCAGCGCTTCGCACCGAAATAGCGGAAACTCTCTTCTTAAAACATGTTTTTAATTTCGGTAGTAAGAAATTATTAATTGAATTTCTCATATTATAATTCCATTTTTAAGTTCAAATTTTAGTTCCACTCTCTATATCACTGTTTCAATTTCTTATAACTTTCACGTGTTCCCAGGGAAAACTGAGATGGCCAAAGCGGTTTCGACTCACTTGAAACTAAAAGAGACAGCTTTCATCAGAATCGACATGTCCGAATATCAAAATAGGCATGAAGTTAGCAAGTTTATCGGGGCTCCTCCTGGTTACTGTAATCATGATGCCGGTGGTCAACTCACAGAGAAACTAAAGAAGACTCCGAAGGCTGTTGTTCTCTTTGATGAAGTTGAAAAAGCCCACCCTGATGTGCTAACCATTATGTTGCAGCTTTTTGATGAGGTATCTTTTTGCTTTTCTTTCCAACCAGTTGAGATATAATCATGTGGCCTTCCCTTGCAAATCTGTTCCTTACATTGTTGTACATTTTATTCAAGTTTTCACTATCATTCTATTTGGGCAATCGTCACATCGTATTCGGGCAACATCTCATATTTAGAAAGAGAGTTTTTGTGATCTATTAATGTGGATATTGAATGAGAGTTTTTCCGCCTTTTTCTTCATAAGGGAAGACTGACAGACGGAAAGGGGGAGACAGTCATGTGCAACGAGGCGTTATTCTTCATGACATCAAACCTGGGAAGTGATGCTATCACTGACTTCTGGAAGAGAGAAAAGAAGCAATCAGGTTTGTATCGATGTTGGACCATATGCTTTCAGTCATGTTAGTAAAAGAAACGAATTTTAATTTCATTTCCGTATTCGGTCACTCCTGTCTACTGGGGCCACCCATGGCAGACAGGGAAAGTGGCCACTGTAGACAAGTAGCCTTTCTCAAGAGAGACAAATTACATGTTCACTATAGACAGTTGACCTTTTAGAGACCTTTATCTGTATGTTTGTATCATTATAGCGATCCCATCAAAAACATTACGATATAAGGGAATATCGCCCCTTCCTTCATTCCTTCATTAATATAGCGAAGATCTTCTTCACATGCATCGAAAGATAATGTTTCTTTCAGATTCAAGATTCAGATTTAAAACACGATTCCTCCTTTTTCAAATTGAGCAAATATGTATTTGTGTATTGATAGTTTATTCAATACACAAATACATATTTGCTCAATTTGAAAAAGGAGGAATCGTGTTTTAAATCTGAATCTTGAATCTGAAAGAAACATTATCTTTCGATGACTTATGATTTTTTTCAAATAAATTCTGATCATAGGACAAGTTCAAATTCCCGACGACTTCAAGCAAGAAGTCATCCAGCCTATCCTAAAGAGGCACTTCAAGAGAGATGAGTTCCTGGGCAGAATCAACGAGACTGTCTTCTTCCTACCATTCACCGACGTTGATCTTCTTCAACTCGTTACCAGAGAGATGGATAAATGGTCAAAATTAGTGAGTTAACAACTAAATCACTAGATCACACTTAGTTCATAACATGTTTGTGTTTTGTTTTTTACTCTAAGCCATATAATTTTATAAGGAATTTCTTCCATAGTTTTCCCTTAATTCATGCAATTCATGTTTGTTAATGTCAACAAAATCTCCTTTTTATGGAAGGGGGGGGGTGTGAAAAAAGAGTACCGAAGATGATGTACAAGTATGAAATAAATGAAAATGACATATATTATAGTATATGCAATCGTTGTACTCGTCATTGTCGAAGTAACAGTTATAGCAATGGTAGTAGTAGTAGTATATAGTAGTAATAACATTAATGGGTGCTTGTATAGCACTCATGTCTGTCAGATTTGACACTCAAGGTGCTCCCGATTATTAACCTGGCTTTAGCACGGCTGCCATACGGCGCTCTAGCGTTTCAAGAAAATAATTCCTGCCAGGTACCCATTTGCATCACCTGGGTTGAGTGTGGCAAATGTAGATCAATGTCTTGACAAAGGACATTAGTGCTTAGAACCACGGACCTTGTGATCGACAGTCCGCTGACGTATCTACTCGACCACGACACGCACCTAGTATAAGTATTATTAGTTTATAAGTATTATTATTATTTTTTATTATTATTAGTAGTAGTAGTAGTAGCTTTAATATAGTAGCATTATTATTTGTATTAGTAGTAGTAGTAGGGGTAGTAGTTGTAGTAATAGTTATTGTAGCAATAGTAGTAGTAGTAGTAGTAGTAGTTGTTGTTGTTGTAGTAGTAGTAGTAGTACTGGTAGTAGTAGTAGTAGTACTGGTAGTAGCAGTAGTAGTAGCAGCATCAATGGTAGTAGTAGAGGTAGTAGTAGTAGTAGTAGTAGTAGTAGTATAGTATTATAAGTATTAATAGAAATAGCAGTAGTTGTAGACGTAGTAGCAGCAGGAGGAGGAGGAGTAGCAGCAGCAGCATTTTTAAAGTTCATTATCAGCAGATTTTGTGTTCGTTTTCTCCATTTGCAGGCAAACAGCAGACATGGCATAAAAGTGTCGTGGGACAATTCTGTCTTGAAAGCATTGGCCGCTAGCTACAATGTAGATTATGGGGCTCGTTCGATCATACATGAGGTAATAATAATATTAATCTTTTAAAGTCCACTCCAAATTTTATTAAGTTAAACCGAAAATGGAAATTCTTTTTGCCCAATTGATCGTGAGCCCCGCAGCCACAGAGGAGCGCCAGAGCGACGTTGCTCTATCCCTTATTGTTGAACGCCAAACATGGTAGCAGCAACTCCCGTCTTTTCAGTTCAGTTCAGTTCATTAATTTTTCTCAAGCATAAGATTAAAACAATATTATAATACATATAATACATACAAAAACTCTTTTGCAGTATATATAACTTTAAACATATTTTTGGTAGGACGCGGCCGGGGTTCGAACCCACGACCTTTCGGTTGTGAGGCGGACGCTCTACTGACTGAGCCAACACACAAAATAACTCTTCATATGCGAGGATGAGGAAATTGAAGATGAAGTGAACAGAATGATCAGATGTGGGCATGTGTGTGTAACTCTATTTTGAAGTGTAACTGTATTTTGCGGCCTGGTTAAATAACTTACTTATTTGGTATATTTCTCTTGAGTTGAGAATGCTAGCAGACATCCACTGAGTGAATAAGTGAATAACATGTACAATTGACTTATAAATTATGCTTTTGTACTTTAAGTCTACTTTGTTGCTCAGTTATATATACTGCAAATGAGTTTTGTGTAATTATGTTAATGTACAGTGCGTCCCAGAAAAAACGAAACCGAGAATGATCGATGTTTTATCATAAATTTATTAATCACAATTATAATTAATAAATCACACATATTTGTAAAGCTAAGATCCTCGTCTTTCTGTGACGCACTGTATTAGCAATTAATTTGTGTATGTTCTTGTTTGTATTACACATTCGGTCTGGAGGAATAAACAAAATTACTAAAAATATATATATATTGATAACGTGCGCGCGTGTGTGCGTGTGTGTGTGTGAGTGTGTGTGTGTGTGTGTGAGAGAGAGAGATAGAGAGAAACAGAGAGGGAGAAATACAATATTGGGCGAAAATTCAACATTATACAAATAATGCACGGCCCAGCATGCGTTAGTGGTAAATGCAGCGCACGCGAGGTTTCTTCAGATTGGTCCCACTTCTGTGCACGAGCCGCTTGCAGCGAGTTCACAGTGCGCACCATCTGAATATATCGAGCGTACTCTGCAATTACATTACGCACAAAAGGGTCAAGTGCCTTATTTGTTTTAAAAAAATAGCGACACATGAAAATCAAAACAAACGAAAGTCTAGATTTAACGTTAGAGCAAACAAGAGTTATACGGTGGTCACAACCCGCCGTACCTGCAAGTGCGTGCTGTCTACGTTCAAAAACGTGGGCAAAATTTGGGTATCCGTACGTGGTGAGTACCGCCTCCGTACGGATTTGGCAGCACGCAGACACACCGTAGCACTTTTAATGCACGAGGAACTTTCGCTGCGTTCAAGCTGCGGTCGGGCTACCGATTCACCCCCAGTGTGTGTGACGTGCGTGCCCGGTACTGCCAACGAGCGCACAACGCACTGACTCCGTGCGTCTTTTAAATTTGTTTCCCAAGGTCGCTTTGTCTACGGAAGGCGCACTTAGCACGGGCGTGCTGCGCATGTGATAGGTGCGTGGTCCGTGCTTACTCGCCACTTCCCCAGTTCAACTGTCTAATGAGCACGCAGAACTCACGTGGACAGTACCGAGTAAGCACGTGCTCCGCACTTACAATGCACATATAGTCTCTGCGGTGGAATGGGCGGCATCTTGAGGCAGCAGCAGCTGGGACTTCGAGTGGAGAACATCGGAATGTCGTCCTATATATCACTATGAACATGACTGACAAAGAAAGCGGACAAAATATACAGTTCCTCAGGTAGACAAAGGAACATCCCTTCACTGCTATTATGTAAAAATTTGTAGAACAGGTGTCACATGCATATTCACCTTTTTACATAATAGCAGTGAAGGGATGTTCCTTTGTCTACCTGAGGAACTGTATATTTTGTCCGCTTTCTTTGTCTGTCATGTTCATAGTGTATATACTTCGACATCGGGAGGAAAAACTCACCAAGTTCATCGCACGTGCACGCACTTACAACGTGCGAGTGAGTAAGGACACCGTACGTGAGCAGCACGTGTAAGTACGGCCTCCGTACGATAACGCGGCAACCACACGGAGACCGTACATTGTAAGCACGTAAGCACGTACTTCCCCCCCCCCCCCCCACATTCAGTGTTATTTAGGATACGCATATGCGTGTTTCCTCCTTTTGAAAACACCCCCTAAGTCCGGTGTGTAAAGTCAATTTTGTGTCCTACGAGCCGGACTTTGGTGCGTGAAAAGTACCCCTTTACCGGACATTTTAGTAACACGCTTCCGGTCATTCCGACCCCGGAGTTGGGGGGGGGGGGTGGGGGGCACGTACAACGCACTTACCACGTGCGCAACGTACGATGCACGCAACCGCTCACGACCGTGCGTGTGACGTGCGTTGCCGGTACTCCCTCCCTGCCTTTGCCACTCCCTCCCTACGTTTTCAGAAAAACATGGCGGCCGTGGCCTCCCCAAAAACTGTACGGACTAAAAACACGCACGGTTGGTTGTGACCAACGCTTTAGACTTAAAGTTATGTTGGTTCTAGAAAATAAAAAGATAAAAACTTTGCTACTTGCTCTACGCGTACGCTGCGCTGTAGCGTGCAATGATACTAGTTTTCGCTGCGCTTTTTTTGCACTCCCTGCAGATTGCACAAAAAAGTTGCATGTCATGCGACGTGTTTTGACCAATCACGATGCTTAAAATACTAGAGCTATTTTATAATCTGTATTATGTTGTGTTCGCAGGTTGAACGGAAAATCGTCAACAATTTGGCACGGCTGCATGATGAATATGGAGATATCGTGAAGAGCTTTCGCATATCTGTGGTTCAGAACAGAGACGTCAGCCGTCTTTCGCAGAGTACGACGTCATCGGGAGCGAGAAAGAGAACGGCGACGAGCGCGAGCCCATATCATGAGAGGGATAGCGCCACCTCGCTAGCGGTTATGAAGATAGAGGTACTTGATCGCTATAATTCTGTTAGGAAACAAATTTACATATGAAAATGTTTTGAAAATCACGATGCTTAAAATACTAGAGCTTTAGAAAAAATATATAGATAACTTTATTGTATTACTATATCCCTGTTGATGTGCAAATGATCTTGAAAAGAAATACAGAAGGTTTGAGACTTCTCTTAACATGCTAACTTGTGAGGATGAAGGCAGGGCAATACGTACTTTCTTCCAGTGCAATCTTTTAAATGGAGACATGCAGCTCTTTGCTCTACCAAACATAACTTTCACAGTGACTATCTTACCCTAAACTTGGTGTGATATATTCAATGCATATTATAAACCATTAATTTACAATATTATAGTGATTTTGTTGTTGTTGTATGGAGATTAAAGCATCACTATTATCTCTAACTTCACCCAGCAATATATAGGGATCTTAAAGGTAATACAAAGTTTTGGTATGGGGTCATGAATTTGGTTCAAATGAACATATTAGAAGCATATGCGATCCTACAATATTCAGTGGTCGTTGTCGTGGTCGAAATCTAGTCTAAAGTTATGAAATTGTAAATAATAAACTCTTCATGTTGTATTGCTCCCTTCCAAGGTCAAGATATTAATTAAGCCATAAAAACAATTTTTCTTGACTAAAATTGACCGATTAGCTATTCCCGTTTGGAAATTGTTTATCACAACTACATATTCTGAGATTTTCATGGGCGCAGCTACCATTGTACGGCCGTAGGCGCTTTTTCAAATTCGTCAAAATTTACCGGAAGCACCGGTAAATTTGGGTGCATGAAGATCCCAATCAAATAGAGAAATATGATTGTGATTATAAGGATGATTAAGATGAGGATGGTGATAATGATGATGGCAATGATGATGATGATGATTATGATGCTGCTGCTGATGATGACGATCCTTCGCAGAATAGCATTCGCGACCAGAGTTCAAATATCGGTAGGGCTTTCCCTTTCCTTTTGTACAAAACAAAAATGAACGGGGCACATTTTTTTTCTCCAATTATGGATGTGCAAACATTATGTTCACACTGCAATAATGATTGGAACTTAAACTGAAGAATTCTTTTATTTAATTCTTCCATTTAATTCATCTTAAAGGGTAGCCAACATGTGTGTGTATGTATGTGGGGTGGGAAGGGTGATTTGTGTGTGTATGTGTGTTGCGTGTGTCTGTGTGTGTGCGTGTCTGTGTGTGCGCGTATGTGCGTGTGTGAGCGTGTGTGTGTGCGTGTTGCGGTGCTGTGTGTTGTGTTATTCCACCATACTATATGGAAATGTTGCAAGCATGGCAAGAGACAAGTAATT
Source organism: Strongylocentrotus purpuratus (assembly GCF_000002235.5). Lineage (NCBI taxonomy): Eukaryota > Metazoa > Echinodermata > Echinoidea > Camarodonta > Strongylocentrotidae > Strongylocentrotus > Strongylocentrotus purpuratus. Next base: position 5,678,415 of record NW_022145596.1, read on the forward strand.
TAAGATATTTGGAGGGTTATATTAATCCAATTATTTTTAATAATCGGAATATATGTATAAATGGAAAAAGTATATTTGATAGATACTTGTTTGAAAGAGAGATTGTTCAACTGAATCACTTGGTTGAGAAAGGCCATGTTAAGTCTGTTAAATATTTTATAAACCTCGGTATGAAAGGTAATATTTTGCTTATGATTATTGATATTTATGATGCGATACCCAGGTTATGGAAGGATGATTCAGGGTTAATACAATTCCTCGGTTGATTTGATTAGCTTTAATACTTATTTCCATATTTCTAGTAAAAAAATACAGTTTGTGGATGTCGGTTCAAGAACAATTTATAATTATTTTATCAAAGCACTGCAACAAACGTATGATTTGCAGGTAAGGGATGGGCAAAATGATTATGATTTTATAGATAAAGAATTAAAAGAAATATTTGTTAGACCAAAAATTACTATACTCATTAGAAAACAACGGAAATTTCAATTTAAATTATTGCATGGAGCCATATACACTAATGAGCATCTTCATAGATATGGTTTTGTAGGTGATAATTTATGTTCGTTTTGTAAGCAGGAAATAGAAACATACAAACATTTATTTTTATCTTGCGGGAGCGTTCAAAGGATAGGGCAGGCTTTAATACAACTTTTTGAGTTAGATGAAATTAAAGATTTAGAATGGCGAGATATATTTGTTGGGTTGGGTAACGGCCTGGATAACTTATTAAGTATATTTTTCTTGAGTTGAGAATGTTAGCAGACATCCACTGAGTGAGTAGTGTGTGTGTGGGGGGTGCGGGTGGGTGAGTATGTGTGTGGGTGGGTGAGTATGTTTGTGTGAGGGAGGGGGCAGGGAGGGGGTAGGATTATTCCAGTAAAATTACCTCCAGATTTTTTAAAGTTTTTTTTTTGTATATAAGTGAATAACATTTACGATTGACATATTAATATGTTTAGGTACTTATACGTTTACTTTGTTGCTAAGTTATATATATACTGCAAATAAGTTTGTGTTTATTTATGTTTATGTAAAAGCATCAATATTGAACACGTTTATTTTATTCAATTGTATGTTATGGTTTGTATTGCACATTTGGAGAAATAAAACAAAATTGTTAAAAAAAAAAAAAAGTGTTAGAGAAAGAGAGTTATAATATTGCGCGAGCCCAGATCATAAGAGGGAGAGCGCCACCTCGCGAGCGGCTATGAAGATGGAGGTACTAGTCTCATAATGATTGTTTTAGGAAAGAAATTTACAAATGAAAATATTTGAATGGAAAATACTGATGAGTTTATTGTATTATTAGATACAATATTACTATTTTCTAGAAAATGTTATTCTTAGGCCTACATCGAGGGCTAATTTTAAAAGTATAAATCTTTATCATATATCTGCAGATATATTACTTTATCAATTGTATCCATGTACGTGTCAGGTTTAGCATATTTTACATTTTAGGTAATGTTTTTACTATTAGGGTTTAGTTCCCGCTCTTTCTCTATTCTTCATCATTGAGCTATCAGTACTGATTAACATTAATTAGTATTCCATGTACTGTAACTATGAGTGAATACAAACTTTGCCATTACAAACGTTCCATACAGCTTATTAAGAGAAGAAGACGCCCGAAGACAAATAATAAATACAAAACTCACGTTATGATTTGGTTTTCTTCAACCAAAGGGAGAGGAAAATGTACGTATCTGTACGCAACAATTGTGAATTGAATAAGTAGGACATTTACACTCGATTCAAGGGTATACGGTTTCGAATCCCAGCCCGGCACTAATGTCCATTTGCAAAACATTAATTCTCATTTGTCATTCTTCATCCAGGTGTAAATGGTACCCGGCAATTGCTGGAGTATTGATAATTGCAGGAGAGGCAGGAAGCGCAGTATTTATACTGATGAGGTTACCATGGATAAATAAGACCCAACTATACATTTTTACTTGTTTTCATTATCTATTCCTTGTCACTGTATACAAAGCATTGTAGGCGAGAATGCTTTATTTAGTTTTACTTTTTGTCTTCCATTCATAATCATGTATGCATTCACCTTTTTTCAGTATGTCCATTGTTTCCTTTCTCATCCTTTATGAAATCAAAAAGTGTAAGCACATTTATTATAATTGGTCCATTGATTAGTTTTCTCTTCAAAAACTCTTATTTTGTAAGTAGTATGGCTTTCTCGCTGTGAGTACTCTTAAGTTATAAATATTATTACTATCATTAAATCTTTTTACTAGTATTAGTATATTGCAATAAATATATCAGATTTGCGATACAGCACCTTTGTGGATGTTGTATCTGTTAGAAAAGGACATGTACATATTCTGTTGTTTACTGAAGCTAGAACTTTCTTTAAATATTCGTTCTTGTATAATTATTCTTTAAAATCATGTACAGTGCTAATTAAGTAGCGTTTGTCATTCCAAACATTCCATTTGTTCAACTTGGAGGCAACATACAAACTACAAATTAATTCCTTCAAATTCTACATATCTCTCTACATACGTTTATTTTATTTATTTTCATATAAATACTCCCTTTAACTTACCTAAATGTATCCAAATATCGTATGTATACTTACAGACTGATATTTAACTGTCCATCCCCTTGTACACATCGTAATGCTTGCTTACACCATTGGCCCATTCCGGGAGACGTTTAATTAAAACTTTGATTTAATTTGAAGCCAGGCGATCAATACTGATTTAGAGATCGGCATTGGCATGTCAACAAAACATTATCTTAGACAAAACGGTAGTAAAAACAAAGCGCGCTTCATCGAAACGAGACTTTATATCGAAGAGCGCTTTTTCAGAACGAGGCTCAGCCGGTATAGACAGCAGAAGAAAAAATACTTTAAAGGTGCGTTTGAGATTAAGTAGGCACTGAGACAGGAGGTCAATTTTCTAATTCCCTATAAGATTACAATCTTCAAATGAAAACATATGAGCTAATTATTTTAGGGCACTTCATTAACTCGAACTTTCTCATAGTCCGTATAACTTTTTGTTCTGCAAATGAAAACGCATGTGCTCGTTATATTGAGGGATTCATAATTTCCCGTTATTCTCTGTAAGATTACGTTTTTAATAATATTGCATTATACTGTGTAATACATACAACTTATCATTTTGAAATGAAATAGGAATGCATCACTCAAATTTAGGCATTTCATAATATCGCATGATTCCCTATAACCATGATAACTACGTTTTTCCAAGAGTCTCGCATAGTTCTGTGTATTTCTTTATATGTGAAAAGGCATTGTATATGCATCCCTTGTACCAATGAATGTATTCACTTAACTGGTTCACCAAGTGAGTCATGATGAAAATCAAGATGTTGATACCTTTCAAATCTGTAAAAAGATGGCTCGGGATCTTACTTTTTAACCCATGTTCTCTTTGGGTCCTGCCAATCATAACAAAACTTTATTCGATCGAGCATTTTGCCAATTCCGAAGACAAATCGATGGGGTGACGTTACATGCAACTTTACCTCGAAATTGTTTTAGTTCTTTTTCAAATAAACGGTTTCATATAAGGTTCTCCTATTCTCACAGACATTACAATCAAATCAAACCTATTTATGTATGTACAATTCAAAACACATCGTATTTTTATTTTACTATTGTGAAATTTGTATACGATGTCTGTGAAGTCTCGGAAAATGTTTCTCTTCATTTGACTTCTTTGAAATTAATTTCGCGTAAACTCACGAAGATATTATTTCGTTAGTATTATTACAACTTCTTATGCGTAATCAGAATCTTTTATATGTGTTGACAATGATTGTGGTAAAAAATTTATTAATTAAACTGACTTATTCCAAGAAAAATTAGACTCTATGAATTTTATTTGTTTTGTTTTTGTTAGGCCTGTGTAGGTCTGACCTTTATATGGTTTATGGACTATAATTCTCCCTTCAATTATGAAAACCAACATGTCACAACTAATTTCGTCGGCTGAAGTGTTTATAATGGTTTTCTGTTGTTAAAACAAAGATGCTCTGTGTATATTTCAAAGCCATACCAACTCCAGTAAGCCACAATAAACGGCTTAATTCAGCGCCATGTTCGATGATAATATTTAGCTTCTCGTCGTCTTGTTATTGAATCAAACAAATTATTTATCAAAATTCAAATAAAGTTTAATTATGAGTTAGAAGTCAATAGTTTAGTTCTTTAGTTTATATTTTCTTGCTCAGACTTTATTTTTTCTTGATTAGATCACTTTGATTTGTTTTTGATAGTCATTACCACTATTCTGTCAGCATAATAATCTTCGCTGTTTTCTTGTCTCTTCGCAACTGGATGTTCACAAAATAATAAAGTATATGAAGATGATTACTTCTCTTATAATTATCTCCCTTTTTCTTCATTCGAACTATGATGTTGTGTTTCCTTTTCATTTCTAAAGTAGAACTTTGAAGCGATTAACGCTTTGGATCTCAAGGAAAGTTACTTGACGTAGACTTGAAGCAGCTTCATGGTCTTATATAGTAGTGTAAGGATTAATATATCTTGTAGCTGTATTCACACCCGGGCTATTGACTCATAGACTCAGGGCTGTTTCCTTTGCCAGCGGAACCTCCAGGCTTGTCAACACCACCACAGAGGTCTTCCCTCCACTCTGTGATTTCAGCATCGAGTATAATTGGCCCATTTTCCAGTTCTCTCCTTCTGTCTCCTACATCATCACGCTTCATGCAAATTCCTCCCGCCTCCACCGGTTACCCCCTCCCGGGTATGCGCGGTTCTCTCCTCCCCTCTCCAATGTAACCCTTTGACTACATCCCTTCTAGATATTCTCATATTTTAATAAAAGATGAGACTTCTCCTTTTTTGTCTCCCTTCTTTTTCACCGACATGTGAAATGGTTTTGTTTCCGGGCATTTAATGTGTATTTAACCACTTCTTTCATCCTGTTAGTTTTTTGTTTCTTCTCAATTGCTATCATGGCAACAAGATCCTTGAGTAGGGTTTGTATTTCGGAGAAAGCAGGTTTCATTTAGTTGAGAAGCTACACAAGCTGAGTGATACGTTCATAGATACTTATTGATCGTTTACTTTACCGTTTTACATTACATCTACTTCAACAGTCTGTATTATAATGATTTTTTAAAGGACACAACTTAATAACGAAAAGAACATTTCTAAAAGTTCTTCAGTGGAATCAAATCTTTAGAACAGAATGCTAGTGATTTACGCAAAAGATGCAAAGATGCCTCCGGTGATGCAGGAATTCATTAAAAAATAATTCAATCAAAGCATAACTACATGTGTTAACGTTTAGCTAATGAGATCATCTTTTATTCACGTTGTATTCTGGCATTCGCTATTGATTTTTGTTGCGCGATAACCCTCGAGCAAAATATGATTGCAACAAAATGTCCATGTTGGCAAATAAAAGAAAATCTACATGGGACAACTATTCGTCAAAATTGCCGAGTCTGAAAGTATCTTAAAAAAATATTAAACTATTGATGCTTTCACAATTTTGAAAGACCAGTTACCCTTCAGGTAACTTTTAATCAATTACATCTCAGTGTTCCCTATCCGTTACATCTTTATAAATACATAGTGTATGAAAGGAATTTCGTTTTAAAGCGAATAAGGTATTTTTGTTGTTTTTGAGAGGATAACAAACTCGCCTGATTTTGGTTGACAAAATATTAACAATAAAGTAAAGTATATATATTCGCCGAATGATTTTACACACTATAATTTTCCCCAAATGTCACAAATTCTTAACCACCATCTAAACAACTACAATATTCTAAATCACTGTAAATGTTATAAATGTTAAACTGAAAAGAGGAAGTAAAATTCTTGAATTATTCATAAGAAGACCCGAACCCCCCCCCCCCCCCCCCTCCCGAAAAAAAGAACTCAACAAACACACAAATTCGCCAAAAAACATAACAACACACACTTTGATAATTGATGAAAATAAGAAAGAAATTAGAGGCTAAGGAGGAGAGTAGCGCAATAGACAACATACTGTCAAGTTTATCTTTCTTATTATGTTCATGTTTTATATACTTTTTTTTTTTTTTATCTAGGCCTATTTATTTTTTCATCTATTGATTAATTAATTATCTATTATTATTGCATTATTATTTTTATTTTGGGGATACTGTGCAACGGTTTTCGGGTATCAATCCTCAATCGGATTAATGGGGGTATATTGATGCAAAAAAGAAAAATAGATTCCCAGGTTATTGAGACGCATATCACTTTCTCTATAATCAATGGTGTTGAGTTAACCGGAAATCATGAAGCTTTATCTTACCCTTTCCCAAGGCACACAGGTACTTTCCTTGCTTGCAGCTTCAAACACAAGATATCCAAGGCATGGTTTAAGAGCAGCAAACACCTTCTCTTAAAAGCCACTCCAAGGTGTGTTTACATACACAATAAGAGCCCATTGAGAGTTGCTGACGAGTCAAGTGAGAAGAGGGGGAAAGGGGGAGAGGGGGGAGGGGAAGGGACGGAAGGGAAAGAGGAAGAGGAGGGAGGGATGGATGGAACGAGGGAGAGGAGGGAGGGAATGATGGAGAGGGATGGATGGATGGAGGGAGAAAGAGGAGGGAGGGATGGAGGGAGGGAGGGAGAGAGAGGAGGGAGGGATGGAGGGAGGGAGAGGAGGGAGGGATGGATGGATGGAGGGAGGGAGAGGAGGGAGGGATGGATGGAGGGAGGGAGAGGAGGGAGGGAGGGATAGATGGAGGGAGGGAGAGGAGGGAGGGATGGATGGAGGGAGGGAGAGAAGGGAGGGATGGATGGAGGGAGGGAGAGGAGGGAGGGAGGATTGATGGAGGGAGGGAGAGGAGGGAGGGATGGATGGAGGGAGGGAGAGAAGGGAGGGATGGATGGAGGGAGAGAGAGAGGGAGGAATGGATGGATGGAGGGAGAGGAGAGGAGGGAGGGATGGAGGGAGGGAGGGAGAGGAGGGAGGGATGGATGGAGGGAGAGAGAGAGGAGGGAGGGATGGATGGAGGAAGGGAGAGGAGGGAGGGATGGATGGAGGAAGGGAGAGGGTGGAGGGATGGATGGAGGGAGGGAGAGGAGGGAGGGATGGATGGAGGGAGAGACAGGAGGGAGGGATGGATGGAGGGAGGGAGAGGAGGGAGGGATGGAGGGAGGGAGGGAGAGGAGGGAGGGATGGATGGAGGGAGGGAAGGGAGGGAGGGATGGATGGATGGAGGGAGGGAGAGGAGGGAGGGATGGATGGAGGGAGGGAGAGGAGAGAGGGATGGATGGAGGGAGGGAGAGGAGAGAGGGATGGATGGAGGGAGGGAGAGGAGGGAGGGATGGATGGAGGAGGGAGAGAAGGGAGGGATGGATGGAGGGAGGGAGGGAGAGGAGGAAGGGATGGATGGAGGGAGGGAGAGAAGGAGGGATGGATGGAGGGAGGGAGAGGAGGGAGGGAGGGATGGATGAAGGGAGGGAGAGGAGGGAGGGATGGATGGAGGGAGGGAGAGGAGAGAGGGATGGATGGAGGGAGGGAGAGGAGAGAGGGATGGATGGAGGGAGGGAGAGGAGGGAGGGATGGATGGAGGAAGGGAGAGAAGGGAGGGATGGATGGAGGGAGGGAGGGAGAGGAGGAAGGGTTGGATGGAGGGAGGGAGAGAAGGGAGGGATGGAGGGAGGGAGGGAGAGGAGGGAGGGAGGGATGGATGGAGGGAGGGAGAGGAGGGAGGGATGGATGGAGGGAGGGAGAGGAGGGAGGGATAGATGGAGGGAGGGAGAGGAGGGAGGGAGGGATGGATGGAGGGAGGGAGAGGAGGGAGGGATGGATGGAGGGAGGGAGAGAAGGGAGGGATGGATGGAGGGAGGGAGAGAGGGAGGAATGGATGGATGGAGGGAGAGGAGAGGAGGGAGGGATGGATGAATGGAGGGAGAGGAGGGAGGGATGGATGGAGGCAGGGAGAGGAGGGAGGGATGGATGGAGGGAGGGAGAGGAGGGAGCAGGTAGGGAGATAATATAGACTGGAGAAGAGAGAGGGAGGGAATGGGATTGCATGAGGAGTGATAGAGAAACGAGAGAGAGAGAGAGAAGGAGAGAGAGAGATAAGAAGAGAGAGAGAAGAGAGAGAATGATGAATGATATCAAACAGAGAAAGTGTGTGCGAAAACGGGGGTAAAACGAGGCTTAAAGGGATCACGGAAGAGAGCAAACTAGCGAAATAGCAATAATAAGAGAGAGAGAGAGAGAAAGAGAGAGAAAGAGAGAGGGGGAGAGAGAGAGAGAGGGAGAGGAGGAGAGATGTACATATAATCTTGAATAACTGTGTTTCATTTGAAATGGCGTGGCGTGCGATGAATGATAACTTGAGCATTATCAGATTAACTAAGATGCCTACAGGAACGAAAGACAAAAGTGAATTGATATGTTTCGTCTAAAAAGATTACCTTGTATTCTTGTTCTGTATAATGTACCATATATAATATCAGAACTCACCTACTTGCCAGAACTTTCATCCAAAAGCTTAGTCTAAAAAGACAAGGCCGTCCCTGGATGGGCTCGAACCACCAACCTTTCGGTTAACAGCCGAACGCGCTATCCGATTGCGCCACAGAGACAACTATGTAATTCCATTATTTTCAATTCTTTAAAGTCCTTTCTAACTCTCATCATGTGACTCACAGGAGCATGAACGTTTTTAATTTAAGTTGTTCCTGTTTTATGACGTCATCGTGGTGACATTCGATCTATGAGTCCAGTTTGAGTCCCATGTATAGTCATTGTTTGTAAAGAAGAACTTAAATTGATTATCCGAATCAAACCCTACCATTTTCATTTAAAAAACAAGATTTATAACTGATTCTAGTCTTATGAAGCCTTTTAATATACAAGTCCACTAAAGAAATCTGAGAAACACAATTAGTTATTAAGCTTTCTGAGTAGTGAGTACTCTATTGTATTCTGTTGTTTAAAGTCCATAATCGAAATTTAAGATGGGCACAACTATGCATTATGTGGATATAAATAATGTTAATCAGTTAATGCAAACACATGGTTAATTATTTATTATAGTAAAGGCATAATGCTTGTAGCACTATAAATGAAATGAAATGCAAGAGAAATTGATTGGAAAGATCAAAGCATTGATTTTGGTATTTTTTGTTTTCTGCTGCTTATGCTGGTTTTTGTTGTTGTAATCTTTATACCCAGAGCTATGACTGTGAACGCACTGTTGGTTGGATACTGTGTAAGCGCACGGGAATTTACATAAGAAATGTGATATTGTGATATGCGATTTACAAAAATAGAATAATCGTTTCTACCATTATGGACTGTAAGCTTTTTTCAGGACCATTACGATAATAACTTACTGTCAAGAATTGAGAAGAAAACGAGAATGAAAGAGATGAAAGAAAGGAAAAGAGGGAGAAAAGAAGAAGAGAAGATGAGGAGAAAGATAGAGAGAAAGGGGAAGGTAGAAAGCTTTCAAGTCGGCGTCGATTCAAGTGTGTGACGAACTCGAAAGCGAAATCGCGCTGACAATAGGTCAACGAGAGAAAGGGAAAACGCGCCTATGCCTGCTCCGCCAGACGATAATCAAATTTGTGACAGGCCGGTTTCCCGCGCTTCGCATCTTCACCGGGCTATTAAAGCTTCTACCTTCGCAAGCAGGTCGTGCGTGGAATATTCAGTTCCCTCTTTTTTTTTTTTTTTCATCCTCGTCATCTTAACATTCTCGTTCCTCTCCTTTTCTCCTCTTTTCCCTTCTCTTATTATTTGTCCTTTCTTATATTTACAAGTGTCGGAGATGTTGCTCAACCATCATCGCTCCGTATCAAGTGTTTTTTTCCCTCTTCCTTTCTCTGTCTCTTTCTTTTGATCGTTGAACAAACTTTACTGAGGCATATTTTTCGCGTGATTACACCAAGGATTTCCCTCGACGTGTAATTTATATTTTGTTACACAAAGACTTTAGAGAAGAAATATGATGGAAGTAAAGGGTTTTCCTGTCATAGGCCATTAAAACATGATACGAAATGAACATCGAACTCGGGCCGGCTCGTGGATATGCATTGAAATTCAAAACCTGAAAGTGAGATGTTGGGATAGAGAGTTCCGATGCTCATTTTTACCGCCAGCTTCTCTTGGCTAGCACTTTTTTCTTTTACATCGTCTGTGCACTGCCCGTTTATTTTCTCCTTGAATATACAAACGATTGGTCCGCTTCTGAAATGAATTATATCAAACAAGGTATTTTAATAAAGATGTTTGGTTCATTTTAAAAAATAGACAAACAAGGCTCGTATCATTTCACATTATTTGTTAATTGTCATATATGATATTATCTGTATTGATCTTAATTTAATGTATCGTTTTTTTTAACAAGGGGTTACGTGATGTTTGAAACGAGCCACAAACTTTACATACATACTGTTTGTTACCGGTGTATTTACATACATACTGTTTGTTACTGGTGTATTTGTGTGTGCGCGTGTGTGTACGTGCGCAGTGCGTGTGCGTGTGTGAAGGTGTGTGTGTGGGTTTTAATAACTATAACAGTATTACCGCAAATAATTTTTCAGAGTACACCGTATGGTATTTTACTTCTTATCTCATTTTATTATTTATGTGGGATACCCACATGTAATTTTCGGATGTTCTGCACCATATAAGAAAGGAAGATCCAACAGTGTTTGAGATGCTCTTAACGTTTCCTTCTTCTTCATTTTGGTCGCCAAATCCATATGATTGTTGTGATATCAAATAGTCATTTGGAAGGGCATGATATTAAAATGATAATATAATAGAAACTGTAAACACTACTGCCCATATTATCCTCCAGTAAGATCCGTTTATATTTCAAAAACATTGAATTTTATAATTTTGCATCGAGACGTATCGTATCAATTCATTTTTGTTACAATTCTCTTACGAATGTTAGGCGATCAGTAATATAATGGATAAGTTCGCACTCATGGCACTTAATAACGCGCCATTCCACATGATACACTTTCAATTCTTACTAACTTATCTAATGCTTCTTTCTTTCTTTGTTTGCTGATACGTCCTTTTCTTGTGAATGACAATATGATATTTCTGAATATTACAATTACTCATGGCAAACAAAGTAAGTAGCACAACTATAGAAACTTCTCTTTTTTCTCTTTTTTTATTTTGGCACGAATCAGAACATAATACAAGATCATTCATGAGTATTATTTACATGCATACACTGTACATACATCTTTGTGCAAAAAGTAAACGAAGTTATAATTCTTTTTAGAATAGTTTTGTTCCTTATTCAGCCTCTCTAATGTATTATAATACTTCTGACAAAATTGAGAGGTAATATTCCAAACGAATTTTTAGTTTAAAAAAAAGAAGAAGAGTTAATAAAATTGTGTACCCCTGTAAAAATGAGAATGTGAGTTAGAGACGAGAAGGTAAATTCTTTATAAGTAAACAACACCTAAAAATTGTTCTTTTCTTTTGGTTCCAAGAGGGAGTTTGAGAAGTTAAACTCTAAAGAGGAAACAAGACTCAGGAAAGAATAATTTATAGATATTATTATAAAATATTATTACAAGAATATCGTGGTAACATTTGGTTCTGACACTCTAGATAAGATTACTCATAATCTATCCTAAACAAAATATATCGAGAAAGTAAAAGCATTGTAATTTGGCTAATAATTATTGATAAATAACAAATTTAAGGTTATTAGAAGCTTAAAAAACTACTTGTTATCATTACCCCAACTGATAAAAGTTTTCTGTATTTATGGATTCTCTTTCTCAATTTTAGAAAAGCCAGTCCAAAGATAGGTATATAGTCCTTAATCCATTGGAATATTGTAAATGAAGAGTTAAATAGAAATATCAAAGGTTCTACTCAGTTTGCAACAAATAAGAGGTCAAACCAGAGTAAATATTGCATAAACGGTCCCATCAAATCAAATGTGAGTAAGTAGTACATGACTCTTTTGAAATATCATAAGAATAATTTTTGTTTTAAATCTTGATTCAGCATTATATATTGCACCTTTCCCTTCATCATTTCAAAATTTGCTTTTCATTGAAGAAACATTTATCCTCACACAAAATGTGGACATTCAGTGAAGAATAAGAAGATTTAGAAATAATTCTGTTTTTTCTTCAATTTTGTAAATAATTATATACAATTTCATAACAACAACAGGCATGTAGCACTAAACCCTGCAAAATACAATAATGATGTAACAAAGAAGTATAGACTACTTATACATAAAGGTGTATGCTCAAAGTCTATAAAAGATCAGAAATATACAGAAAAGACATTTTCACAAAATTAATTTCGTTTCCTTTGGTTTCGTAGATTACGAGATATAAATAATAAATCTACAAACAAGAAAGAGTCGCTCAAGAATTCCTTTAAAATGGAAAGAGACCAGTTTTTATATGAATTTCGATTTTCTTTAAATATTCTAACCATAATGTTGATATAATGCAAGTACATGTGTAATACTTTCTTTTTAAACCAACGGGTTGAAATGAAAACAAATCAACCAAATGGCGTTATGGATGATACACAAAGATTTAGTATCATGAATTGTAATTATCATGAATTCCCAGACATTCCATCTTTATTTTGCCTGTTTTCACTATGAAATATAAGAAGTAAAGGGATATGGTTTAGTATCTCGATATCATGTTGTCATTTTATTTCCTTATCTATCCATATTATATGAAAGTAAAGTTTTCTTCCATCTTGTGTATTCAGAATACACATTTACTGTTAACTTTATACGTATGAAACCATGAGACGTTGAATAGCCTAATGTGATTACAACAAAAATGTAATATAACACCCTCTACACAGTTCTAACGATGAGAATGGTTGTTTTTTTATAAATAAAAAGACGATCAAATTCCATCAGTAAGTGAGAAAAAGGTCATTTTCACACAGTGTTCCAGTCATCCTGTAAAACAATGACTTCAATTTTGTCATGATAATCACAATAACATATCGCGAATAGCCGAATTCCGATAGAAAAGAGGTGAGAAAATAGCACATACTAACAAAATCCCTCCTCATGACTTCAATAGTTCAACGAAAACAGACTCGAATGCGAGGTGGCTTTGGCGTGCGAGGTCTTAATTTGACCATGTCCAACCGGGGCAGTGGCGGCGTGTTGCAGTGCTGATGCCGAGGGGAATATAGTGGAGTATGGACTATGGAGAGCGGGATGAGTAGCGGCCGAGGCGGAGTTTGCAGCCGCCCATGAACCACCGCTGGTCAGCTGTGAGTGAGAGGTCGGGTGGGACGTCGGGTGGGAGTGCGATGAGGGATGCTGAGATGAATGACTTGAGACAGACGAGTTGGTTGATGAGGAATGGGTAACTGCGATGAAAATAAAAACGAGAAATAGAGATGATTAGAATAATAAAGATGACGATGACATGTATGAAAATATGTTAATCAGAAATTACTGTCCATCAAAAGACAGAGTAAATGTAGGATAATGACGAGAGTTACAGAAATAAGCAAACAATATCACCTTATCCTCGGTTTTATATTTTGTGGTGTGATTTATTTGTATTTATTTAATAAGAACTCAATACAATTTAACATTATTCTACTACAATTTGAATACTTTAACAAAAAAGATAAACAGATATTTTAGTATTTTAAGTTAGCAAAAGTGGGGGGAGAGAGAGAGAGGGAGATACGCACATTTTGTTTTAAAGGATAGATGAGCTAAGGCTATAGTTGAAAGAGGAGTTATGAGATATATAATTGAAAACAATAATTGAGAAAGGACAGCGACAGAAGCAGAGTAGGTGGAAGGCCTTACCTGATGAAGCAGACGAACTAACACTGGTCATAGATCCGACGGTAGTGGGCGCTACAGGTGACAAATCTTCGGCCTTCAGTGATTTCTTCTTCACAGGAGACACTGCTCCTCCACTCGTCTTCGCTTGACCACCGGTCTGAGACAACTGACCAACACCACCATGTTGTTGACCCGTTGACCCAGTCGTGCCGTTGGTCAGTGCACTTCCGGTAGTTGTCCCACTGGCTGGGCTGTTGCTACTGTTGCTTGTGGTGTTGCTATTGTTGGTGTTGCTGCTACTGTTGTTGGTGTTTGTGGTGGTGTTGTTATTGTTGCTGGTGCTATTGTTGTTGTTGTTAGAAGTTGCTGCAGCATTGGCGCGTTCTGTTTTCCTGAATTTTGCCCTCCTGTTTTGGAACCATACCTGAAAATATAGGGAAAAAAGACGCTTATCGTTTACCACGAGCTTACATTGCGCAGTCATTTATGAATGATTCCAGACATAAGAGTAATGTAGCAAAGGTGACTGAATTTTTGAATGTCATCATAATGATTATATTGGTGAAATGACACAGAGAGGAACGCAGGAACAGAAGAAAAACAAATCTCATCTGGGATTTTAAAAAAATGATAAGATGGAATGAGGATATAAGGATATTGTTTTGTGTCGTGATTATCTTCAGAGTTTTTTTAATAATAAGGGTAGTGAAAGATAATAAATGTTAAAACAAATATAGCAATAGTAGTAGTAGCAGCAGTAGTAGCAGAAGCAGTAATAATATTAGAAGTAGTAGTAGTAGTAGTAGTAGTAGTAGTAGTAGTAGGCCTAGGAGTAGTAGTGGTGGTAGTAGAAGTAGTAGCAGCAGCATCAGCGACAGCAGTAATAGTTGTAGTTAGTGGTGGAAATGAGGTAACAATAATTAGAAAAAATAATTAATAACAAACATATAAAACTCAACTCACCTGTACCCTGGCTTCAGTTAGATCAGTCTTCAAGGCTAATTCCTCTCGTTTATAGATGTCCGGATAATGGGTTTCATTAAAGGCTTTCTCGAGCTCTTTGAGCTGTGCACTGGTAAAGGTTGTCCTGATGCGGCGCTGTTTTCTCTTCTCGTGCAGGCCGTTAGAGGTGGTCGAACCCTCGTGGAGTATTCGATGCATGTACGGCATACCGGCTGAAACAGAAAGAAGAAAAAAGAGAGGGGGTTTTGTTAGTAAATTCTAAATTGGATGAAGTTTAGTTTGTAATGAAAATATTTTATGATTAGTATAAAAAATAAATACTTGGACATCTTTCTACGTTTACGTTTTTTAAATGATGATGATCATGTTGATATTGATGATGATGATAAGGAAAATGATAGTGTTGGTGTTGGTGGTGTTAGTGGTGTTGGTGATGTTGGTTAAAATGATATTGATGATGATGTTTATGATGATGATGATGGTGATGATGATGAAAATGACAATGCTGTTGGGATGATGATGGTGATGATGTGGTGATGACGATGTGGCGGTGGTGGAGGTGATGATGATAGTGATGGTAGTGATAATGGTGATATTGGATGAAATGACGATGATGATGATGATGATGATGGTGGTGGTGGTTAAATGATGGTGATGAATCTGATGATGGTGGTGGTGGTGGTTGTTGTGGTATAGTGTAGAGAGGAACTGATACATAATGATCGCGGGAGGGGGTGGGGTAAACGCATTAACCCTGAATAATACACTCCACACTACAGACAATTCCCAAAATATTGTAAGGCAACTGCCCTCTCCTCCACTTGCCCCCCCCCCCCCTTCCTCCTCTCCTGCTCACCATATTTCGGTTTGGACATTCACATTCATTAAAGTTTACTTCATACTTTATTATTTCTTTTAGATTTGTGTGTTAAAATATTTATGGGCCAGTTGAGCATAATGGTCGAGTCGAGTGGATTTATTTACGGTACATTTTTTTTCTTTACAATGTCTTGTTTTTGTTTACATCCGACTAACTTTTATAGTGATTTAATCATGAATTAGTTATGTCATGAAATTTAACTGGAGTCAATTCGATGCCTTTATTATCCCTTAATAATTATAATGAGTCAACGCAATACATTTATTATCCATTAATGATGTAAGATGAAATCATTAAATAATGATACACAGTTCCAGAAGTCATGTTTATAACTGGATTTAACCACAAAGCATGTATGTAAATATATTGTAAGAAATGTGTGGATTTACAGATAACGAGAGTATTTGTAAACAAAAATTAACATAATCTATTTGAATAGTAATCACTAAAAGTAATTTGGTGACTATATCTTTCATCAATTTGTTATTTTCCGTGTGATTGGATTGTTATCATCTGACAGACAGAGAGATTCATATTTTATACATAATTATCTGCAAATTACGATCAATTGCGATGGGGTCTTAGAGACCACGGACATGGAGAAAGGTCTAATGCAGTGTCACATTAATTACCTTACATTTCTAGGATTGATATAGTTAGTTACTCGACGACAAAACTCAACTAATGAGCGGAAAGTCGTTCAGTAAAGTCAACGAAAAAATGGCGCGATTTAAAGGTAAGTGTGCGTGAGAGAGCGAGAGAGAGAGAGGGAGAGAGATAGCGATAGAGAGAGAGAGAGAAGGAGAGGGAGATGAAGGGAGAGTACTAAAGAGGATAGAAAACTGTCAAAACGAGTTAAGTTATTGCACAATGTTTGTATGTCAATCGAAATGAATATGATCCACAATGAGGAGCGTGATAAAGGCGATGCAAAGAGCGCGTGATCATGGGACGGTTTCTCTGATTAACGACTGGGCTGGAGCAGGGAGAGTGACTCGAGGTGAAAAGGAGGGATACTGTATTTTACCAAGCAGCGAAACTTCATCTCATCATCTAAAAGCTTATGCATGCATTAACACGATCCGTTCCTAGATGCATCAAATATTATGCAAATGAGTAAACGGAGAGAGGGAGAAAAGAAGATACGTTGAATCATTTTGCGCGTGACTTGATTTTATACCTTAAATAAGTTTCTTTGTTTGATGATTTTGTCTCATTTTGGTTTTATGGCTCATTTTCGAGGTAAACCCCATCAACATTATTCATGCCATAGAATAGGCCTAAGTTTCGATAATTTACACCTTTTTATGTTTATTACGATTTCTTCTGATTTAGATATGTGGAGGCAAAACGAAAGCAAATTAATACATACGATTTCTTTGGTTGGTATGATAATCAAAATTAAATGAAATATTATTGTCCTTTTGCAAAGACAATTTAGCCTCTATCAAAATAAGAGAAGTATTTTCTTTTTCTTTTGATGACGCTATTTTATACATGGTTATGTGAGAACAATATTCAGCCACTGCAAAGAGACCACCTTTCAAATCAGTCAGTTACTAAATGAGCTATAAACTTGAAAACATGCTTGTCTCATGAGGATAGAATGCATGGTACAAACAGAATGTGTTGCATCTACCCAAGCTGACTATTCAAAATATTGACTCAGTTTGATTATTTTCTCTCCCTTTATATGTCTCTGTTTTTCCCCTTTCTCTAGTTCTCTGTATAGGTAGATTTACAAGTATTACCAGCATCACAATCATTTTAAATATAAGCATAGCTTTTTAACATGCCTTACTATTTAAATAAAAGTCAATTACCATAGATGCCATACAATGTGAATCATATGTTATCAAGTTATAATGCTCAACTTCGTCATTTGTTGAGATTTACGTAAAACATCATTCTTAGTCTTAAATGCAAACAAATAAAAGCAAAATACATTAATTAAACAACCCAATTATAAGACAAAATACGTGCATATAACGACAAAATTCCATTCGATTGAAATATAAGCACATTCGCACTTAAGAACCTGAAAGATATTCGTATATAGAGCAATTCTTCTGATATATTTTTATATTGTGTCAAATAGTATTGGTATTTCTATCACAGACCTATATTGCCCTCCGGCCGCTATGAATTATGGATTGTTATTGCATCCATTCTTAGCAACCATTGGTATTTCAGACACGTCCATCGTTTGCATGTATTCATTACAGAGGACAATGGTCATAACGATGGACATAATTTGAAGCGTTGTATATTACTGTCAATGCATCTTTATCTATACATGTATAATGCAAACGCCGCCTGGAACTGTGTCAGATACGGCAATGCATGTCTATTTTTCAGAGCAAATCATTGGTTTGAAAGACGATATTTAGTATGTATAAGCGTTTTCAAAAGACTCTGGACTTCTTAAGACATGTGACTCATGTGTTTTTATACACAGTGAAAAAAAAAGTTACTTACCCTATACCTATCACATAAGTTCCACTAATGCTCCACTGGAGCTATGGTAAATAATAATTGTTAATTTATAATATTTCTACGTGATGATTTCCTTTACTTTTATGAACTGAGTAACTAATTATATATCTGTATATATAAATTAACACTTATGTGATAATCTGAAAAAGAATAATAGAGACGGACCATGAACGGAGTGTTAAAGAAAAATTCAAGGCAGATATTTGAACAGCGGCAGCTTTTTTTTCTACTCTACTACTTGATTTAGTTCTATTGCTATTCTGCATGTGTTTCTGTATACGAATCTCTTTCTCTTTCTATATCACCACTGCATGCATAATACTAAAGGCCTTCATAGCCATGCAGTATATCCTTAGGGGAACATAAACTCTTGATCGCGTGTGTTCTCGCAATAATTCTGGCGTGGTCGGCCGCCGAAATAAAATTAGATATTACTCAGAATTTAACTTAATTATTTCCATTTGACAGAAATCCGATGGTTTCTTTTTCCCCTTGCAACCATGGCAACTACATGTGTTCACGAATGCTCCAAGGCGCAGAAGAAAATGCAGCCATGCAAGTTTATAAAATCTACCCAAGAATATGGAAATCATCGAAGTATACAGGTATATTCAAGCAACAATACACATACATCCCAACGCTGTATAGTGGCATCTTAATTTTGAATATAGACGCGCAAAATGGATTTCTTTTGTTGTGATGACTATAAGCCATTGCTGTTGATCCTTTCACCAACAAGACAACGCATATCAGTGAGGATGTATGTAGTTAAACCTCAGAATAGGATGAAAGAAAGAAAAGAAAGAAAGCAAAAGTAGTAAAACACACTGCAAAACACAAAAAAACATGATGTCTCTATTGAATTTCCAGAAGCTTTGATTATACCACTACACTGTCTTGATCATAGATTAAAAGAAATTTGAAAAGATATTTTTAGATTTTTCAGGATGATCAATCTGTACAAACGGATTTTTAAGAGGGCATTTAAAAAAAAATCAGATTAATGTAAGAAAACGAACAAGACCGCTAAATGAGTTACATTTCCGAATTCATAACTAGTGGTTTCTCGTCACTAGTTTTTCTGCAAAAATATGTACAAAATAAAAATTAAGAGAAATTTATGCGATATGATCGTCAATCTGATATCTTTAAATATTGATTATATGAACAATGATCTAATAATATTTCCCTGTTACATCTTTCTTTTAAATTTTTCGGAGTTAGAATGGAAAAAACACAATTCCTGCCCTCTCTAATTGTATCCAGTCAGGTTGACAACTGTACTCTTTGTTTTGGAAATTTGAGTACACCAAACAACCGCTGACATGTGAAATCACTTTCCTCGTCTAAACACATAAGCAATAACTGGACATTAAAAATACATTCCTTTGTTATAACGAGATAATTATCCAGCTTGTTAGTACCTAACACACAATGAATCTTTAATCGATAAAATGAACCTCCATGATTTATCGCTGAAACCATTTCCGTAACCCATCAATAAATCAATATTTCCTTTCCATAACCAAGAGGTCTGCTGTTAGACTGCGTGAATAATAAATTCGTTCAACATAAGTACCATTATTGATGAACATGTGTTCTTTTTAACAATGTTTTCGTCATGAGCTGATGATATTATGACATATGTTAATAAATCTTTTTGTTCGAATAGAATTAATGAGCATTAGGGAGCATTTTGGAGACCTTAAAGGTAAAGACCAGTATTGGAAACAAAAAATGAAATGGAAGCTCTCATTACCAATCATGTGAAAGAATATGTTTTGACTAATACATTTGCCGGGAAACCGCCTACTAATTCATATATTTGGTAAATTTGTTTCTCCCATGGTCTGTGAGAGATATAGGGTAGTCCCATATACATCTTTCTGTGTATAGTGCTTGTAACTTTACGAAGAATGGGCAAAATTTCTTATCATCTTGATGATTCCAGAACCTTGCAGATGCTAGATGCTAGATGATCAACCTTTTCTGATCGATTCCACAACGTTTCTTTCACAATGCAATCGCATGACCATAACTGGTCTTTATCTTTAAGGCAAACAAATATAAGCATTAGACAGATGAAGCTATTTAAAATATAAAAATGAATAAAGACCATAATCAAGAAGAAATATTGAGAAAAGGAGAGAATTAAAAAAAAAGAAGATTTATATAGAGAGAGGAATGAGTTTATAGGGGGTAGGATAGATAGAGGAGTGAGGAAGAGAAAAAGAAAGAGCGAGGGTAGGGAAAGAGAGAGAGAGAGAGAGAGAGAGAGAGAGGGAGAATGTAGGTGGGGTAAACGTTTAAGATGGAAAAAACGAGGTCGATATAATTATTCTTTGAACAAAGAAACGCGACATATTCGTTCATACATAGAAAATACCTCAAACCTGACGAAATAGAGAGTTTTTTAAAGATCCAAAGCAGTGGGGGTCCAATGAGTATCCCCCTCACATTTTTTGCCGCCAATTGTCATCCTCCTTCGATATGAATTATTTCAGAATGGCAGGCGGTGATCTTAACATCTGTTTAGTAATTTACAAGCTCGATTATTACTCGTCTGCTACCAGTCTTTCATAGAATATTATCGGCACTGATTTTAATGAACGGCAGGTCTTTTGCTCATGCTACCCGCGAAACTAACCGGTTTCTATTCTGAAAAGTTACTTAAGCGAACTTAATTCCCGTTCAACGCGAGTGTGGCTCAGATCAAATGGGTACCGAAAGTCAACAGTGGAATGGGGTCTTTTTAACAAATTAATCGTCCTAATTTTCCGCACCAGTAATGTAGGGCATTGGTTAGGTGACGATTAATATCCTTTGGTAGTTGAGAGGGCAAGGGTAAATTATATACATTTAATTTTCTCTAAATGGCTGTCTCCTTGTTGTTGTTGTTGTTGTTGTTGTTGTTATTATTGGTGGTGGTATTGTAGTTGTTGCTTGAATGCATTGAAATTGAAATAAATCCTGGTAACATAAGACCCTATAGGTGGGGTTTGAATAAAGTATAATATTTTATGAGAAAAATACAGAACACGGTTTTAAAAAAATATATTAAAAAAAGGAAGAATTTTTCGGTTATTTCATCCATGTCGTTAGTTTATTCAACAATGCATTTTCATTATTTGGTTTGGTTTGTTTAATTAACGTAGGTCAGACTGCTAATTTTGATAACAAATAACTGTCGAGCATTAATTATCCCCTTGGCCATTTTCTATCTTTAGTCTTTTAATCGCTTTGCATATGTGTAGTTGAAAGCGGAACAAAAAGATGTGTAAAAACAGGAATCAAGTGTATTGTTCTCGCTTTCTTTGAAAGTTTTAAATTGGCGATACACGAATTGAGCAATAAGTCATGTAATCAATATTGCTATCACTTCAGTCTGATGTTGAATAAAATTGAATTGTGAAAATATCTCACAAGGGAAATCGAATACATCTTTATCTCCGGGGTAAGAACAATATCACAATGATAATGAAAACAGAAAATAGTTATCATACAGACTATAAACTGAAATCTTATCAGTCCATGCATTATCTTGATACTCAATAGCTTCAACAATATTGAATCGACAAAATCATTGTGGCTATATTGTGGTTGTCTATTATATCGCCGTACTTTTATTTAAAACACACGTTGGCAGCATCGTGATCATGTGAGGGTCTCGTAACCAAATCGTCATCGAATCCCTTGTCGAAGATCACTGATATGATGAGCAATTTATCCCCAGGCCTAAACATGTCTCTATTTTCATATCCGATAGAGTAAGAGAGGCTAAATCACATCACCTTTTTATGTGAGCCATTTTTTCCCTTCTCAACAATCCATCTTCTTTTCTCATCTTTATCTTATTTTTTGTTTAGTCATCGGAGTTCAATCTTCTTTCGACCGGTTTAATCACGGCCATATTGAAATAAAGATTGCTTTTTTAGACAACTCAATTCTGGGCAATGATTTCATCTCTCACATAGCTATACCCATAGGCATGTAATGTAAACCTATTTCTTTAGTCACCTAGAAGAGGCCTCCAAATCATAGCACCTGAAATATATACACCTAGTACAGTGAATCAACTTTAGAGTTTGGAACAAAAGGCTTACGTATATAAAATCGACCTAATCCGATTTAGTAGGACTGGAAAACATAACAACCTTTTGTTCGTAATAAGTGACCATGGCATACAATATAAGAACGCTAATATGCCATTAAAAAATTCTGGTTTGAACAAAAAACTTGAAATTCAGTTATGTGGAGTCTACATTATTATGATCTAATGAAACCGTCAATGTATGTGCCCCAATCTTCAATTTCTGTTTATTACTTCAAACGCATTAACATATCCGTCATATAGACCTGCGCACAGAGATCTAGTTTTGTTTCTCTTATTTTACTCCTTACACGGTATCAAAATATAAATTAATCGCACTTGATATGATGATAAAGCAATGATGAAGTCATTAAAGTTTCCATGTCTTTTTGTGCTGGATTCTTCCACCCTGTCTCATTTCAGTCTTATTGTTTTTAAGTTGTTCCTTATTTTTCTCTTTGCTTGGTAGAAGTGTTATTCTGAATGTTTTGATGGTATCGTCTATCCCTTAATTTGTTTTCCTGTTTTCTAGGTGAATGTCACTGATAGGTGATATTGACTAGCAGACGATATTTGACACTACCAATGGATTGATTCGAGGAAATTCGCGCGCTCTTTTCGCGCCCTTTTTCAACTTATATCTGAGTGAAACGCTAGAAAGTAAATGGTGGTAGGTTCTCTATGACACAGAGAGAGAGAGAGATACAGAGAGAGACAGAGAGACAGAGATAGAGACAGAGAGAGAAAGGGGGTTCGATTTAACAACTAGAGGGAGTAGAGTGTTTGGGCAATTAAAAGCAATTGGTTCGTTGTCTTTTTTCTAAATCTGAGTTTTTGTTCATTAGTGAGAAAACACGTCGATTGATTTGGTTGAGATCTAACTGCTAGGGATTCCACGGGTACACAGAAAACTGAAACCACCATGGCAGTATCAGGTCAGGCCCTTTCCCCTTTATTTCCTGGAACGTTTTCCATCAGGATAATAAGAACCGCCTCCATTTGTGGAAGTGAGAACACAATTAATGGGGATAGTATTTCAGTGAGGCGTTTAAGCAATCTTTGATTTTGCTGCTGAAGTAGGTAATTTGTTTTTATACCATATCGGCTTCTCTCTTCCTCTCTCTCTCTCTCCCTCTCTTGTCCCTTTCTTGAGAAGAAGTTTTGCCAAGGGTGGAAGGATATATCTATTACTAACCTATGGGTAAACAGACTGTTTCCCCAAAAGCCATTTTACTTTTTCGTATATGTGTTATCTCATGAAGGGGTGCAACTATAACTGTAACAAGTGTTCCGGAGACAGAAAATCAATCAAGTGAAGAATTCGATACACACCTGACCAGAGCGCTGTTCCGTGGCGCCGCGCTTGTCTGTCGTCTGTTTGGGTTTGAATGGCGGTTAATGATGTCTATGGTGGCCCTGAAGGGACATCGCGAATAGACTAAATCGTGAAAAATATGCGATAAAATTCACGATATCGTAAATTTTATCGCATATTTTTCACGAAGAAATTCACGAAATTGACGATATCGTGAACTTTATCGTGAACTTTTCACGATGAAATTGACGATATCGTGAATTTTATCGTGAAAAGTTTACGATATAAAGTTCACGATATCGTCAATTTTATCGTGTACTCTATCGTGTACTCTCCTGACGGGCGCTTCGTAAACAAAACCAGCCCTAGCTGGGGGAGACAGAGAAAAGGAAAAAAGGGAAAGGGAAAGAGAAGATAAAAGGAAAGAAAGAATAATAAGAAGAAAAGAGGGAAACGGGGGGGGGGGGGCGAAGGGCTCTTGCCTCCTCCTCACTCCCCCCCCCCCGCCAAAAAATAAATAAGGAGAGAGAGAAGGGAAAGGGAAAGGGAAAGAAAATATAAAAGGAAAGAAAGAAGAGGAAGAAGGAAAGAGGGAAACGGGGGAAGGGCGAAAGGCTCTTACCTCCCCCTCTCCCCTCCCGCCATAAAGGGAAAGAGAAGGGAGAGGGAAAGAAAATATAAAAGGAAAGAAAGAAGAGGAAAAAGAATAAGAAAAGAGGGAAACAGGGGCGAAGGGCTCTTGCCTCCTTTCTTTTCTTTCTTTTCCTTTCTTTCCTATTCTCCCTCTTTTTCGTTTTTCTCTTTCTTTCTTCTCTTTCCCTTTCCTTCTCTCTCTCTCTCTTATTTATTTTTTGGCGGGGGGCGGGGGGACGAGGCAAAAGCCCTTTGCCCCCGTTTCCCTCTTTTCTTCTTCTTCCTCTTCTTTCTTTCCTTTTATCTTCTCTTTCCCTTTCCCTTTCCCTTCTCTCTCTCTCTCTCTGA
This sequence comes from Strongylocentrotus purpuratus, assembly GCF_000002235.5. Classification (NCBI taxonomy): domain Eukaryota; kingdom Metazoa; phylum Echinodermata; class Echinoidea; order Camarodonta; family Strongylocentrotidae; genus Strongylocentrotus; species Strongylocentrotus purpuratus. Next base: position 5,702,943 of record NW_022145596.1, read on the forward strand.
TTTATTTTTTGGCGGGGGGGGGAGGGGGGGGCAAGAGTCCTTCGCCCTTCCCCCGTTTTCCTCTTTTCTTCTTCTTCCTCTTCTTTCTTTCCTTTTATCTTCTCTTTCCCTTTCCCTTTCCCTTCTCTCTCTCTCTCTGATTTATTTTTTGGCGGGGAGGGGGGGGGGGGGGAGTGAGGAGGAGGCAAGAGCCCTTCGCCCCCCCCCCCGTTTCCCTCTTTTCTTCTTATTATTCTTTCTTTCCTTTTATCTTCTCTTTCCCTTTCCCTTTTTTCCTTCTCTCTGTCTCCCCCAGCTAGGGCTGGTTTTGTTTACGAAGCGCCCGTCAGGAGAGTACACGATAGAGTACACGATAGAGTACACGATAAAATTGACGATATCGTGAACTTTATATCGTGAACTTTTCACGATAAAATTCACGATATCGTCAATTTCATCGTGAAAAGTTCACGATAAAGTTTACGATATCGTCAATTTCGTGAATTTCTTCGTGAAAAATATGCGATAAAATTGACGATATCGTGAATTTTATCGCATATTTTTCACGATTTAGTCTATTCGCGATGTCCCTTCAGGGCCACCATAGATGTCTTTGTTTTTCACTTCAAACAACTCCCAAGACTAGAAACAGGAAACTATCTACTTTTATATTTATTTATCCGTATACCTGTTTGTCTCCACACTATACATATTTACGAAATTACGCTGTATTACAAGCAAATAAAGTTTGGCGTCCATTTGGTTTCTCGAAGCTCTTTGCTTCTAGAATTTTAGAACCTTTCTTTCATTCTCCGACTACACCAAAATATCAAAATTTCCACCAAATCTGCTAATCATTTATTTTAATAGATGGAATAAAATGCAGACAAAAATTGTTAGATATTTTTCTCATGTTATGATGTTACCCCTAAAATCATCACTAATACAATGTTTTTGATAAGAAAATTCTTCACTTTTTACTTACTAATCTTAATAGTTTTAAAATAAAACACTAGCCTTATCATATTTGTTTACGTATTACATAAAGATTGGGGTTGGTGTAACTGCCTACGGCCCTTAAAGAGCATGACAGAGTTAATTGACTTCTAATAATTTAGACTACAGGGTTTTACACTGTAAATGACTATTGATTTCATTTTGAATTACAGCGTGCAGGTTTCTTAAAATTAGATCGAATATCAATCGATTGTCTATAACACGAAACCCGCAATTAATCAGAAGTTTCTTTTCGTCTTCGTTAGCCTGACATGCCTGATTTTACTTGGTATTATATTTTCCCAATTTTGTATAAGTTCATTCTGAGTGAGTAACAGAGGCGCAGCAGGGATCGAGTCATAGGGGGGGGGGGGGCTGATACTGGTCTTATGTCGAATGAATTACATGCAAGGAGTAGAGCGATCGAACGGGGAAGATTTTGAAGGGGATGATATCATTCCCTTTTCACGTATTGTCACCTCTCCCTTTCTCTCTCCTCCTCTCTCTCTCTCTGTCTGTCTCTATTCTCTGTCCTCCATTATAGAGAGGGCGCGTGCCCCTCTAATCTGACAAATTTGCTGACAAATTAAGTCTTCAGATCAGTAACTGTTTCAGTCCATTTTGTTAATGTCAATGATGTCATGATCTCCGACCCTATCGAATATGTTATCAAAGCTATGTGTTGTTATTCACTATTGATATTTTTTTTAAGTATAACGAGAATAAGATGTAAAGTGTCATCATTGAGTATGTACCAACAAATTCATGGCTAAATAGTTCCTTTAATTATGCTGAATTGACCTTTGTTCATTATGACCTTGTTTATTTAAAATCATCCATCTAATAACAATGTTTATTCGCAAAAAAAAATAAAAAAATCTCTTGCTCCTCCTATCATCTTCTAATATCATCATCATAATCGTTTTTCTGTAATCAAATCTTTAACTTCTGGTACATGTAGATGTTGATATATTCCGGATGAATAAACGAGAAGAGAAAACCAATCTTTCAAACGATGCGTCCTAATTAATCAACGTGGTATGTATGGTGGGTAAGATTAATTCATCATCATGGGTCTCTCTGTATCTACAAATAGTTTCTCAATGGCCACTTCATGTCCTGTTCAAGCTTTCTTCATTTCAATCAAACCCTTCCGCAAACATCGACATGTGTCATACTAACGCACGAATTCTGCTTCCAAAGTCATCATCCTTATTAATGTATCATCCCGAGCGAAGGAGAAGAGATGGGGGAAATAGCAGCGCAGTATTATGAGTATACCCTTCACCCCCATTCCATACTACGGTGTCCCTGAATATTTAATTTGCCAAAATGGTCTATGAACAAGCATACACAAACAAGCGTATTTACAATGACGGTTGTGATTCTTTTTTTCCCCTCGCTTACCCAGCGCACCACTCGGAAGGCGGCCCTTATTAATTCATTGATTGATTGATTTTTTTTCTTCCTCTTCTTCCTCCCTTCTCTGTGTTTCTCGCTGGGTAGATTCACCACCCGCTTGCCATGCTAGCGCTCCGATGAGCGAACGAGGGGTAGTATCGTACCGTCTGGCACGGCGGGGAAAGCTCAGCCATATGTCCTTATCGACCCGCTCTCTCTCCATCTCATCTCGCTCCTATACACCAACACCAATGATATCATCACCATCCTCTCTCATTCTCTCCCCTCCTCCTCCTCCTCCTCCTCTCTCAGTAACAAGCAAACAATAGAGATGATGAGGGTGATCGTTCGAATATGGACCCCAAATGTCAACATTTAAACATCTCCTAATTTGCACAGAGTGAACCGTATACTCCAAACAATCTTGACGACTTTTTTTTTCTCTCTCTTTCTCCTTCAGCAACGATAGAGGAAGACTTAATTAATTTGAGTGCTAGTGTGAGGGGCATATTTTAGCCAGCAGAAATATAATATTGGGAGAGGAAACGGATTGCATCCGACCAGAAGTTGAAATATCAGTAGAGTACAAATGCTATAGTCAAACAATAACATAATTAAGGCATACATCTGTGTTGGCAATCCGAGTGAAATTTGCATAATCTCAATTGTTATAAAAGATACATTTCATTATCCTATTTTATGTGCCTCAGCTATTGAGAAGAAAAAAAATATTCGGGGCATATCATGCAATATCTGTATATCCATTGATGTCTCATTTAAGCAAATAAAACAAATAGTCAAATAAAAAAATATGGTATTGACGTGAATATCTTTGTGATAAATTATGAAACCTTTGAAACATTTCTATTAACATGATTAATTTGAATGACTAAAAAAATGCCTAGTTTAATCAGTGTAATAAAGATGTGGAGCGAATATGATCTCACTTTGTTTTGGTTCTAATTGTTATCATAAAATGCATTTCGTGATTGTATGATTTGCCACGTTATGATTATCATTGCCCCAAATGTGGTCATGTTTTGATGACAACATTATAATTAGTTTTAAGTATATTTTCTAGTGAGAAAAATGTACTTAGAAGTTATTGTGTTACTATGATTATCAATTTAGTGACAATTAGTAATGTAGTATTAATCGAATACCCATGTAGTATTAGTTGTACTTTCTGTTAACTTTCTTTAAACATATCTGGAAAGAAAAAATAAATATATATATATATATATATATATATGGGTACACGTATACAACGTTGGCAAAGAATTTCAAAAAATCAAGATAAGGCAATTTCAGTAAGCATTACGTATATCCCATTGAAATTACAAATATTGTACAACAAAATATTACTATGGTATTGAAATTGCCATTGAGTTATTTTGAAGAAATTCTTTGTGATAGTGTTGAGTGTGTCGAATGACTTTTGTTCAGAGGACTTTTCTTCCCAAAGAATACAAAATATGTATAGTAGGCATTTTTAAATATATTTTCAAATAGATATTAAGAAGTGTTTTTTAATTTGTAGATGTATAGTATGAAAACAATTGTAGTGCATTAAAAGCATCTTCGTTTCATCCTTTGACAGCGATGAAGATAGATTATAAAGAATTGGTTGTTAATGAAGCGTAGTATATCTCCTTCTGGTCACCAGTCGAAGAGATTATCCCATGTGCGATAAGGATCTAGACCGGTGACGCAGGCGTGAAAAGGTGGGCACATACGGGTGTGTCCATCCACAGAGTTTGCTAGCCGCGATCTTCACGAAGTCGCATATGGCATTTTTAGTTGGCGCCTCTTTCTTCGGCTGGAGATTGTGTCACGTGCGGGAATGCGAATAGCCGGCTTCCCGCAAGCGCCCCGGTCGGTATACGGGGCGGATTAAAGACCTGCCTCGCTGACAGGAGGGTGTAAAGATAAAAGAAAATCAATGATTGGTCGCGTGGGCTTCCCTTTGAGTGGATTATAACCAGCCTAATTTCGACCACCCCCTCAATTTTCTTTGATTGATAATAGTTTAGACAATACACGATTCATTTCCATAATTGACCTGTCATGGCCTTGGAATAAGCTGGACTATATCAAAGGCAAAGCAAAGGGAAATATACAACATGAACATATTTTTTGAGAATCGACAAACGTGGATAACAATAGTTTCGAAAAGGGAATCGACTATTGATCTTTTGCTCTTAAAAAAAAGGCTTTTAAATATATCTTATGTCATTTTGACTAGCTTTGATGGTCACAACATAATGTATTGTACGGTATGTCTGTGTTTGAACTGATAATGGAAATGAACGAAAAATTTAAATTAGTTTTGTCAAATGTTCTCCAAACAAATTTCTTAATAATCCGCTGTTAAACAAATTAAAACAAAGAGAATATTACTACCAGTTAATTGTTTTATTTATTAATCTAACAATTAGTTACATGTAAGATAGGGAAAATCTAATTAAAAAGTGAGGTACTCGTGCATGCAGTCAGCCAAAAATAAATAAATTTCTTGTTACAGTAAATAATATGCATTAAATGTAAAGTGCTCCAAGAATTATGATACTTAGCTAAACAGCAACCATTTTAATCACTCATTCCTGTAAATAAAACATAACATTTATCCAACTTTACGAAAATAAAAATATATTCTTTTAGTATTAGTTTACATAATACACATTCCTCATTTATTCCTCATATCCAATCTCAATCCTATATTATTATCATTGTTTTGTTTTGCTACATCTTACACCTCTTTGTGCTTAAACTAAACGCAACAACTTTTTTTTAATAATAAAGTATGACTATACCCCGTAAAGCCAGGGGCATCACATACATAACGCTAATTTATCTTTAGCTGGGGCGTTTTCTTGTTGTAGAAAAACAGATAAATCCCATTAGACATAGCAACGCCCAATCGAGTTATTCACTTCCCAAAAGAAAGGGGGGAAAAGGAACGCAGTTGTAGGCTAACTTCTAATTTAACTCTCTCGTTTAGGGATTACTCGTCAACTGATTAAGTTTTCGTCCAATCTACGATGAGGCTATTCCGACACAATACTTGTTAACATGTCTCATGTGGGTTTAGCTTCCTCTATGTTTCTCCTCCGTTTTCCCAATGTCATGGAGTCGTTTTCTTGGAAGTAAACCACCAAAAGAATTAAAAAGCTGCCATCTTAGAAGTGATGTTAATATAGATGATAGGGAATGTTTGGTATTTGATGTAAATTAAGGTAAAGTTCCCTCATCTTCTTCGCCTAGCTTCCTGCTGGGGGAGGCTTGGTTTTCAACAGGAGAAGAAAAAAAAAAGCGGAGGAAAAACTTGATTTAATCAGGGATAAAGTCTTCTCCACACCTCCGGGACAATCTTATCGAAGGGATGGCTTCTTAGATACTCAGGCTTGACATATGACTTTTCCCTTTTGGATATGAAGAAGGAAAGACATGAGGAATGGAAAGAAAGAAGAAGACAAACAGGAGGAAATGCACTCGGTGGAGGAGAGGAGGGCTGGATTGATTGGATACGTGTTTCTTTGCGGGAATTCGAGTCGCGAAAGCCCGCGGATTTAGCTTAGTACAGCCGTCTGCGCACGGGCACACACTATCCCTTTACATTAATTAATCAGTATTCATTTTTGAAAAAGCACACATGCACACGTGGAAGAAGACGGTCAAGAAATACGTATCGCTAAAGGGGGCTTGCTACCTTCGAAACTTTTAGAGCTGGCACTCATGAAATGAGAAGATGACAAGATGAGAAGAAGACTTCAACACCCAAGATTCTTCATTTGATCAAGTTTAAACGCTGGTAACCCTCACTAAATCCGTGCTCTCGTTTTTTATTGTAGAGCAAATTACACATGAAATGCGCGCCGAAATTCGAATCGGGATGTCTTTGAGTCATTTGTTTGAAGAGTGGCTTGATTTGGCAGTCAAATAGCGTTTAATTCGTTTTGCATTCTCGGCAATTATTTGAGCAAACTAGAAGTAAGGACTGATCGGCGTACTCCGCTCACACGCTCAGATAATATGATAGGAATAGACTGCGAAAGTCAAAACACTGAGGAAAAAGAAAAACATGTACGAGAAAAAGATTGAGATTAAAGGAAATGAATGAAATAACATAGAAAATGGAAAATGGTAAAGGATAATGGTAAAAAGAAAAACAATTGAAGACAAAATTAATTGCTTGTGTCTTAATTTAAAAGAGAAATCACTTTAAAAGAGAGAATTCTCTTTGGCAGGTGACATCCAATTTTCGTATTTTATTTTGTATTTTCAATTTCTTTTACTCTTTTATTAAAACCTAGAATGTTCCATAAGATAAGGGATAGCACATCATTAATAAATGTTTGAAACAATCACATCTAAAACAAAGTTCTACTTGGTTTAACATTAAAAATATGTCAAGATTAGCGTCTGGTATCCTCACTGAGTGTCGTGCTGGTGAATGTAAAACGCCATTGTAAAGTCATTTATATAAAACAAAATGTAAAAGGAGTCTAGGGAGAAACGGAAATACATAGTTAAGTTTGCCTGAGTGGGCTTTTAAAGTATTCAACCATCTTAATGTTATTACCGAAGAGCTAAACGTAGCTCAAATTGAGATTTATTTGATAACTGTTACACCTCCCTTTTCATGACTCGTTGATTCGGTAGAGCCAAATTCACTTTAGTCCTCTTCATATGCGTAAACAATGCTGTAATACAATTTGTCTGAATAACCAATTCGCTAATTTAATGTTCTCCGCCTTGACAAAACTCTTGCTTGCGTGTGAGTCTTTCTTCGGCAAGAAAAAAAAAAGGTTGTTCTCCGTATTTATTGAGAGATAAAAGGGGGTGTTTGGGAGGGGAAAGAATGGATGAAACGTGCTCATTTAGATTTGTGAGAAGTTAAGCTAATCAATTACGAATGCAAATTCTCTTGTTGAGAAGGCTACGTCTCAATTTTACAGTTGTAGGTACGCGATTTGACGAGACCTGTCAATTATTATTACATACAATTATTTCTAAAAATCATCGAAGTTCTAATAAATGCTTTGGTGATTAAAACGTTTTCTGCTGTTTTAAATGTAGTATTCTGTTCTTAAACTGCGGGTATTTAAGCCTTTCTTGTTATTTTTGCTTTGTTTTATTTTCTTAATAACACTTATAGAACTTAAGACAAGTATCTACCACATTCGGAATGCATATTATGATAATCTTACACGTTCACTTTCGTATATAATTTACTGATCATGAAATGCTTTCTTATCTACACTGGACGGATTGAATTCCACATGTCTACTTGCTGGACACTTCGTCGATTGCCCGGCACAACGTATTTTGTTCATTATCTCTAGAAATTCTTGACTATTACATCAAATATACTTTTACACTTTTCTTATTGTCATGATAATGAAATAAAATTCTAAGAAAAATTGTTTTACAAAACTTTTAAACGTATGCTTCCGTCAAAATAATGGAAGTTAAAAGTATGAGATTCGAAATATTTGGCCATATTTTAACAGAATAACATCTCGTATTAGGGATTGTTCTGTTAATCTCACTGAATAATCTCTGATTATTAATAACAAAGTTAGTATATCTTCACTTGAAAATTTCAAAGAATTAGGAGACCAAGCAAACAAATATTTCTACCCTTCAAGATTCATTTATATTTAAATTAAGATATCTAAATATCAGTATTAACACATACAGTGATTTTCCTTTCAATGTATGGTTTATTAAATAGGAACCTTATGAATTATTCGTATGTATTTTTTCTTCAAATCAAGAACCATTTTAATGCAGACGACATCCCTTTGGTTTTATTGTAATGCTTCAAGTAATAAAAGTAGAATATATTTTATATAAAGCTGAACATGCTAAAATACACTATTAACGGCCATAAAATCCATCCCATGCTTTAGCAAAAAATAAAAGTAAAACTTGCTTGACAAAATCAATGTGGTGATGAATGAGAAGCTTGCACACCGCACATACTTTAAACATCAAAATTTCATTTATTAGAAGAGACGTGTGTGCGTTGAGCATACTTCGAAGGTAAGATGAGCGAAAATAAACAAATAAAGATCGGAAAAGTGGTTTAGTCGATGTTGAGGTAGAAATTGTTCGAATTAGTGGGGAGTCCGAATTGATAAACGGACCTAATGTCATTGTTGGTCGCGCGCGCGGCTGGTTAACGAAATTACCAAATAATTTACCAACAAATCAAATCAGAACAGGATAAATCACATAATCAACCATCATCAACGACACTAAAGCGCTCAAAAAACAAACCTAGGCAAAATTGATCGAATTATCTTTGGTGTAAATGTCGTTATGTAATTTAGCGAACTGCAAACTGTATTTGGGTTTGATCAACTTAGTTATAGGTTGGTAGGGACCGGGGAAAGAGGGAGTGCTAGCTAGACGAGCGTCGATCGCTCCGCGCCTAATTCTATCATTGACGAGGGAATTTAGAGATATACAATTGACTTGGAACGATTTGATCAGCAATTGGGAACGGGAAGAGGGGATAGCAAGAGTGACATTAGTTCTGTCTGACACTTCCATCTAGTTTTAGCCAATAATCGTTATCATCAAACAGAGAAATTATTTTGGATTACTTACCACTGGAATACGGCGAGCATTGTGACATTTGCTGGTGCTCCATCATCGATGCTAGGTTGCATGTACCGGCCATGCTGCCTGCTCCTGTTCCGTAGCCAACCGATGGTCTCAGGCTGCTGTAGGGGTAGGCTTGGGCTGGTTGAGAACTCACAGAACCAGGGAACTCTCCATAAGAAGTCGGGATACCCAACCCGGCACCCTCCACCCCGCCTAGACACGAATCATAGGCATTTTGACCCAGGTATGACGAGTAATCCATCATGCTACCAGAGCGACTAAACACCACTTGACGATCAATTTTGCCGAAATTTCTTGACAAAGGTGGAACCCCAAATTGTGTTAAAACAAGGAAAAATTAGGAGAGATTGGGATAGTTTTATTTGAATCGGTAAGTTTTTGTTCTAGAGGATGTTGATGATGATGATGATGAAGAGAGAGAGAGATGAAGATGAGAGACGAGCGATGTGATGTGATAAGATGAGATAAGACGAGTCGATCTAATTGAGAGATGAAGATGGTGTTTAACTCAGCTTGTCTGTGACGTAGTCAACGAGACGTCTCTTGATTGGCCAGTTAATGCTGTTCGTATTTGTACAGATAAGGAGCCTTTCGTGCTGGTTTCAAGACTTTTCAAAGAGAGATAAGAATCGGTCTCTATGATCATGTCATACGGGTAGTTTTTTTGTATAAACTGTAAGTACTTCAAATTATTTACACAATCTGCAAACAGCAAAAGGGTATTGCGATAAAGCTATGTCATCGGTAAAACTCGTATTAGAGACGAAGTCACTGATGCCTTGAAGACACGCTAAATTCAACTGTCAGATGAGCGAAATGGTTAGACTGAAGACGAGACTAGCTTGCAATCCATGGACCAGGCGAAGCCAAGTAATCACAATTTAATGCACTTAGGGAAAATATCGAGAGATGGCTTGTAATACCCAGTGCATTTAGATGCTCTGAGATGAAGTTTCCGCGCGCGATGTCGGAGGTTGCAAACAGTGAAGTGAGACATGTTTTGCAAGGAGACGAGGAGAGAGAGAGAGCGCGCTTGGAGTAGCTCCGTGTAAAGTGTGTGTGTGTGCTCGGTTGTGTGTGTATACGCGCTGTACATGCAAAGATCCGTGGCGTCACGAATACCAGCACCGCTACCACCGCCACCAACATCGGTACTGTCACGTGATAGAATCACTGGGCGTATCTCATCTTTGCACCGCTGATTTGTGTGTATGCATGCCCCGTGGCGCCCAGCAAGCCCTTCTTATTTGGTGCATCCTAGAAATGTACTCTCTCTTTCATCCCTTTCGCGCGACATGTGTAAACTGCTAGCTGACAGGAATCCCCCAGGCGCCAAGCTCCGCTACCCCTACCCCTGCTAGAGCATTGCCTACCACCCGGTAGCTACCCCATACCTGCTTGTATCGCTCATTCCTTCATATTCTTTAAGCACATGACTGTCGAACGGCACTTAATGTCGAGGTTTTTTCCTCAACTTATACTAGGTGATCGCTAAACAATACTCCGCCTGTCAACTCACTCTTTCTCTATCCCCCCTTTTCTTTCGTACACTTCCCGCCAAGTTTTCTAATCGTAATTAGTAGATGGTCCTAGCGGGATTTTACCTTTCTCGCCTTGTTAGAAGGGCTGGGAACATATAAAAGCACCGAGGTTTGACTTAGAGCCCGGAGATGTTAACAAGGGTATCGGGGGGGGGGGGGGAGCGGAGGAAGTTTTATAACGCTTCTCTTGCTTGCTCGAGAGGGCGTGGCTTTCCCCATGTTACCGTCATAGTTCATTCGGTGAAGAAAAATACATTTATATGAGTTATAGTAGGCATATGGGGTTGTCAACTTAGTAACAAGTATACATTTACAGAAATACACTTCACCCAACATCTGTGTAACTCATTAGGATAATTTTATAATTCCGACATGGGCTTGGAAATAATACTATTGTTATGATCACTGCTTTTTGTCGGTAGAATGCTTTAGACTTATCTCTGCCTCTCTCTCAAATTCTTCTCTTTGACTATGTCCCCTGTCTGTAATCTTTATTTACAACCCTTTCAGCTTTCTTACTCTCTTTTCTCTCTTTCTCCTGCCCCTGTATCATAATATTCAATTTCATTTTCTCTCTTTTTGAAAAAATATTCTACTTATTCTGTAACTGCTCGGAGTCTTTTGTGAAACATAAAGCACGTAGTTTCACCTAAAGTACCCAAGGACCTTTTTATTTTCCTGCGCTCATGTACTCCAAAAATTGAAGAAAACCACTGAAGTGGAAGTTAGTGATGGAAAAGTAGCGCTCTTTCCAAACTTTTTTCTATCTTCTAACGATTTTCATATTCCCCCTACGTCTAATACAATAAGTTCAAACAGATAGAAGCAATTTCCGCCGCAGGTAGGGAGTTAATCAAAATTTCTACTAGACCATTCTAGCCCTTGTCATTGTGACTCTATACGCATGAATGCATTCTATACATCAGCAAAACCTTCTATCGACCTTTTTATTTTTTACTCATACTTTGGGGAAAGAAGAGAAAATATATTTCAAACTGAAAATGGCAGTTGTGGAAAGCTTTACAAAAGAGCGCGAGGGACTGAGTGAAATGACGACGGAGTTTTGTAGGTCTCCCTGCTGAATACTGTATTATGAAGGTTGAAAAAAGACACACCTCTTATTAGATTGCCAGTCCAAGGTCGGTCTCACTCAACTTTCTTTTGCCTCAGTATCATTCTCGCAAATGACTTATTTTTTACCTCTTGTCATAATTACATTTGATTCGAAGTACACTTCTTTAACCGTGTGGTCATAAATTGGCATAAAGGAAAGTACAAATCAACCATTTTGCTTGTATTTGCAAGGAAGCAAATATATACTCTTAATTAGTACTACTTTGTGGGAATGAGGGCATGCGGTAGAAGGAACAATATATTCCGGGGGGAAAATAACCAAGTCGTTTTGTTAAGTTTGTCGCTCAACCAGAGCGCGAACTTTATATTAGAGAACATTTATGATACCAATCAAAACGAAGAATAGCGTGGTGATATACAGATCAACAACTACCACCAAATCTTTGTTAAAGCATATTTCATTTTTTAAATCGAAAAATTACAAACATATATAGCCTATCCATATATATATATTCAAATTCTTAGTTCAGTTTATATTCAGTGTTAATTTAATTTTTCATCAGGTAAATAAGCTCTTGAACTTAATCAAAATGTTTGATTAAAATTAGAGCAAAAACGTTTTGTATTTATTAAAATCAAAGCCATCTTATACCTTGTATGTTATCTCTATTTTTCCCCTAAAACTTAAAAAAAAATCACTCATCTAAGTGTTTAAACTATATTCATTATATTATGGATTCTTTTGTTTTTTCTTTCGTTTTGGTGCAAAAGTGATGGAAAAGAGATGGATTTTGTGTTCATTTACAAAAAGCAAATGTACTAATATATTTGAGTATTAAGATACTATGCATATCACACACGCACATTTTGTGAGTGTGTGAATTACACAGAGCTATACAAGATTGGTCATCTTGGTAATCTGAATTACATGGAGATGCAATATATATATATTAATTTAAGATGATTGATTTCAGATAACTGCCAGAAGAGTAGAAAAGAATAAATCACTGAAAATAAATAAGAAGGTTAGATGGAGAGCAGAAGAGAGGAAGAGAGAAGAAAAAAAGGGGGAATGTGGAAAAATGGAGGGAGGGAGGGAGAGGCTGGGGGAAAGGATGAGAAGGGGGGATAAACAGAGTCAAACAAGAAAAACGCGCGCCAAAAACCCATATTATTCAGAGACCAAGAGTTTTGTAAGAGGGAAACAATCCGTTTGGACGTGGTAGCACTATCTGCTAATGACATCGAGTAATTTACTAAATTGATTTTTATTTCTCATGTAAATAACGTCTCTATTTTGGGGCAAATAAAGTGTACCTTGGAGAATTACAACAGAAAGGGGGGAGAGAGAAAGAGAGAGAGAGAGAGTTGTTCTTGGACGTCCGCATGAATGGGTGCCCCACATGACGTTAGAAAGCTAAGCGAGCTAGCTAGGGTAGGCCACTGACTCACTAAACTAACATAACGTTAGAATAATTGGACTATGGTTGCTGATCACGAAATTGCTTCATCTAATAAACTTTCCCAAAATTACATTTTTTTGTGTGTGTTGATTGATAATTCTAAGTATACCTTGTAGATAACCTGGCTAAAAGTGTAGTGAGTGCCATTGTGATATAATTAGAGTCGTGATTATTGAAATAAATACTGAAAACTAGATTAAGACTTTTATTAACGTTGTTAACACGTTGCTGACGCGCAGCCGTACAAATGAGTTATTAATCTTCAATTATTTGTATATTACATGTGAAGATATGCTGCTAATATAAGCGGACTTTGAAAAAGTGGGGGGGGGGTGGAGTAATACAATTATAGAGATCAAAGAAAGATGAAATAAATGCATTTTATCCTTGTTCATATTTATAGAAAACAGTAAAATCGAGAAAATTACACCACTTTATATAATCCATGTAAGTCATATTAATATCATATCAAAATCGTATATTGATTTTCAAGTTAAGTGATGGGGATAGGACTCAAACTAAATTTATTTCCTTGAAAATAACATTCAAAGTCATGGGAAAATTGTCTCATGAATACGATTTTCCTTATATTGTCAACCTCATAATGCAGACAGGCTATTCTGAAAACCTTTTTAAATCCAGTGTTTGAAGGATAAAGTGCTTTGCTTTAGATCATACGATCCAATGCTTCCCAAACACATATCTTTTATTTTTCTGGAGTATGTCTATATTTTACGAAAGTCAATGGCTCCACCGTGTTTATTCGTGGAATTGTGCCCTCTTTCATTTGGTGATATTAAGCGTGATGATATGCAAACAGGGATGTTATATCATTGCTTTTTACGATGAGTAGGTAGAACTTTCATGCATGGACGAGGAGGTGTGATGTATCGAAAACAAACATTGATCTCGCAGTCTCAAGCGGTTGCTAGGCTTCATCGCACGCCCAGCTCTGGCGGTCGCCGCCAGCAAGGTTCCCGCTGTCTCGCTATTCCCCATAGAATCAAAAAGAGGAAAAATTATTCTCAGAGCTTTTAATCTAAACCCGATTTTACGCAGTTTTGCCCCAACTTGTGTACTCGCTTGTGGTAAAGCGGGGAATACACAGCCTCAGTGATTACTTAAAATGGGGAAAATAGTCCCTCGTGGGATAAGAACGCATTTACCCATAGCAGTGGTTAATATCCAGAAATCAGAGGATTTCATTTAGAAAAAGAAAATAAAAAAAAGAGGCATACCCGAACTAATTATCAAATTACATAATGGTAAAAGATGCTTCATTTTACGAGTCTATCATGTTATCACGCTTTCCATTAATCAAACAATTCATCCTTATATCTGTTTTGGAAATTGTTTTATAATATATTTAATTATATTGTATAAATAAATAAATATATATATATGGGCACTTATACAAAATGTATTCTTTTTTACTTATCAATACAGAAATAATAAATATATAATGAATTTATTATTCATGTTTCATTGTAATTGTATTACTCTTGATGATGAATTTGAAATCTACAATTTCCAGATTAAAAGAATCGTAATTGCAACGAATCAGTTGGAAATTATTTTACAATTTTTTACCTTATATAGAGACGTAGTCTTTTTTTCAACACGACATTTTAACAATCATTTATAAATATACAATTTTTGATAGTACCACTTTTACATCAAAAATGCCTAACGTAATGTAGGCTATGTATCGAAAACATGAATCTCCCTTAGTTTGATAATGCTTTAATTTTATCCATAATTATTATTGTGGAGCGTGTGTGCAGCGCTTTGTAACTGCAAGGAAAAGGCGCTATATTAAATATCTTATGGATTGGATTGGATGATGAGCGGACATATGCCTCTTATTTGTTTAGGTTAATCATAGTCTCAATAATAATAAAAATATTGAGCTAAAGGCTGTGTGGCTTCTTTTTTAATGGTTATATACCTTTGCTGGAAAATAATATAAGCTATATTATATCGTTTTTGGGATCGCGGGGATTCACCTTCAATATATTTTCATCATAATTCGTCACGGAACCATTTTAATACCGTCATAGTTCATGTTCAAAAAGAGAAATAATTTAATAGGAAGATTATTGTTTTGCCTTTCCCTTTCCTTTGTCGCAATTTAGGATGATTAATTGAATAGATACCCACCAACAAAGACATTTTCCGGGCAGTATAATCAACAACAGTTTAGCCAGTTTATGGTTCATTAAACACCCTCAATACCTCCTGATTAATCAAAGCTAGGCAATCGGAGCGGATTATTAGCGCAAAAATGATTAATCTTCTCTCCGTCTCATCAAATTCATTTCCTCCAACTGCGTTGTTTGAGTCAGGTACATTTTCATCTCTCCCCTCTCTCTCTCTCTCTCTCTCTCTTTCTCTCGGCTTCCTCCCTCTGAGCTGAGTCTATGGGTGGGACTTCACGTCATCTTAAGCAGAGGGTAATTACGTAGATTACCCCAGTCTGTTCGGCCACCCCAAGCTCTTACTCCTTCGAAGAAACATACTCCACCACTAATGAATTAAATTTAACACCAGAGACTCCCCCTTCCCTCATTGCGTCCCTCCGCTCGCTCGTCGACGGAATAAGACGCATTCTATCAGAGTGTGCGGCGGGACGGTATGGGAGAGCGTATGATCGGAGTTAGTCACCCCAGTGAAGCAGCGTCTTGCATTCAAGCGTGATCACTTGATGTATCACTCGCAAGACCCATTCGTCAAAATTAAATTCTCTTTATCTAAACAAACGACAGACACGCGCACACATGTTTTCCATGCAGTGTAGAAATGGTGCAGTTTTGTTTCCCTTCATGGGATATTGATGCCTGTTAGAATGTGTGGTATGCATAATTCTGAACGAACGACTCAATTCATTTTCTGACAGCATATTATTATCTGTACCAATAACAAAGGATAAAAAAATGAAATTAGAAAGTTATAGTAGAAACAATTATAGAAATGTACTATCATTTGACGCGGAGTATAATTATTATTGAGTTTATCGACTTGTGAATATTAGCGTAATCATAAAACAAGATGATAATCACAAATTTTGAGCATTTTTGATCAATTTTACAACACATTTTTACATCATTATCAGAGCAGAAAGTGTTTTTTTAATAAAAAAAAGTGTTCTAGATTTAAAATGAAAATTAAGTACATTTTTTTAATAATCGATACAACCTAAGGATTTTCCACTATCCAAGCTCCATTCAGACAGCGAGTCACAAACAATAAACAAAAACTTATAATCAAATGACAATGACGAAGTATACAAAAGTTAATAATATTTTTCATTCTAGCATGAACCCAGTGTTGATATTGTGTTCCATGATTTCCCGCAAATAATTAAAATGAAAAAAGAAGAAGAGAAATAAGAAAAAATAAGAACAGAGCATGATGATGAATTCTTCAAGAAAATATCTAAACAATTTTGTTTTCTTCATGAATAGCCTTCTAATATCATCGTGTTTTTCCACCAATAAACCCCTTTTCCACCTGCACACCCCCTCCATAAAAAGCATTGTTTGATGAAACAAATAATTTCAAATTGAAACGGAGCTGTTTTCACAGAAGTGACAATCTTATTCAACCTCTGTTTTTATCCGATAATATTTTACATAACTGTATAACTGTCCAGCTGAAATCAATAACAAAATATCAATTTTTGAATCATACATTTTGCATATTTCGACGAATCGCTTTTTTTTATTCAAATATAAATGTGTTTGGCTTATATGTCGATTCATTTAAATATAAGATTGTCTTTTATTTCTTTGATATCTGGATCTTAAAATTCAAATTCTGTTTCCAAATGGCAGGTGGACACTCTCAGCTTTCAGCTGCAGTGTCATCTCCTGAAAGTGCAGGGGGAGAAAAATGACAAAACGGTGAAAAGGTAGAGAGAGGGTGTAAATAGATCGATGTAGAGATCATGGAGAGGGGAGAATACAGAGAGAGAGAGAGAGAGAGAGAGAAATACACACTGAAAAAGATATTGAGCAATAAGCCATGGCGACGAGCAATAATCAAACAAGAGCTTTGACTTGCGCAGTTTGATACAAAAACAACTTGAAAATAGAAAGAAAAAAAGGCAAACAAATCACTAATGTGTCACTATGTCATCGTACTCTATAGGGGTTTATATTTTAGTACGTTTCCATTTTAAGCATACCTACGAATGTATAATATCAGAGGTGGGAGGGGGAAAATATGAAACAGTGATAAAGTTGCTCTTTCCAATAATCCTTATTGTAACTGCATGAGTATAATATTAATCAAGAAAATCACAATCTTACAAATCAAGATAATAACAATGAAAACAACTCAGAGAAAAATCTTGAAGGCCGAGGTGGTAGAGATGAAAGAAATGGGAAGGAAAGAAAAGAAATCTAAATGCGTGTACCGTCTACCCTCAACTTAAAATATTCATTACTTAATTGCCTTTTCAATTGTGTGCTGCTTGGGATTCTATCGAGGTTTTGTTGTTCTTTTAGGACGGTAGACTTGACTGCTGTACTGCCTAACTCTCCGCCAGTGCAATTTGTTTGATTAGGGAGGAGTAGTAACAATAATGTCAATCGTGGTGATTACTTTAGACCAATCAATATACACTGATTTGAATCTAGAGCTATTCAGAAATCCTGAGCTCTGATCATATAGCGTGTAACTCCTCCGTCTTCGAGTATTTTCTATTTCTAAGTAAATTAAATCGATGAAAGCTTGTGTCTGTTGCAAATGGTATATTTGTTGTTCGCATTGTAAAACCAGAATCCTTGGGTTTGTCTCGGTATTACACTGATACTGATGTAAGTCCCTATAGACGGATGGATTGACATTACTTGAAAACGTGATTCTTTTTTAATCAAATCATATTTTTGGTCTACTTTGAAGTATATTTTCTTTTTAGTCTGTGTTAGTTTGCCATCTACTTTGATCATTCCCAGTGTGCACTAATCACTGGGGATTGATATTGATACTGTTTTACTATAGGGAACACTAAAATGAGCATCTTGATTTTTCTTTTCTTATTTGTCTTTTTCTTGTCTTTTCCTTTGCGTTTCCGTGTTGGTTCATTCATTTTCGGTTTACCATTATGTTGCTTTAAAGCAGAGACTGTTATATAATGATAACTCAGCGTTACAATTATTGATACTAATGTTTATATTTATGAGCTAAACTAAGTGGTTGAAATGTAATAATCAAATCCTATTTTCATTTAAAAATTCAGCGTTTACATTTCCTTCCTTAAGTTCCTTTGTTTCTGATTTCCAATATGCGAATTTTTGATGCCAATTACCTTTTCTTTTTGTCCATAACTTATGGAGAATTTTTTTATTTATTTCACTTCCTCTTGCCCTTAAGCGTTCATTTTTTAAATACTTCTCTTCGACATAATATAGATTTATAGTCCGCCTTTGTCTTTATTTTCAACGCATGGTTATCAAGAACTTATCATGAAGGCAAAATAACCCCGCTGCGATTTTCTGAATATTTCTAGAGCTTAGCAAATTTGTAGCTGAATAGCTATGTGTGTCAAACACAAATATGATCGTAATATCTGTTCGCCCTTTCTTCAGTCTTTTACAAGATGATAATAATCCATCTGATGGCCTTCTCTAGGAGGATTTTATGGAGAGTCACGTTTTCTAGGATAAAACCCACGCCTTTCCTCATGCTCACCCTGAAGCATTAGCATAAACCCGTGCCTCCATTGAGTCTTAAAAGGGGGAACTTAAGTGGAAGGGGAACACCCCTCCCCGATTTTGTCTTTCCAGTCAAAATGAAAAGCAACATCGTAGAATTGCCATTATTCTTTGAGCTAGGGTTATACATCAATTAATGAATGTTTTGACGATCAATCATTTCCATTTTGGCTTTCAGATAGAGCCACTATCATCATTCCTGCCGCCAGTGTTTATATCTCTGACACTTTGATGTTCGGCTATGCCCCCAGTATATAGCGGGATGTATTTTGTGGGCATATGCGACAGCGATGGTCTGGCGTGGCTAGGCAGCTCGCCTAGCTATGGTGACACAAGGACCGCAGAATTCTGCTTAAATCAAATTATAGAGCCTTGCGATGAATAGGCCCCTTTCCATGCCATTTTTTGTTATCCCCTCTTCACATCTTCATCCACCTCTCCTCTCTCTCTCTCTCTCTCTCTCTCTCTCTCTCTCTCTCTCTTTCTCCCTTTTTCTCTCTCCCCCTCCCTCCCTCTCTCTCTCTCTCTCTCTCTATCTCCTCTCTCTCCCTTCTGTCACTCCATATTTCTCTTATCGTACCCCCCCCCCCCGACTTCTTCGTGTCACCCCTTCTCTCACTTTCTCTATATCCATCTTTCATTCTTGTCCATCTCCCTTATTTCCTTGTCTTGTTCCCCTTCCTATATTATTGCCATTATTTTTTTTTTGTAAACAGCGACAACGTCACTCATTTGCTGTGGGCAGAACTATACTGCCATGGCCTTAGGTCTATACAGCAATATAAAAGAGTTGATGAAAAAACGGTTGGAAAGGAGGAATACAGAAATAGGAAAAGACAAACGAGAACAAGAGATTAGAGAAAAATATGTTGAACTTTGCTTTTATTTTTATCATGAAAGTTCAATTACATTCAAAGTAAATCAATGTTTTGTATTGCATAAACATGTAGTATGTGTGTGCTTGTGTGAGTGTGTGTATGCGTGTGCGTGCGTGTGTATGTGAGGGTGTGTTTGTGTGTATGTTATGCTGTGTACGGTATGTGTGTTGACTAGTTGAGGCATTGAGAGAAAACAAGGTGGACGGACAGAAAGATAAAGCCAAAAATAAAAGGGGACGCAAGAGTAGAGATAGAGTGTGATAGTTTTGTGTGTATGAGTTTTGAATATTTCAACTTATACTTTGAATCGTGAAAACAGAATGTCGAAAATGTTGACTTTGGATTAATGGATAACTAGCAACAAGATTCGATAGATTGTCGTCAGTATTAAATGATGGATAGATGTTTGGAAGAAATTTACGGAAGTACCTTTAAAAAGAAACTTCTTACAGAAAGGGTGGTAAGTCAGGCTTTTAACTATATACCGTCGAGCACTCGATCAGCTACCGTCCTGGAAAAATAGAAAAGTCAATATATCTTGCAATGATTAAAATACATGCGGATAATGTTATATGATCTGTGAAATGATGTGAATTCTGTGGTGAAATGGAAAATAAAGAAAAAAATCCTCTCTCAAAAACTAATCAGAGAAAGTGAAATAGTGAGGAAAACTTGGAAAATAGGGAAAAGTGAGAAATCGTTCGTCCATTTCCTTATATAGTTATATTTGTTTCTTTTCTTTAGAATGACGTGTGCAAGCCTTAGGAATCATCAGTTCCATCTTTGTCTTGCTTGTGTTGACTCCATCCTCCTGCCGTAAGCAAGGATTTAAATCGAACCAAAAGGACAAGGAAATACTGAAATCTATATTGCCAAGCAGGGAAAAGGAATAAGTGAGAGAAAGAAAGAATCGGGCCGAAAATATTAGGTTCCTTTAACTGTCAACGGTGAACGACAAGGAATCAATTTGGTGAAGAAGTTTGTTGCATGTACTTGATAGATATGGCTTATTGACTTACACGTCGAGAGTGAAAACGAAATCAGGCGAGTTGGTCGGGAAAATTGGAAATGGAGATGATGGAATTCATCATTTTGCTGGGTTGCTGTTTTGTAAATTGTACAAATCATCGTCGATGTTTTCGATCAGTTTTCAGGCATCGGAGAGCTCCAGGGGAAATCAGAAAGATACGTTCAAATATTTTTTTTTCTTTACTCGCCATTTTTACTCTTGCTCTATGATTGTTATCATCGTGATATCACACTGTTAAAGGTCGAATCGATTGCTGACCATAAGGGAGACACTTTATCCGCTGTTGAATCAAAGTGATGGGGATCGTAGCCTAAAAATAGGGGCATCCATGCCATTAGCGACACCAAGGGGTGGGTGCACCATCTCGATGAGAGGAATAACTTATTAACCCGCATACTCATCCAAGTGGAAAGAAATATCTGGGGTTATTTTGTATCTACTTATTGACATATTTGGAAAAACAGAAAAAAGGGAAACTCAATATCTTTAAAGTTATTATTTGGTTGCAGAATTCATCTGTTTTGCGCCTACGTACAAACACATTTGCCTCAACAGTTAAAGAAATGCGTTTATTTCAGCACTATATATACAAGGCATTGTACATCGGCAATGTTTTGCATTTTTAAATCTAAAGACATGGTAGATGTTACTGAATTGATTAGAATGTTGTGATGATAATAAATTTCACTACCACGTCCAAATTCATCCCCTTCTACCTGCGGATTCCCCACTCCATCGCTAGGTGGTTGTGTGGATAGAAGCACACCTTCATCTTCCGCATCCATTCACATCGCTTGATGAGGCAACATCAAACTTCTTGACATAAGAAGGTCTCCATCACTCTCTCACTCTCCCTCTCTCTAACACCATCTCTCCTTCACAATATCTTATGATTATTTATACTTTTCGTATCGATGTTCATGCTGTTGCGCAATACATTTTATTTGTTTAATATTTGTGCATGCCCCTATTTATTCTCTCTCTCTCTCTCTCTCTCTCTCTCTCTCACTCACTCAGTTACTCATTGTTTCCAACTCATTATGAATGGAACACTGTTCCTCTGCAGCTATAACTATCATTATTCCATCCCCTTTCTTCCACACCCTCGTTCGTTCCACTTTGTTCTCCAAAATCATTCTCCACCACAATTCCCCCGTTTTCTCACTTGAAATACTCTCTCTATCTTTATCTCTCTCTCTCTCTCTCTTTCTCTCCCCAGTACCTCTTCCGTAACATTGCCCCACTCCCTCCCCATTTTCATACATCTACGTCTATATTCAGCCTCTCTCCCTCCACCCAGGGAAATTTCCCTGCATCCATCCATCCATCCATCCATCCATCCATCAATCGCTCCAATCGGCGCGGAATTTTCCACACCATCGAGTTGTCAAGGAGGCGTGCATCATCAGGAGAGAGAGGGAGAAGAAGAGCAGGTGAGAAAACGTCTGGAGGAGCGGGAGAGAAAGTGAAGAAGTGCGAGGGAAGATGTTAGGTTGTCATGGCCGAGTAGAAGCCATCCTCATAAAGATAAACAATCAAAATTCGTTCCACGACAAATTTTCATCTACTAATATCTTCTCTCCAAACGATGCATGCATAAACATTATAATTAAAATGAAACGTGACATTACTGCGTGTATGAGGGATGCCAACCTGATGATTATATGTGGCAATCCTAAAGTCTAAACGGTTGTACAAGTCTCTATGTTCATATTTGTGTTGAAGCTCATGATATCAGCATGATGACAGAAGCTGAACGAGCTACAGAGTGTTGAAATATATGAACGATCAGACAAGTAATGAGTTCAGCAACCTTCTTGAATATCAACAGTTAAAATATAAGTTACATTGAATGAAATTTCTAAAAACATTACAATAAATTCACACGAAAAGTTATTACAGGGGTTAGCCGTTATTAAAATTCATGTTGGGTAGAAGCTGAAAGATAAGAGAAAAGAGGAAAAAAAAGGGCTTTCGAAATATGAATAAAGAATACGAACATTAAATTGGTACTTATTATATTAAAAGCGATTTCTGTCAAAGTGATAAAGGGTAAGTTCTGGAGCTGAACTATAAATCGAACTAAAGCAACTCTTATTAAAAAAATGTCAGTGTAAATACAAATGCGTTGAGTCTTAAATTATTTTAACGGACAATTAACGAGAAGAATATGCTTCATTTTCCTCTGTTGCTCCTCGCCTGTGGAATTCCCTCCCATCATTTATTCGCGAAATTGACAACCTGGACCACTTCAAAGCTTTACTCAAAGCTCACATCTTCCTTTAGACAATTTAAATGCTAATTTTATTGGAGGAGCTGGCGCCTTTGAATGTTTTCTGAAACAGATCTATGGCGCTATACAAATGCTGTTCATCATCATCATCTTCATGAGATTAAGGACGGGATTTGCTTTGTATTTTTGTGTTTAATATTTATTAATTTTTATTAACATTGGAAAAACTGTTAGTGACGCGGTACCACAATCTATTCATTCTTCTCATTTTTATTGTCGAACAAGTGTTGTTGATTCCATCTTTTTATCACCTGTACATACGAGTGAATTAATTAATGTCAGTAAATACCTTAGAAGTAATGCAAGTTGTGGAATCGATAATGTACGCTGTAAAGTTGTTAAGCGGGTTATCCATGCCATTGTATTGCCGTTAGTTCATGTATTTAATCTTTCCATTGTATCTGGTAAAGTACCCTTAAAACTCAAAGAATCTAAAGTAATCCCTGTTTTCAAGAAAGACGATCCCGGCAAATTTGTAAACTATAGACCCATATCCCTCTTACCATGTTTTTCTAAATTACTTGAACGACTAATCTATAATCGGTTATATAAATTTTTAAATATCAACGATATTTTAAGTGACACTCAATATGGATTTAGACCCAGCTATTCCTGTGAACATTAGATTCATTTCAAGCTAACGAACATATAATAGGGATTTTCTTAGACTTATCTAAGGCTTTTGATTCTATGGATCACTCGATACTTTTATTTAAACTACAACAATGTGGAATACGAGGGGTTGCATTAGACTGGTTTAGGGACTATCTTTCAAACAGAGTTCAACATACTTTTGTCCACGGTGTTTTGTCTTCTTCGTTAAATGTCTTTATTGGGGTACCTCAGGGAT
Source organism: Strongylocentrotus purpuratus (assembly GCF_000002235.5). Taxonomy (NCBI): domain Eukaryota; kingdom Metazoa; phylum Echinodermata; class Echinoidea; order Camarodonta; family Strongylocentrotidae; genus Strongylocentrotus; species Strongylocentrotus purpuratus. Next base: position 5,726,801 of record NW_022145596.1, read on the forward strand.
CAATACTGGGTCCCCTGCTATTTCTTTTATACATAAATGATCTTTGTAAATCATCTAACTTATTAACCTTCTATCAATTTGCTGATGACACTAGTATATTTTTTTCATCTAAAGATTTGAATAATACTGTCCGCGTTCTAAATAATGAGCTTAAGAATATATCTGACTGGTTAAAAGCAAATAAATTGTCCCTGAATGTTGACAAAACTAAATGTGTTTATTTTCGAAAAACTAAATATAATATAGGATCTAAAATTTCCAAAATTTCCGATATAGCTAGCAATAACGGTCCTTTAATTAATAACGATAAAATTCCCATTTATATTAATAATAAACTTATTCAATTAAGTAATTCCGTTAACTTCTTGGGTGTCGTATTAGATAATTGCTTGGGATTTAAGGACCATATCACAAATGTTTTACATAAGATCAGCAGAAATGCTGGCTTGATAAATAAGCTAAAATATAGTTTGTTACCCGAAAATTTGATAACTTTATATCATTCCATTATTTTTCCTTATTTGAAATATTGTAATATTGTATGGGCCACTAATGCAACACAAACTGAATTAGACTCACTATTTAAAGTTCAAAAGAAATGTTTAAGAATAGCTACCAATTCTCATTATCTAGCACCTTCCGCGCCTTTGTTTAAGAAGCTATCGTTATTAAATATATATGATATAAATAAGCAAGAAATCGCAACATTCATGTACAAATATAAAAACAAGTTATTACCTGCCCCCTTTTCAGACCTCTTTCAATATAATAGTCAAATTCATAATTATAATACACGGCTTTCCAACAAATTTCATTTATGGTCTGTTAAGTCTAGTTATGAAGCTAAATCAATGAGTTATCTAGGTCCTAAACAGTGGAATATGATTCCCCAAGTAATAACGAAATCACAATTCATATCTTCCTTTAGAAAACAATATAAAATCTTACTACTAAATAATTATTAATCAGCACAGTTGTTGATTTTTTTTCTTATTTTTTTCTAATTTTATATCTGAACCCTCTTTCATTGTTATCTTGTTTTCCTTTCCCTTTTTTCCCCCTTTATATATTGTTTTTCTTCTCTCTATTTTACTTTCTCTTGTTTTATAGGTAGTTGAAGTGTTTGTACTTTGCTTATTTTACTTAATTTATTGTTATGTGCTTATAATATGTTATACATGTATTTCTTTTTGTATTGTTTTTCATTCTTTAAAGGGCGATCCAACTTCACAGGTTCTCGCAACCTTCATGGAAAGCCCCACATATAACCTTTGTAAACATAGTTAAAATTTACTGTTACTTTGTATATTTTGATTTTTATATTGCGAAATAAAATTGAATTGAATTGAATTGAATTGATATCGGGCAATCGAATTTACATGTTTAATTTCGGATAATTAAATTTTCTAAATCAGTCGACAAACAAGCATTTCAGTTTCGTCGTAGAGATGCTGTGGTCTAGTAGATACGTCGTCGAACTGTAGATCACATGGTTCACGGTTCGAGTCCCGCCGCAGCACTACCGTCCTTTGCAAAGACATTGATCTACATGTACATTAGAGGAGACGCCATGGCACAGTGGTAGAGCAGTGGCCTCGAAACCGTGAGGTTCCGGGTTCGAAACCAAGTCGATGTGCTAGTGCCCATTGGTAAAGCATTAATCCTCATTACCAAGTGCCTCGGAGAGGACTTAAAGCCGTAGGTCCTCTGGTCACCTACTAACAAGCATACACATGATTTCTTAGCAGTCTGATAACAACAGACCTTCAAAACTAAATTTGCCACTCTCCAGCCAGGTGTTTAATGGGTACCGTTAGGAAGGAATTCCTTGAATGCCGTGGGCCCCGAAAACGATAGCCTGTAGAGCCGGGGTAATATTGAAACGCCCTGAGCACCTTGCTTCGTTGATTTTTGCGGTATAAAAACATCCAATATTATCATTATTATTATTTGCGTGTGGAGTCATTGATTGGGGTTAAATAACACTGTGTAGGCACATGGTAAAACAAAAGAAGAAAATCAGAATATTAACTTAAATGTACAGACGATATAAATAATAATAAAACAGAAGTGAAAATATGATAATTGAGGAGAGTAAGAATCAATCAATCGGTGACAAAAGGGAGGGCAAAGGATGGTATAACTTCATTGGGATAAAGGGAAAGCTTAAAATGCGACAAGAAAGAAACAACAAGCTAAACAAAAATAGAGGAAAGAGAAACATAGAAGGAAAATAAAAGACAAAAAAGAAGTGCATACCGATTTAAACTGAACAATTTAACAAATATCCTGTAATGATTTGACCTATTCATGAAGATGATTATGGTGTAGACGATTGTTTACCGAGTCGTATTCCGATACGGGAAGTACTCCGGAAGGAAACGACGGAAGCCGAACAGGAAACGAATACAGCCGAACAGGAAACGAGCTATTGAGCTGTCGGCATCGCCCGTTTCCCAATAACTGGTAAAAGCTAGAGTTGGAATTAAGACGACAAGATATTTAAAGTGGTATTCCAAACGTGTCCACTCTCTTTAACTTTTCAATTATATTAAATTTGTATCAAAATGATTAAATATTATATAATCCCAAGTGAGAAATATACTTATATGATTTATTCAATGACCATAAAACGGAAGACCATGTGAGATAAGGATTTAAAAACTGTTATTATCATGTCATACGCTTGACAGAGAATTCAAATTGACGAAACTTGGTTGGGTGTCACCGCTTTGGCATCGGCTGGTCCAAATTGATAACATTCGTTTTTAGATTGAATATAGTCTACAATAATTTTAAACAAAAACGCAAGGTGAAATACCTCTTTTACAAAAAAGAAAAGAAATATGAAATGGTCTATTGATGTATGGTTTGGGTAACTCTAGATAGATCTGATAATTTAAGTCTAGTCTGGGAAGCAAACTTTAAACCAGCCATCGGAATGGCCAGTTGCCGAAGCAACGGGTCAAACTCTGGCCACTGATTGTAAGTAAGCTGACCACTATACACTAATTAAATGTATAGGAAATGTATAGATTGATACAGGACTGGTGTGTGAACAATAATCAGGGGAAAAAGAAACACGGAAAGAGACAAAAGATACAAAACTAGTTAATAAAAGAATAAATGTCAAGTGGCGGAAGTATGACGGGCAGCGTAATAAAAATACAGAGATACCGATGTTAGAAAAAAAATTAAAGCATTTAAGAAAGGAAGAGAGAAAGATAAAATAAGAGAGAGAGAGAGAGAAAGAGGGGAAGAAAGAGAGCCAGGGGAAATGGCCACTCCGGATGAGGAAGAGAGAGTGTAGGGACACATCATAGTATTAGGTCCTCTCGTTTGTACCTTCTCGGTATGTGCCGCGGGTTAAGGCCCTGCTTGACTTTCATCTTCCAATTTTCTCGATGGAGTTGAATAAAAGATGAGTTTATACACGGCGAGGGCATGTTGAACCGTTCAATCAAAACATACTCACCAATGTATCCTTGCAAGCAATCTTACCATGTCCATGCACATGGCGTATTCAGACATTGATAAACATGGGAGAGGGGCGCTATGTTTATTAAGAGCCCCCACTTTTCTTTTTGGGGGAGGGTGACTGAAATCGGAGGGGCTCCATCTCACTCACGACATTGCGTCAAAAACGAAATCTAACCCCGTTCTTCTTTGTTCTCGAAACTCCGTTGGTCATTTTCGAATCTCTTAAGGCATGGAAGGAGTCCAATAAAATAGAATACCTAGATATCGGACACACTAGAGGCGATGGGTTGTGTATCATCGCCCTCAGAGTATGAATACAGGTAAAGCATCCTACCTCAGAACCTCTTTGGTATTCTTTTCAGCACCTTGAGCCCGTGTTTTTGGCCTCCATTGTTTTAAGACGGAGATGCTAATGCTAAGTTTTAAAGACAAACATCTGAAGGGCATATAGGCAGGAAATCGATATGCATTTATGCTCATCAATATTGACCAGGCATTACTTAAGTTTGCGAAACAGAGAGATGGGGAGTTCAGAAGACGTAGCGACTGAAAAGACAAACAAAGCTAAAACAGGAACCGAGACCGCCCAAAACCGATGCGTGTCTTGGCAAAGATTGACCAATATTTGACATGAACCATGGTGGACCGAAACCACTTTTAACAATCTAATTATCCCTCACGCTCTATGGACAATATGGCTCCAAAAAAACGAATCCATTGTTTCAATGATAACACTAGAAATAAATAATACAAATTTTTCTGATATGCCGCCTTATTTAATTTAGATATTTTAGGTTTGTATTTGCATTTACTTCTTTACACCCAGTTCAAGCTTAGAGCCAATAATATAATGTTCTTTTTAACACCTGTAGAGACGTTTCTTGTTGAAGGGTTAGAGTGTTTTCTTTCTGAAAATATCCCTTTTTTTCTTCTTTTCCTTTCAAGTGAGTGTGACGTGATGAAGTTTGGTAAAGAAATAAAAACGGTTCCGTAATTGATTGGGTTTAAATGCCGCTGGATATTATTTGATAATCATCTTAATTGAACAACGATTATGAGAGAGCGAAACATATGGTTGCCGATAAACAAAATATACGATCGAATAGAACTCCATACGGAAAATCGGAAGAAGAAGGAAGAGACGGAGCGATTGAAATGAAGACGAGTTTGGAACAGTAGCCGCTCGGGTTGGTCTATTAGAATATTCATTTTATCCGGCGATATGTAGGGGAATTAGATTAAAGCCAGCCCGGTTAACGGTCGCTAACATGTCTCGCCATCTAACCAAATTCTCCCTTCGACAAGGTGTTAATCGCTCTTCGAAACCTGGAGAACGCTTTCAATTTGTTAAAGATGGAGTGAGGGGACAGCGGTATATACTCAGGGCAGCAATCAGGCCCTATACACCTCCCGAGTTTGAGGATGAAAACGAAGCGATGGAGGAGGAGGAGGAGGTATCGCTGAGCGTCTCTCGCGCCCAATCCGAGCATTGAAATGGATCACACGTCCAAAATCAATCAACAAAAGTAACTTGGGGTAAAATGTAACACCGTTCGATGGCCTCAAGCCCGGGAAATTGCACACCCCCTCCCAACCGTGTAGTAGTACACATACCCTCCAATAGACACTCTTTTCGGCTTTATTACTATTTGGTTCGCCGGGATGGATGCCCGCATGCATCCATGCCAGAGTGGCACTAAAACGCCAGCAAGACACTATTACTATAATAAGTAAGAGTGTCAAATCTCGGTCCTTTAACAGTCCGTTTAATCCTTTGACTACTTACCGCTGTAACTGCATATTTATTTTGGTTTGTTTTCTTGGGGAGGGGGGTGGGGCTCTGTATGTTTGGGGATGTCATTTTTATTTCTATTATTTGGTCGTCTTCTTTTGGGGGTACTAAAACATTTAATCTAGTATTATTTTCTTTCTTTCATCTTCCTATTTACTTTACCTCCTCCTTTACTTCATACATTTTGTCAGTTTAATCCTCATCTCTTGTGTCAGTTCATCTATACCTCCGCTTTTCTTTCATAAAGAGACATGCATGATAATGACACATAATTTGAAGTGCTTCGGATTTGCGCTGAAACCAATAATAGGGGCACACCTGCAATACTCCTACAACATAGCGAATAGGAACCCTTCCTGTAAGTATTTTCCATACGCCAGGTGAAGATGGGAAAGCATTTAATTTTCAAGAGAGGGGCAGTCGAAGATTAATAATTTATAAGCACATTATACGTTTGTGATGTTCTCTGACAGACTTTGTTGCTCCATATTTGTCTTGCTTATAGCCACCATAAAGGCTATTTACTGAAGTTTGCTATGATTATATGATTAAAGCTACTTAAGTTGCTGTAATAGGTATAGAATAATTTCATTCTCACATGTTTTTTGATGAATTTGGAAACATTGATTTACATCTTAAAGTCTCATTGATTTGCTTTTCGCCATAATTATAGAAAGGCGAAATGGGGGGGGGGGGGGGGGGGGGGGGGGGGGGGGGGGGGGGGTAGTTGATTGTAGTGTCGATTTATCGATTCATGTATGAATCTGATTGAGCGGGCAAACTTGACATGGTATGATTGGGGCGGCATCAAGCTCAGGGTCGGGCTACATACGATGATGGGCGGCAAACACACTATATACTACCGACAGGGAATCATATACCTTCTATCTACTCATACCACGCATTCATCATCTATAACTGAATTATATAAATTAATATTGCCTTCCCGGCTTATGCACTTTCTCTCACGGTCGCATCATGAGATGGATGAGCTTCAAAGATCGATTGAGATGGAGCGAGGGAGATGAAAAAAGAAGTACATGAACGAGAGAGAAAGAGAGAAAGAGAGAGAGAGAGAGAGAGAGAGAGAGGGAGAGAGGAGAGATAGATAAAAGAAAGAGAGAAGATGAGGGAGAGAAAGAATTAGGGAGAGAAAGAGAGATAATATAGATAGGAGAATGATAGAAGATGAGAAGAGGGATGGAATGATAGAGAGAGAGAGAGAGAGAGAGTAAAATTGAGAGATGAATAGAGGAGGGTGAGAAGGGAGAAGAGAAATGGAAAACGTCAAGGGTTGGAGAGAGATGGGAGATAGATAACAAAAAGATAGAAGGTGGGGAGATAGAGAGAAAGATAGAGAGTAAGTACAACAGCTACTACAACGACAACAATAACAACATTAGAATAATTTTTTAAAGTAAGAAACAGTTTTGTAATTTAAGAAATTTAAAAAATAATGCTGTATGTTTCAAACATATATTCCAGAAAGATCGACAACCGATCAACATAAAGATTAATACTCAGCGATGTAGAGTATATACCTTATTAGATTAATGTCCGTTGAGACAGACAGTAATAACTTTCTTTTCAACCATCTACAAGAAAAGAGGGGCTAAAAGCATTGGAAGAGATAGACCATGCGACATAACAGAAATGTAAAGCATGTGCAAAATAGAGTTTTAAAAATAAGCGTAAAAGAGAAGAATTTTGATGGTAAAATCAGTAAATGAGTAAAAAAAAAAAATTATGAAGAAAGAATGATGGAAAGAAGCAGACATAAAGGTCTGTGGGTAGGATCATGGGATGGACAGAGGAAGAAAGGGAGAAGGAGAAGACAAGAAAAGGAGAAAGATACCGAGAGACCGAGAGAAAAGTAAAAAGGAAAGAGGATAGATGAAGACAAGGAGATGAGTTGGAGAGTAGAGTGTTGGTAGAGTTGATACAAATTAGCGGAGGCCTGGGGGATGGCGGTTCGGCTGAGAAGCCATCACGTAGGATGTTGTTTTGGTGAAGGGGTGTCCGCCATCACGCCATCATCCCTCGGAGAATGGAGAACGAGAAGGAGGAGGAGGATGAGGGTGATGAGGCCAGGCCCAAGGCATCATCGATCGTTCTTTAATAGGTGCATAAACGCGTGAAAGGAGTGAGAAGGGAATGGAACCACCTCGAGGGATAGAATTGAATGTCCTTCTTTCCCCCTTCCCATTTTTTCACGGTTTTGTTCATTTTGGGGTTTGTATAGTCCAGTCTTTTCATTGTTTTGTTTCATGCCCTGTGAGATGGCGATTTGGATGGGTCACCCAGTCGATTCAGATAATGGCAAGGAGATGAGAGGGCTGGCTGACCATCGATGATGTTGAGCATCATGACGATGATGGAGATGGTGATGATGATGATGATGATGATGGTGATGGTGGTGGCGGTGGTGTTGGTGGTGATGATGATGATGATGATGGTGGTGGTGGTTATGGTGGTGGTGGTGATGATGATGATGATAATAATGACGATGATGGTTATTATGATGACAATGATGATAATGATGATAATGAGGAGGATTAAGATGATGGTGAAGATGACGTTGATTATAATGATGATGATGACGATGGTGATGATGATGACGATGATGAATCACTATATCATCGGCTGGTGGGTATGTCAAGGCATTCATTTAAAATATGGCAATAAGCTGAGAAGCTGGTAACCGGTAAATTGGTGAGATGATAACTTCATAGCAATTATTGATGATGCAAAGAAACCTGGTCAGAAGTTTTTTTTACAGAAGATTGTTGTATGAGATAAAATGAAACGAATAGCAAGAAAAGGAAAATTTTATCGTAATATTAGATTGATCAAGCCATAAGAATTCGTAAAAAAATAATACGTCAGCTAAGAAATATTTGATACATCAAAACAAAAATACGTGTATACTCTAGGACATCGATAAACCTTAACCAAATTGTACCGTTTCAAAATTAATCGCAAATAGGAATATCAAATCGTAATGATAATATTTCGCATATTGGAGGTAAATATCAGGAGGCTTAGGTCATCCCATTTCCATGTATTGTGTTGTTGATTACTAAACATTATTTTTCTGAAAAAGATCTTTGTCTTGAAAAAAAAAAAAGATCCCGCAAAAGAGGTCGAGCAAATTTTGTTCTGTGAACGTCGTATACATCCTGATTTGTATGCGTCTTATTACAAAAATACAATGGCGCTAAGTAACAAGCTCATCTTTTAAAATTAACGCAAGTCACACTTTCTAGACATGGACACGTTTCGGCCTTTTTCATATTTTTATTAGGTATAATGAATCAGCCTACACGTGTATACATTCCTATTAATTCAACCAGATTGGAAAATCATGCATTCATAGGATTCGAGAATCTAATAATACAAAATTAGATAAGGGAGTGCACAGCGTAGCCCAGGCACGGAGCAAATCTTGCGCGCTCTTTTTGCGTTTCATTTTTTTTTCTTCGTTTTACGTGCGGACTTCGAAGCTACAGTAGAGAGCCAGACAAGTTGAGTGGCTGTAGTTTGAGCGACCAGGGACGGGGGAAATTCCACAAGAGAGAGCTGTAATTTTATCAACTTGTTTTAATGGATGTGATGAACCTACGATTGAGATGATCCGGCATATTGCCACATGTAGGGATAAAAGAGGGGGATATTGTAATATACGGAGAGTAGATTGTGATACAGAAAGAGAGAGAGAGAGAGAGAGAGAGAGAGGGAGGGTGGGGTATAATAGAGAGAGGAAAAGAAAGAGAGAGAGAGAGTGAGACCGACGGATATATATATATATATAGAGAGAGAGAGAGAGAGAGAGAAAGAGAGTGAAAGGAATGAGGACAGAGAGTTGATGAAGAGAGACTAAAAAAACAAATTCTTAAAAATAACATTCACGGTGGCTAGAATCGATTTATTCAGTAATATTTCACAATGGAGATTAAAAATAATGAAGTTGACAATTAAAACAAAAACAAAAAATATTAGAATTAAACCAAGTTTCAGGCCATTATAATCATCTCATCAATTTCTGAACTCGAGGAAAACAAAGTGACATAACAGTCAGAAACTGTATGGCATTAGTATTTAAGATGTGGGTCTTACTGTGTAATTCAAATTAATTTATGATTGATAAAACGAAGGTGAATAAAGGTTGGGGCAACTTTCTTAGATAATGTACACAGGCCCGTGAAAGTAAAATCTTTGAAGTTCGAAAGAAGGATGTAGATGTATTACAAGAGAAGCCGTTTATTTTTTTATTTTTTATCTGTTTCATTTAGTTCTTGACAGCGTTCATCTTGAGAAGGATTGAAACGGAAAAGTAGTCCATTTAAAAGCAGAAGAAGAAAAAAGGAAATAAAAAGGGAAAGAGAATTCAGCGAAGCGGAGTCTATTTCTACCAGTGACTGATTACTACTCCTTATTACATTAACTGCGGTCCATCGAACTGAGAGCGGTGTAACCCGACCCTACTGCTCGCCCCGATCCCTCGGGTAACTTTCCCGCTCCAAGACCCTTCATCACGAGCCATAATACACCACCTTCTTTTTCCATCTCCGTTTTATTCCTTCTTCCTAAATATTTCTCACCTCCCTTATCCTACATCGTTCTATTTTTCATCCCATTCCTTCATTCTTTCATCTTCTTTGGACTAAGCGGATGACCCCAAAAAGAATAAAACGATTCCGATATCCACTTCGATGTTGGGTAGTAGGTATCGTCATCTTCTGCTGATGAAGAATCATTATAATAATTGGCAGAACAATAGCTTTCACTTTAGCGGATGGGCGAGAAATCTAAACCACTTAAAGTAATGTATTTAACATCGCGCCCCGGTAATAATTTCCTGTGCAAACAATGCGTAAAAATAACGCCATCATCTCCCTCTCTCACTCCCTATCTCTGTCTCCCTTTCCCCATTCTCCACTTACCCCCCTTCTCTACTTCAGAGGGGGCAAGGGGTCCTTATCAAATTAATTGCGTTAAGTGGCGCGCGCGGGTATGCAAATAGTAACGGGGATACCCCTCTGCGCGTGACCCGGCTAGCTCCCCGTCTTGGGCTCACCTTACACCGGTCTGGGAGCTCCGTACTGATGGACTACGTCATTGCAAATTTGACTGTAAACTTGACGTTTTGAATTATATTCTATATTAACACCTTTTCAAACTCTCCTTTTCGACATCTTCCAATGTCACCATTTATCAGTCACTAATGTGGATAATAAACTATCAACAAAATCAATGGAGGCAAGTGATCAATCTATAATTGTGTAAGAATAGAAACAGCATTCGTTTATTGAAACACGCTAATGTTCAGTTTGCTACAATATCTGAACTATATATTGGCTATATAATTTTTGGCGAAATAGTATAATGAAAGAAATTTATAGATTCCTATATGCCTTATTGTCAACAAGGCGTTTGTATATTAAATTTGATGGGAAACGAATTCAAAATGACAATAGCGATACAAAGTCATGTACACATCATGATACACAATTATTGCAAGAAGTGCCAAAAGAAGTATTGGCGTTACCATTTTCACGTGTAATTTCATCATATTAAGAAAATGATACATACATTTCTTTATTTTCCCTTTGAAATCCATTTGCTACAAATGAAGATATGACAAAATGATTCGCTAATGTATATTACGATATATTTAATAAAATATACACCACATTATTAATTCTTAGTAGAACTAACGTACAACAAATATCATAATCCATTTCATATTATAATGTACTCTAGAGAATGATTTGGTATAGTATTACTATCTATGAAGAATAAGTACCTAACAAGTACCCAAAATATTTGCACAAGAAAATAAATCATGAATTGCCTATAACGAATCCCATTGTCTAGTATATTATGTAAAGTCATAAATAGGTATAACAATTAAAAAATATTTAGTATTAGATAATTAGAAATGTGCATTTTGGAAGTGTTTTTTGTTTATTTTATTTTTGGATTTTTGTTTTATTTTTATGCGGTAGAAATCATGATTTTTAAAATCACAGTTTATACATGATGTAAGACTAAGTAACTGCAAATATATTTTTCACATAGAAATCATTTTACTTCTTCATTTCTTTTAAACTTTCCTTTCAAATAAAATATGCTGGCTTTATAAATCCCTTTAATCTATTTTTATCAATCTTTTTTCAATTTACATTAGTATTACTCAGGCTTCTCATCAATAAAGGTTAATTTGTTTTCCTTCGTGATTCTACATGCATAAAACATACTTGAAGGGCGTCTGTGGTAAAGCCACTACAGGTTAACATCTGCGACCAATTAACAAAATTAGAGAATCAACTTGGTTATATTTTATCTCCACGCCTACATCCCCGTCTTATTGTAATTCAGGTTCCAGAGACCCTTAATGTTTTGTCTATTTCTATTCAGATGTAAAAAGAGAAAGAATGGACAAGAAATGGTCGGTTAAAGAAAGAGAAAAACAATTGCGAGGAGAGCTATTTGCTTGATTGGTGTTTGCGGGGTTGTAATCGGAGTACGGTGAACATAAATGGTACGCCAGAGCTTCCCCGGTAGATGCATAGTAAACACACGATGCTCCTTCGGTTTTTCCTCTCTTTCTCGCTCTCCTTCCCCTCTGTCTCCTTCTTTCCCCCCTGATACCTCGCTCTCTTTTCGCGCCAAACCTTAGCGACTTGCGGAACGCCGCGGTGATTTGATACTAATCGTGAAGCGCTTTCCACGCCGCAGGCTCCCCGGCGACTTACATTACAATTCCGATCGCAAATGTCAGTGCAATGTAATACCGACGAATGCCGCCAATTTCAGATCCATCACTGTTGATTCTTTTTCGGAAAATAAGATGAGGGTATGTTGGAGAGAGGGAGAGAGAGGACAAGGAGATATAAAAGATGCCATCCGGGCGAGGAAGAGTTCATCATGAAAGGGAAGAAAGTGGTGGATAGGGGATGAAAGGGAGATAGAGATAGGAAATAAAAGAGGAAGAAAAGTGATAAGTAAATTTGATTGCCGTCTTCCCGCTAGCTTCATGTCCTTCAATACAATTAACTTATATAATGCCTTCAATTATGAGGCCTATGCTAGTTGCTCACTTTGAATTCAGTTCAGGTTTCCACCAATCTCGACGCGGTTTTGTTTGTCAAAATCCTAGACTGTTTAACAACCAGTTTTCTCCTCAGAACTCAAGATGAGATGCATTTAATAGAATGAGAGACTGAGGTGATTCGCGTTATTAGGACCAAAGGCTTTTGGAAACACAAGTTCTAAGGATACTACATAGAATGGATTAGATAAACATGGCAAAGAGGGGCTTTCACTACATTGAGTTCCTACTATATAAGATGTTGTATTCTTTATCATAAGTATTGTGCGTGTGTGTGGGTGCGCGCGTGCGTGTGTGTATGTGTGTGTGCGTGCCGTCCTTTTTTTCTGCGTTATGTAACTTTTTTTGTAATATCCATCTTTCTTTTCAACCGAAACCTGGTTTTTTAACCACACTTACATGTATACACACATACACTTATTTTATTTCTCTGTTACATTTCGTTGTCACATCATTATTATTATGGCGGTCTCCTGCGTTTTCTGTATTTTATCTATTTTCATTGAAAGATATTTGTGTTTGTATGTATCTTATTTAATGTACTTAAAAATTTACAATTATGTAAAATGAAGAAAAAATTGTTACTTTATGTATATGATTATGTTCTATTTTGAAAACGCAGAAATAAAAGCAAACAAACAAAACAAAATTATTATTATTATTATAAGTTAATGACTTTATGCTAATAGCTGTAGGCTTAATGATATAGGCCTACCTATATGAACAAAAGACATTATCATCAATACTTTTTACTAATAATCTTACAATTATATGTATAGGATAATAGTATTGACATCATGCTCTTTATGCAATTCTGTTTATCAGAAAATATGGAACAGCAAAAAATACTTGCATAGGAAGCATTAGTACATTATTTTGTGTGAGATATGTCGTACAATTAAAGCACTAAAAGCTAATTATTCTACATTTTCGGAATCTCATTCAAGATAAATATCATGAACATGTTTTCTTAATATATTTAAACATAAGAACTTTGAGGAACAAACTTTCAGTTATGCCGATGCTAACTTTTTCTACATCCACTTGCATTAAAAGCCATTGTTACATATTGGTATGAAACATTTGTATATCAAAAGTTGTCGAGCCAAAAGGTCTTGCACTTAAGACCCAGACTTTGCTTTCACTTGCTCTTTAAGACCTTTATTTATAATGTTTCAGAAAGATATAAAACTCGAAGATGCTTTCAGAAATGAAGACGTGATGCATCCGGTGTCAAGCGCAATAATTTAATGCAATAACTCTGACTTTTCCAAAAGCTCCTATTTTTTCTTCTTCGCCTTATCTTTCATGATAAATCGCTGTTGCTCGGGTCAGCCATCCACGAAAAGGGGTCATTATTAAAATAGTACAACTTGATACTCAAAGTATTAAATGTATCAAAAACGAAATATGAAGTGAATCTGAGGGAAAGGAAGAGAGGTGCTTATTGAAGTGTGAGGGTGTCACGATTTATTAGATAAGAAAGCTGTCAAGATGTACTCTTCCGATGAAGTTGTTTCCAGCTCTTGCGTTTTACTCTTTAAGAAATATACATTACTGTGTCAGCCTAGCATTTATTTGACTGGGTGAGAGCGATCCAGCGAAATAAAAGACTTTACTAGGTTTTCTTCATACAATTTCATTATATTTCTATATTTCTCTTTGATTTCAAATGGCAACGTTATTTAATAATGGCGGATTTATGATTTATACGAAATGTCCAATTGACTGTAAAAAAAGAAAGACAGAAACGAACAAAAGTCTTCTCGACGCTTTTATGTAAAAAAAAAAAAATCAGTTCTATGGGGGGGGGGGGGTAAATGGTTCATTGTTTGAATCACTGCCACGCCCTTTGGAAAGACAGTATTCTGTATCTTTCCCTCTCGACTCAGGTAAAGTCAATGCATATCCGGTAAAAAGACATTTCTCGAAATTTTGGGCGGATTATCGTGAAAATTTGGACTACTTGTAGTTTTCAATGCTGTGTATCCTAAAAATGTACATGTACTTCATAATACCAATTGAAATTGTTTTCAATGTAATGATTATTGTTATTGTTATCATAATCATTATCATTATCGTTATTAATAGAATTATCATTACTTTTGTTATTATCATTTTTATTTGTGTTGTTGTTCCATTATTCTAATTATAAGTAAAAGAATTACTTAACAAAACATACACGAAAAACATTATTACCACTAGTAGTAGCAGTAGGTTCATCTGTTTATGGAAATAACATTATGTCTCATAGGGGGAAAAAGAAGGTATATCGTCTATGTGGGAGTTGTTAATTATAACATTTCATAGTCATTCGCATTGCCGACGTCGGTATTTATGTTTATTGTTATTATCCTTAATGTTTTCGTTTTTGCTAAAAACTTTAGTTTGACTATTATGATATTGTTACAAACCTGATACATATTTATCTACAGAATTATGTTAAAGATAAACTCCAGTACTGGTAAAAAAAAAGAAATTAATTCTCACAGAATCAAACGAAACTTACACTGAATGTTCAAGATTACAAATAAATGACATGTGCCAAACAATTTTGGAAGAAAATGTATACTGGCTGAGTAATGAGCATAGAAAGACAAGGAAACCAAGGTAGTACCATCCCCGACACCATGTGTGTTGTCCCATATATAGCTTTCTATGTGAGTGTTTGTTACTTTACCAAGACTCGGTCAAATTTATTATGATTTTGATGACTCCAGAACCTTGCAGTGCACACCAATACTTACATGCTCCATGATCAACTGTTTCTGATCCTTTCACACCTTTTCTTTCACAATGCAATCGCATTACCAGTACTAAAGTTTATCTTTAATCATGCGCATGGGCAGAAGATTCTTTTCAAAGAAAAAGGATCTGCTTCTTAATTAAAACCTACGACCGTGTTTTGTCACAGGTAATTTTTGTTGGTATTAATTTTGTTTCCAAAGTTGTGTTGTGAAGTACAAAAAGATGCGATTGTGTAATCTATTGTCACCTTATTGTGACAACAGATGAAAGGATAGGGATAGATATAGAAGACCCTATATTATTTCATAAGAATATTAAATAGGCGTTAAACGGTCCATTCAGACAATTTTCCTTTGTTACCTGTAATTTAAAAGCTTTTATGTAATTAGTAAGTTTGAAATTCAGTATTCTCTGATACAAATACAATATGAGAAAGACGTGTAGATATACAGATCAGATCAAAAATTATTTTGTAATTTCATTCTTTTTAAAGTGAATAGCCAACTGTTCTTTTTATTCTTAAAACGTTATCTGAATTTTATGCAAAGTCTCTACATTTTTGAAAGTGAGAAAATATTGAAAAACAAATCTTCTAAAATGCGATAACAACATATTATGCAAAGGTCGTATGAGTCTAAGGTATTCTACTCGACCTAACTATTTGCAGTTTGTGCTTCGTTTCCTGTTGAATAAAATTGTATGAATATATTAAGCAAGAAATCAATTATTTTAATGAATGGCGGTGATTATGTATACAAGTCGTACAATGGTTCACTCTTAACTCTCCAAACTGCGGAAATGGAAAGGACCGCAGTTTGGTCAACCGTAAAATAATTTTACATGCTTGAACGAAAAATACTTGAATTCCAAGGATTGGATGTAAACATTCAAAAATTGAATGAGAATCGTCGATAACAAAACAACAAAATAATGGCACTGAATTACGATTTCACTTTCAATATCCTTTTATTCCTTTAATGTCGATGTTTTTATCTCCATCAATACCTGTAGAAATGAACTCGACCTATATTCGTTGGTTCTCATGTCGTTCTTAAGTCCTTTACAACTTCGGCATCACTTGTCTGTTTGTCAACTTATTAAAATTTTTACAGGTATAATGCCACTTTATGTACGTAAATGTTTCTAAAATGCCATAGCATTTAAAAATTCATTTGTCTGAAGTATATAATGTGCCTCGGAATGTTTATAAAAAAATTATGGCGACATGAAACTGTGATTTATCATCGTCATCATGGTCATTATATAATAGCAAACAGGGAGTGGAGATGGTGCACATTGTGCGATAATGAATCCGTGAATGACGGTATTTTGTACTTACGGCGTTATCAATCCAGGTTATTATTGTTATTGTTATTATTATTATTATTATTATTGTTGTTATTATTATTATTGTTCTTATGATCATTATTATCATTGTTGTTTAATGCATGTAATTCAGTCTGATTGTATGAATTTCCGAATAATTATGTAATAACTATTATTCATGACGTTTTATCTTCATATTTATTACGTTTAATTCCTTGCATATATCCATGTAAACAATGGTTTCATGTACACATTCGAATCACCTTTTAACACTGCATGTAAGTATTCACACTTAGACACACGCACATTCACACACAACTCACCCGCAGAATAATTCATTGAATTCAATGATGAGACATATTATTCTCTATTAACACCTAGCAAATTTTACGACGGTAACTCTTCCTCGTGGTAGCTACATACCCCCTCCCCCACCCGTATTTAACGATTGCATACACATCACTCCGTGGCGCCGTATTGTGTATCAAGGTATATGGCGCCACCATTGCTTACCACTACTTCAGCTATCTACGGTAGTACGTACGCCACGCATGCATGCATGGATACTAACTAAAGGGGCATCGCTTTAATTGATTGCGCGGCCCGGAGAGCGGGGCAGTGTGTGTCCAGCGGACCGTGTAATACGATCACTTAGCAGGGGAAATGTTTGCACGCCATCGCAGCTATCAAATACAGCGCAGCGAAACGTAGAAGGGAAAGAACTCCTTGTGCCTGACCTGGCTGAAATGTGGCAAATTACATTAGGTGTGCAGCGCTGCGTGGTGGACTCTCAATCCATCTCTTTACTCCTCTATTCTCCTTTCAGCTCAAGTACACACTCTCCATACCCTACCCTCAGTCTCTATTCATAGTTGGACTTTATCTCACCTGTATATTCTACTTATTCACCCCCTATTCCTACCCACCCCCTGCCTCACTTTCTTTCACAATTCTCGTATTTCTCCTTCGGCTTTTCTTCGTTTACCTTTTTTCCCAATGTTTTTCTCCATCACAATACCGTCTCTAAAATTCCATCTTACTAATTTTCAATAGGGACGTAGTTCCCACCCCTTTTGATGTCATTTTGCTTTTCCAATTTTTCTTTTCATAACATATCATATTCCCGCCTTTACCTGTAGCGTACTTTCCTTTCTCACTCTTTTTTGTCCCTGTCTTCCACTACTATCAACTTTGTTCATTCAGTCCTGATCGACTCTTTGCGAATGTTTACAAACATCATCACTAAGGCTCTGGCATTATGTACCTTCTTTCAGTACTGATCCCCCGAATCTACTTCTAAGGACAGTACTACTACTACTACTACTACTACCACTACTACTACTACTACTACTACTACTACTACTACTTCTACCACTACTTCTACTACTACTACCACTACTTCTACTACTAATCTCTGTAAAGTGCCCTGAAAAATTTCTCATAAGCTCCTTTAGAAAAAAAAACCCAGTCTATTTTACCTTCCTTTCATAACGGTTGTTTTTTGTTGTTGGTAGTTGTCTGTTTAATTAAAATCAGATACAGAGAATGAACCTGTATCTAATATGGATACGAGCAATCATAATACATGTAAATACTTTCAAATTGTAGCATTTCAGTTTCTTACAATTTCCTTTTGTTTTTACCATATTACATTTTCACTTTTCACAATTCCAGGCTCTCTCCCTATATTGGTATGCACAATATTATGCCAAACGAAGTTTATTCGCAATAAAAACATCTAACTTTTCATTCTCTTGCGCATCAACTACTCCCTCTAAAAACAAACAACTCAACTGCATGGTTAAAGGCAATGCTTGAAAACATGAGAACAAATTTTACATATTGCCCGCAGACAATATACCCCACTCCTCTCCTTTTCGTCTCTTCCACATTAAACAAACGGCGTCTGGAAACCTGTGTAGATATGAAATAGCATTGGACGGAATGAGTATGTATGTATATCATTGGCATGTGATGACCTTGGCTCGGAGCTCCTCTTCGTTCGTCAATCGCCCCGTAACTCCCCCGCAGGGAACACGCTATACTGCCACGCTTTACCCTCCTTATTAAATCTAACATGCACTCAACCTTACCATTCTCATCATACCATTCATCAAACATCTCTATCTCTCTTTCTCTCTCCCTCTCTTTCTATTTCTTCACTTTCTCTCGTCTCATCTCATTCCAAAATATCACAAGCCCCCTGCTATTTCTTTGCTCCCTTTATTATTTTCTTTGAATAAAACATCGTTTCATAAAATTATTTTTGATGTATCTTTACACTCTTCACTTTTCTCCGACACCAGTCCGGTGTTATAATTGTATTGCTATACATTTATTGCTATTGTTAAGGTTATCGTAACTTCTGTAAATAATCAAGTAATAGAAAGCAAGTGGAGAAAGTAAGTGAAAAGTATTTAACATCAGGGGCAGATCGAGGGTTTTATAAAAACGTTTAAGGGCACACAAAAAATCTCTGACAACAAGCAAAAAAAAAATAACAATACCATTATTACGATATTTATATTTTATATGATATTGTATTATGATAATTATGGTATTGTGAAAGTGTATAAAATAACAGTGAATATAAACATTATTGGATATCAAAACGAAATCAAAATGAGATAATTGATAATGAAGGCCCCTTTACCTTTGTTTAAGTTCATTCATAAAAATGTTTTTATTTTAGTTATAGTTATGTATCATTATTAAAGCTAATATAAAGTCATTGAAATGTATTATGTAATTCACTTTAAAAGGGTAAGATATTATTGTTTAATTCAATATGACACACTCTAAATACTTTAAAGGGATACGTAAATATACGAAGTTATAAGAAATTTCGCGGTCAACACAACATGGAAGAAATTATGAAATATATGTATTGGGTTGCGCCTATGACGTGAGGAAAATCCGGTCATTTCAATTAGTTTAATTTTAAGCAGTGGAAACATTCTAGCCGGCACGATATGAAGATGGACGTGGGGTAAAGCTAAAGGTAGAAATTACTTCAATAGTTTAATGCTTACACGCATAATGTTTGATGTATACCTCATAGAAAATTTCTTGTTCATGGATTGGTCAAGAGCTTATCATGTGATCTTTCACAATTCTTCTAGAATAGAAATTTCCTTGCGGGGGGACAGGTGTGATGCCACAGTACAATGTGTCCGTCTCCCTGACAAAGTGCACGATGTTGTGTTCCAAAAATTCGGAAAATAAACTATTTTGTTTTCTATGATGCATTGCGATCGTGTTTTTGTTTGTTATTTGTTTCACTTGAGAATCATTAAGTGGATATTAACCGATACATATATTCATAAACTATTTATTTATTGTACGCATGATGACTTTTAAATGTTATGACGTCATCACCCATGTTGGTAATGGCCAATCACGTTCACGTCCATACAAGACGCCACACTTATTTTTACCACCAGTAATGCGTGGTGACCAACTGGAATATTAAAAAATCATCACAAATGGAATTAAAAATACCCAAACGATACATATTGCTTACACGTATATAATTCTTTTGGACAAGCTTAGCTTATCTTATCTTATCTTATCTTATCTTATCATATCGTATCTTTTTTTTTCTTACCTTTTCTTTTTTCATCTTGTCTTTATCTTATCTTAACTTTTGTAAATAAATACATTCAAATAACAATATTTCTTGTTGTTGTGGCACATACTGGTAAGTACAAAGTCTAATAAACATGTTATGAACAAACTCAATAACATGATCGAGAATGCTTTTACAATCAATCCTCACCATCAGAAAATTTAATTATTTTTGTACACTCTGCTCGAAGTCAGATTTCTTGATGATTGTAGACTATGAAAAGCTCATCTTTGAACAATTCTCCATATTTTCCTTTTGCGGAAAGCGTCGTAGCGTATTAATTTCTCATAGAATACACTGATGAGTTTTGATTTCAAAATGAATATCCGAGGTGCTTTCTTGGGTTTCAATTCGTTTCGGCTCGCCTTTAAATCTCAAGAGATGAAAAGAATGCAAGTTTACTCGAAACAAATGGAAGGATCATCATACAAATTATGCTATTCAATCTAAAACCACCGCAGGGTGAATTATTTCCAAAGCGACATGATACAATCTTCATGGGCGATGCGCTTGCTTTCCAAGATTGCTCGCTTGGTGCGACTTCAAGCTCAAACATAGAAGAAGAAAAAAGGGAAAAGGGAAAGATTACAAAAACAAAACTAAACATTGAGAGGTCTTGTAAACTATACCTGTTATTTTCTTATTGGTAAATTTTGAAACGGAAATGGTTAAGGTTGTTAAGGTCAATAGGGAAAATGAAAGCATGTGAATCATGAGAAAGGCGCTAGAGAAATGAATATTGGTCCAAAGGAGAGACGAGAACAGTAACTTTAAGATTGCTTGCTTGGTGTAACTTTTTCGATCTTCCTTTTCAATTATTGTACACAAATTTCTTGTCCGTCATACATTACACTAAGGATTGCGCTAATTCTGATGATAATCATTACTAGAAATATCACAAAGTGGATCCATTAACATGAGAGAGGTCAAACCTACTGACACAAGACAACACCAATAGTATTTATTATCCTTAAAACAATCCATATTTTCAATATTTTTATCATACCTTATTTGTTTTGTATAGTTATTAATAGCGTCATATAAAGATTCTATAATACATGGACTGTCAAAATCTACAACTCATATTAATGTACTTTCTCAATTTCTTTCTGTTCTCTTCGTCTCAGCTCTTTCTCGATTCCACCACAGCTTTATATCTCCAGATCGGGCTCCAGATGCTGGTTCTCTGCCACACCTTCCCGTACTTTGGACGGTGTAGCCAAGGAATTAATAGGCAAGCTTTCCTGGTAACTCCTTGGTCCACCGGATCTTTGTACGATTATCTCTCCACCTGATAATCCCACATCGCATCATTTGACATAGCAGGATTATACGAGAGGGTTTAATAGCGGCGTCTGGACGCGTCGGGGCGCGTCGGGAGTAAGACACAGGTAGACGTTAAGGAGAGATCGACCTCCCGGGAGAGGGGACAGTTGAAGACAATGAAGACGAAAAACCGTCGAAGAGTTTATTTTGTTATCGAGATGTTCGAAAAAGGTATAAGTATTGACATGAATTGTTTTTGTGTTTGATTAAAATTCCATTTCATATAATGACTACCCTTAGTTAAAACTTGGTGTTAGGAAAAATAGACGGGCGTATCCCTAGAAATGCCTATTGCTTCATGTTGATTGCTAAGTGGGATTAAAGAGAATGACACCTGACTTATCTTTCCGTATAAAATTTAAATAATTTTAAAAATATGTCAAATTATTTGGCTTTGAATTACAATGCCATGTTGTTGTTAATAATGTTGTTGAATAAGAAACCAACGTTCATGTGCGTGTTTTTATGTAGGCCTATACAATGTCATCATACTCATATTTTGCTATGGCTATCAAGACATACAATTTAATGTTTTTAATTTTGGTTGACTAAAGTAAACATCATTAAAGTAAAACAAAATCTTTGAAATTGCTCTAAATTAATGCCAGCATTTTTCTGTTAGTTTATGAGAGACTTTCAATGTCTTTGTTTTGATTTTCCTATTATTATCAACTTAACATAAATGTAAAAAATGACAATGATGCCACACGTAACTAGAGGCCAAAAATGATTCATTTATCGTGATCACATATCCTTAAGTAATTCTGACTCCTTTCATGAGCCAGCTGCTGATACTAATATGATAAACAACTTGGTGTCATAAAGAGACCGCTAAGTAAGTCAGGGAAATCTGTGATGAGCGAAAGATTTAATAGTCACTCATTATTCGCAGTTGCGATTTCAGTTATCCCCCTTCTATTACTCAATTCAATTACATTTCACCAGGCCATCTTCCCCGCGCTTTTGACGACACCGAAATATGGTGGACCTCCCCCTCCATTTTTTTCTTGCTCTGGGGTCTAAACGCGATTAAATTTTAGAAGACATTCCTAAAAGGTAGAAAGAGTCATATATGAGTTGTCATCTTCGTCGCTCTCTCTCGACAAAACGCTCGTATCGACGAAGTGACGCTATTATAAATCATCATGACTGCGATCGTCATCGTCATCATCATCGCCATCGTCGA
This sequence comes from Strongylocentrotus purpuratus, assembly GCF_000002235.5. Taxonomy (NCBI): domain Eukaryota; kingdom Metazoa; phylum Echinodermata; class Echinoidea; order Camarodonta; family Strongylocentrotidae; genus Strongylocentrotus; species Strongylocentrotus purpuratus. The sequence goes on from NW_022145596.1 coordinate 5,749,401, forward strand.
CTAAAGTATTATTGAAAAATATTCTCAGTAGCTATTGTGCATTTATTTTAGATGTCCGTCAGTATGATTGATTGCATAGATACAAATATATGGATGACTACACCATTATAGGACTCAAAATGAATAAATGGCATAGCAAAAAAGAAAGAGAAAATAAGAAAAACAAAAGGTAAAAGAAGAATATAAAGGAAGAAAGAGAGGAAAAATTTATGAAGACTAAAAAGAACATGAAAAAGGAGAAGAAGAAGAAGAAGAAGAAGAAGAAGAAGAAGAAGAAGAGGAAGAAGAAGGAGGAGGAGGAGCAAAAAGAAAAGAAGGAGAAGAAGAAGAAGAAGGAGAAGAGAAGATGAATTAAAGAAGAAGAAGAGGAGAAATAAAAAGATGAAGAGTTGAAAGAAAGAGAGAATAATTCTACATAGAGAGAGTAATGAAAAATTGGAAAAGAAGGACTAAAGGACTCTATTGTAGGAGCCGCTGTAGTGCCATGTATGTCTCCTGTCGACGAGACATTTTATTATTCTAATTTAAGTTGTAGATTGAAGAAAAGAAAAAAAACGTTATCGATCATCAAACATAAAAAGGTGATAATAGAATGGTTCTGTCATAAGAACGTAAATATTTAATTGTGGGATATTAGATATTATTTGAAATCTTTTTTCGACTACCAGTTAAGAGACGTCCTTATGATAAATACAGAAATGCTATGTTAACCAGATGCTGAAGATACTGAGCAGTCATCGCAAGACAATTGGCATATGATTTCTCTTCTCCCCTTTGTTCTTGATCTCACGGGGGCCTATCCCCGTCTATGTTTCTGTGATTAATCCAGTTAAAATTCAATCACACTAAACAGTGAAATCGGCTTAGTCGCGGTCTCTAATCAGTTAAGTGGCCGTAGAGAAAAAGGTCTTGAGCCTAACTCGCTTGAATCACCCCTGACCGAGCGTATGGAAATCGTTCCAGCGAGTACCAGTCGTTTTGGGATATGGCCGAAATTAGGGCCGCTGAAGAATTCATCGGGGCGTGTATGCTTCAATCAGAGCAGTTTCAAGTCAGGGCAACCCCCCCCCCCCCCCCCCCACCCACTTTTAAATAGAAAGTACCGGCGAAGAAAAATGCTCTCTCTCTCTCTCTCTCTCTCTCTCTCTCTCTCTCTCTCGAGTGTTGAACAGGGGTGACCTGGGATGGCTGATTGAAAAAGAATGAAAACAATATTGGCTAGTTTGAAGAAGTCATGTTGGTACACAGTATATAAAATAATGTGGAGACGATGTACATATTGTTAAGCACTTTGTATACTAAACAAAATATATAACTCTATCAATTGCTATTACAATCATTATGGCAACACCACTGTTTATATGATTTAAATTTTACATTACAATGGAAATTGAAAATGATTTTATTTTCTAACATTTCGATCTTCAAAACAATATATGATATGTGTTCTAGGGACTTTGTGATCGGTAATTGAATATTCATTGAGAAAATAGAATTTAATTATCGAGGCATCAACTTCCAACATCATAATGAAACAGATGGGGGGGGGGGAATTCTTTTAACAATTCGCCATGTATTATTCTAAGAAGTGATACACTATTTGTCATCGTGTAGCATACCTTGCGGTGCGTTCACCATATTGTATACCACAAAGCCAAAAATACAAACTTTCCTCTTAAGAAACGATGTTAAATGCTTCAGCTTTACATACCAGTACTCCAATCTGGCCTGAAGCGATTATTAAGGAATCTCTTTAATATACGCCTCCGTACGTTTAGATGTTGCAGAGAAAGGCACTCAACTCCTTTCCCCTCTTTTTCTTGCACTTCACATATGCATTATTTGATTAATTCAAAAGGCTGTATGTCCACTTTCATAGAAGTCGTAAAATATAAAAAATATCTTTTCTAAGCTTAATGATTAAAAACAAAACTTTAACCACGTTAGAAACTTGTTTATGAAAGTAATGTGATATCTCTGGACATTCAAAGGAATTATTATATTTCAAAATACTATTTCACAATTACTTTTCTCAATTACTATTTCGATGAACACGCGTTGCATTCGTCAAAGTCGGCTTAAAAATATCGAGAATCATTTTAAAATCGCAACATAATGTGCCGTTCAAAATACTGCCAACACAATACTCTCCAGAATATGGCCGAATTATATTCTTGTTTACGGTAAACACAGAAGGGCTCGAAGTGAAGTTATGACCTTTTGCCAGGTAGCACTTCATATCACCCCTTTCATTATCGGCATGGCTATAATACCACCCCTCCAGTCATGATTCTAGAGTGCGCCTGTACTTTATAATGATCCCCCAAATAGGTGCATCTCTCCTCCAGATGAAAACGAGGACCAAATAGTGCATTGTCGAGTTGCTCACCCGAAGTCATTCGTACTGCAGAGCTAAGAAGCTTTTCATGTCCTTAGATGTCCAAGCTTTCCTTGACGATGAACATTTGAAAGATTTTAAAGACGTGAACTGTACATTCACCCCTACTAAAGGTTCACTTGTACAGAACGATGGGCTTCTCTGATTCTTTTCCTCTTACTGATTGAAATTTCAAAAGGAGTGTATTAGAAATGCACCTGTTCAGAAAGTTAACCTGATAACAAAGGTCACATGACATACCACACGAGACCTATATAGTTATGTGATGAAATATGGTAAAAAAAACTCCCTAGGAAGATGGAGATGGTGCACACTGTGTGAGTGAATAAATCCGACGACTGGGGTAATGATAGTATCTGTAAAGCGCTAAGAGTCGTTATTTCGTATTAAGCGATATATCGATATAAATGTTTCATAATGAATATGAAAAATGATAGTATTTGTTTACAAACATTAATATGTTTATACTGATCAACCGTTAACACAGTTCTAGTGTGAAAATGTTATATGATCTGAAATTGAATTTGGTGGACATAATATTTACAATTTACAAAACGTTTTCAAGAGAAATAATAACGGTATTAATCACGTGGAATGTAAAGTATTCTGTAATAGTAGTATTTTGTTTTGTCGTTTTGATTCTGCTTGTTGCTGATAAAACTATTTTAAACAATCAGTTCATATATTATAAGCGTGAAATACAATCATATAGTGTCATAACCTACAGCTGAATCTGAAGAGTTGAAGGGTGTCTCAAGTCGCCCCGTGTGAGCCACTCATTCCTATATGGATGGTAGGCATAGTGGTGGATGTATGGTTGACTCTTTCACCAGATTCGCCATGCGATGCAAAGGTTGATGTCGGAGTTCTCTTGTGGTTTTTGCTTTGAATCTCTCTGAGGTATTTAATGCAAGGGCGTGGGCAAACATGACCTATTTCCTCACATAATTTGCACCGTTTATTCATAAGATATTCTATACAGGCTTCACATTTCGATCCCGTTTTATTTCTTGTGAAACAGATTCAAGAATACATTATGACATTATATAGCAGTAAGATCATTCGGCATTAGCAATATTTTTATGGACATAATTATATACATTTTTATAGGATTCTTTATATTGTATATAAACATTCACTGATGTGACTTAACTGGTAGATTCCAACTGGTTTATATTGGTGTTCTTCTGCGTCCTTCTACTTTTATAATAAAATAAAATAATTATCTTTCATTGGGTTGATAAGGCATAATATCAGTAAAAAGAAAACTTAATCAAATTCTTGAACTTAACTAGAAAAACAATATTACAATAAAATATAGAGAAGGATATCCCTTTAAAATTTGTTTGGTTATCTTGTCTATATAATTCCTTGTGATGTATCTTGAGAAGAAAAGAACACATTTTGTTAAACTGTGCATTCCAGTATTAAAAAAGTAAGCTCTACGTCCCAAATTTCTATTCTGCGAAAACAGATCAGGAAAAACGATTTTCCTGACAGTATTTGAGGCTTTGTTTCAAATTTTCCCCAGGCAACAGAAACTGATTACTTCTACAAAGCCGTCCATTACATTCAGTAATAATACATCGAGGTATTTTCGAAGAAATTATGAAGGAATAAGGAGAGAAAAAAAGGAGAGAAGGATTAAATCAGATCAATAAGAAAATCACATTCAAAAGACTTAATAACGCGATAGCTGAGGCGGGATATGTATAACGTTACACTTCACTCATTGCAGTAATGACCAATATTCGATCTTGTAGTTACAACTAAATTCAATCGAGAGCCTGTGGCATCGATCGTTCTTCTCTTGCAACTGAGAACACAAATACGAGTATCGCTATTTGCTTCAAACCAATTCTTCACGGGTTCAAATCTCATCTAATCGCTATTTAATTTGACAAACAATCAAGAAATATATCGAGTTTTCTTGTTTGCCCTTCGCCCGTCCGTCGAAGTTGAATCCACGGGCAACGTAACGAAATGAGATTTAGCCAATCATTCTTAACGCATCATATCCGAATTTGGACTGGTTAGGGGGTACTAAACTAGATTATTCCCATGATTCAATTGGTTCAACGGAGACATTATGGATAACGAAGTTTTGGCGCACTTAACTTGATCGTCTGTTCACCGGCACGGTTCCCGCTCGACCTGTGCGCGGCCACGACGGGTATACACACGCGCGCGCACCTTCACCCACCCACCCACACACAGCAGAAGCAGCATTTCAGTGTTTGGAAACGTAATTAAAATTCGATATTTACAGGCTTGGACCCACCGCAGTCAGTTTGGAGATGGATGCATGAGGAATTGTGTGGTATATTGGTAATAGACCTGATATTATGACCAATTTGACGAGCGAAATTTGTCACCAGCAAAACAAATTTAGTTCAATCAGGTTTTTGTCGGTCGAGTAGGTCTTGGGTTAACTGTGAAAGGTGTTGAAGCTGTGACTATGTTTAGGATGTAGGTTCTTGTATCAGTGCGCCCTGTCTATCCTAATTGAGGAATTAGGAGAATATTGTATTACCATTGACCTAGCCGGGGTTGATGTACGATAATTCGTATGCGAATTCAGTTTATATCGAATAAAGTAGCATGGTTATGTTCCGTGAAATAAATGTAAAGAATGATGTACTTGGCGGTGGTTTTCTGCTATGAAGATAGGATTTACATTTTACATATTAAAGGACGTACATTAATATTGATACAGCTGACATGTAATGATTACATCATGACATGAAAATTATTACGATTTTTGTAATTAAATTTCATTTACTTGGATGGCGACAATGAAGGCAAAATAGAGACTGGGAAGATCATATTTATAGGTTAAAAGAAAAAAAACAATAAGTTATGGCTTTAGAAGATACTCGGTTGAAAAATAATTAAAAAGAAAATGATGGTGTTGAAATATGATAAATGATTGGATTAATGATGACAGAATGAGAAAACGAAGAAAACGAGGGGAAGATTTTTTGTTACAACTACGTGTATAACCGATATAACTTTATCTTTTAAAAATTATAATCCGTAGTTTTAAAAAAAGAAAGTAGGGTAGATTGAAAAGGAATAACTAAGATGAGGGAGAAGCCAAAAGGACATAATGATAGAAAGAGAGAGGATGAAGGCGAGATGGAGAAATGAAAACAAGACGTGTTGAACCATGCGCGAAGCCATGAGAGGTAATTGTTTACCAAGCTGGGAAGTTTGGTCGGCTGGGTCGATAGTCTCCGCGCCTTGCAGTGCCCCGAGCTACACAGGTGCCGTACCGCTGCCTGCCAAGCCATACCAAGACCGGCTCGATGACTTATATACACCCCTCATATACTATACAAGACGCTGGACAGCTACCAATACTATCCACGACCGCAGAACATCCCCAATCACCGTCAACATCGACACCACCATCCTCCTCCTCCTCCTCATCACCATCGTCCATCGCTCATCACAATGTATCAACACCTTGTACTGGTGGCTATTGGAGACTGGGGAGCCAAAAGGCGCGGGAACTGAGACGATGATTTGCAAACATTTTGGTTGGTTATCGGTCTCACGTTGACACGTTGGCTGTCGTCTGTCTGATCAATACGTTTGTTCAGATTTCCCGCCCAATTAAAAACAGCTTTAGGACTTGTTGTCATCGCACTTTCTTGTCTATATGCCTCTGGAGAAGTACACACCCCTCCTACCATCATCAAATCTTAACCCTTTAACCCTAGGTGAAACAGTGATGTTAATGCTTACTGTCACCGTGGTTCAATTAGGAAGATTTATATTATTTCTACCTGCTCATCTCTCTGATCAATCGATATGCCCCCTTTCACCTTATGTTCGTTATTCTGGTCTCATTCTGCATCCGTCCTCTCTTGAGGTCATTGAGTTCAGCCCGGGTTTGAGAATACCACCGTTCTCTATAAAACTAATCGTATTTTTTGTTTGCGCCCCCTTCCATCTTTTTCTTTCCCGTTATACCTGTCACATAATATAATTTAGTTTACGTGTCTATTAATCAGCTTTCGATTAAAAATAATAAATCATACATTATACCGTGATGCACTGATGACTCCACATCTTCTTAAGATTGCTATCATACACACCAGTGACGACACTCTATTACGGATCAAAATCTTCTCGCTCTCTATATGGCGTATGTCTCTCATCTATAAATATTGTTTTTCATCATCGAATATTTCTACTATGGTTCAAAAGCATAAGTAATGCACGACGATGTAATAATATCATTAATATCGATCATAATTATTCTGTATTATTTTTAAGGACATAATCATAATCATCAACATCATCATAACAACCATAAAAACCGCCGCATCGACCACCACCATGATAATCATCATCATCACTTTCATTTGCATCACTCTCATCACTCTCATCAAAACAAACATCATTAGAATCAGAATCACTATGAACATCATTATCATCATTATTATCACCCTCGTCGTCACCATTATCACTATCATCATCCAAGACAGTAAAAATGATGACTGTAACAAAACAATTAGGCCACGACAATCGTTTTTCATCACTAACACCACCATGGTAACCATCAGCATCCTCCTCCCAAATCCTCTTAACTCCTCCTCATCCACACCCTCACCATCACCTATCACAATGTCATCTCATCATGGCCCCTTTTATGGGCGGTTGGGGAATAACCAAAAGTGTTTCACCCTTCACACTTTCACACGAACTCACAACAACACCCCCAAAAAAATCCACTTTTTGAGGCTAAGAAAAGAAAATGATAAACCCAACGGCTTTTCTAGTCATGCTTTGACACGTTAGCTGTCGTCTGTCTGATCGATACGTTTTTTCAGTTTTCCCGCTCAATTAAAAGCAGCTTTAGATGGTGTTGTCATCGCACTTTCTGGCCGCGGTCTGATGAAGAGAGCTTGTCGGGCAGGGAAAGATCTGAACGCTGCTGAACTTTCTCACATCGGACATTAAAACAATCTACATCTAAACCTATGTGATAAGATTGTTAGAGAGGTCTAGAGTTTAATTCTTTTCTTCAGCATAAACTCTTGATACTCAATGATACTTGTTTGCTTCATATCCCATTTTTACAAGATTTGCAGTTCCGAAACACGATAAATAGTCGTATAATGGGATACACGCTGGCATGAAATACAAAAAAAGTGTACTATTTCTTTATGTTACATAACGGTTTTACAAAGATAGATGACAAAGTCATATAAATGACGCTGTGAAGTGAGAAAAGAGTTATTCAATAATATAGACATGCGGAAAGTGAAAGAATTCAATTAAACTATTGTGAATAGATGATTAAGATAATTAATAATACAATGAGTACGTATTATTTTAACAAAATCTGTCTGTTTATTAATGCTGGAGCTTTATAATAATGACTGCTGCACTTTCTTGATTGTATGATGTAAGTGTGAAGTACATGGAGGATTAATAACCTGTGATTGGAAAATTCCTGAGGTTTCCATCTTAATCTGGTAACCAATCATTGCACGTCATGATGAGAAATATGTTTTTCTAATATTTCACAATATTCCCCTTTTATCCTGATTTCGAAATTGAACGGGAACTGAATGTATATTTCGGTAGAAGCCCTGGTTCTCCAAACCTACAAACTGAGATGAATCTTGAAACACAATTTACAAATAGACGTAACTTCTCTAACATCAACCAATCAAGATCACTGGTTTGCGTTAGTTCATCATGATTGGCTGATTCTGGTGAAATTGAACTTGATTGTAAACATTGTATGCATTGAAATAAAATTGATGCATAAGATTGTATAACCCTGGTTATGGATGTCGATCATAAAGCTGTCCATGATCAAAATCACCTCACTTATAATTATAGTGCGTATCAAAAATGTATACTCAACTTCGATAGATTCCCTTTTAAAATGTATAACCCGTTAGACCTAGAATTATATGTCATGTAAAGAGCAACGAATATTTTATCTAATGATACCATGTTCATAATTCTGCTGCTATACGGATAAATGAGCAGCAGGTTTTTTCAAGAAGTGTTGTCAAATTCCTCTTGTCCCAAGTTTGGACTTGTAAATGTGGGTCAAAATCCCTAACGCTTTGTTATTTTAGTTCGAAAACAATTTCTGACTTATAGAATAGAAAATGGAACACTGTCAACTCATACTGTAGAAAATTATCATTGAAAAGCAAAGTTTATGATATTCTCTTTGCCATGATGACAAAATCTTGGCTTCTCTAGTATCCCTTCTTTAAGGTAAGCCTTGTCATTGGGTTTTGTCTGTATGTATCCGTCTCTCCTCATCTCCCCCTCTCACTGTCTGTATTTTTTTGGGTATATTCCCCTTCCCATCTCTCCTTGTCTGTGTGTTTCTATATTCGAGTTCTCTTTTCTCTGGTCCTGTCTTGTATTTTCTGTATTGTATTTGATTCTCTCTTCTCTTCTGTCCCGTGATTGACATGGCCCCTGAAGGATGCATCAGCCCGCCTTCCCGCGCATTTCCAGATGTCCAAACAACCATTCTAGCCGCGCTCCAAGAAATTGCCGCCCATCCCCTCCCAACACTCACACTTTGCAATGCAAACCAGCTCATTATTTTCATAGACGACACGTAATTGTTTTACCCTTGCCGCCCTAGCTCTACCACTGACTGTCGTGGCTGCTACTGCTTGGGATGGGGCGACTATACTTAAAGTTAGGTGACGAAACGAAGCGATGGAGCCAGTGAACCCCGTAGGGCATCGCCCTTACATCGCCTTCAAAACATAAGAAAGAAGAAGAGGAAGAACTGTAGCAAAGATGAGATTATTACCACAAGATATCAAAAGGAGAAAGATTCAAGGAGAGAGAGGGAGAGAGAGGGAGAGAGAGAGAGAGAGAGAGAGAGAGAGAAAGAGAGGGAGGGGGAGGAACTGCCCTGTGTTTCCCACCATGTAATTGCAATTTGACGAAGCGAGTAGTTTTAATCAGACAACAATGATGAATTTCGCTGCTCTCATGATGATGGTTTGCGAGTATAGATTATGCGGGTTTAATAATGAGGGCGGTTGTAGCCCAGCGAAATGGCGGAGAGACAGAGAAAATGAGAAGAAAAAATGGGTGCCCCTAGAGCGCTTCCGATACGAAGTATTGTGAGTAACCAAATACGTTTAAAGCCAGGTCAGGGAATCCACTGCGAAATATTGATATGATCTGTATAGGGTTACATACGATAGTACTTTTGGCGATGTAAAGGAAACGACCTGATACCCAAGAAACGACGCAAAAGAATCAAAGTCATTTGAAATTGATTCTAACCCTGGCGATCGAGGTGGAGGAAGAGAGGGAGATAATGCTAAGAAAGAAGTCATATTTTGATAGGAGTAGAGCCAGTGGCGAGTTTATCATTGCAATCGTTTTAATGGGTAGCGAGTCTCTAACGATTCTTTCACATGAGTAACACGGAATACAATCGCTATAAATTGATTTCAGACATGTTTGGAGGCACTTTTGAAGAATCATTTCACTTCTTTTTTTGTTTTTACAAACCGTGTTCCTTTCCTTTGAATTGTTTCAGACTGTTTGTTCTTTTACAGGCAGCATATAACAGATCCAGTTGCAATATGAATGTCATTTTATTAAACTTAAATCATATTGGTCTCATTGTTCAAGCCGTGGTTTCTTCTTTGTATTAGTACAGAATAATAAAACCATTATATATTTTTTTTGTAAAATTTCCTTTCTCTCAAAATGGAATACGACTCTCGGGATTACAAAAAAGAGAGTCCTTGTAAGTTTGTAAAAGTGCTGTAAAATGAAGAATAAATGCCTATCGCAGGTGAAAAATAATAATAGAACAATTTTAAAAACTCGACATTTTATACTAATAAAATCAGGAACTGCTTCAGCTTCATGAAACCACTTATTAAGGAGAGGACATACGAATTAGATATTCATGTCTTTAGAAAAGGTCAACACGATACCTTCTTGATCGTACTTCAATACGAGTTTCGACGATAATCATGATAAGAAAGCAAAAAAGGAAGTAGATTTTGGGCGGGGAAAATAATGAACTACATGTAGGTATCGTGTGATAAATATTTATGTAATATATGTGCATATTTTGATTGGCCCGTCGCCTTACAATACTTTTAACTCTTATAGGATATATTTACTTGTTTAGCTACATAAATAAGCTGTACGTTTCACATCGACTGCATTTTTACCAAAAATATAAATAACTTGATTTATTTGTACAAAGCACAGTTGATTATCAGCTTAAAAGCTTCAATAGAACTGTTCTTTCGTAGATGGTTAAGTGCTTTCTAATTGCCATCACAAAAACGAGTTCATGTGAAAAATGTAAAAGAGCAGAGTTTCTCCTGTTTCATTCAGTTTTATATACAATTTTATCAAATTGACAAAAATTTACCTTCAACATTACTAATACTAGCAATTCTCTTATTGATACTATTATTTTTATTACTACTACTACTACTACTACTACTACTACTACTACTACTACTACCTCAACAAAAATTGAAGACCTTGTTGATGAATAAGGCGTACTGTTAGTGTTAGGATTATTATCTGACATAGAATATTTTGTATTCATTTTGGTTATTAGTAGTATATCTGTAGTTATGTTGACCATTTCTCGCCTTCTCATTTTGTAATATATTTTGTTGAATTTTGATTAACGACCACATTTTGTAATGTATTTGATTTGTTGATCTGTGCGCCAAGAGTGCCATTAAGTTAGCAGAGTTGTGCGCAATATAAATGTAGAATTATTATTACTACTACTACTACTACTACTACTACTACTACTACTACTACTACTACTACTATTACTACTACTTAAATGATGCGTTTGTTTATGTTTTGTACAGCTATGGATGGCTTCCTCAAGGCTACATCTAGTGTATGGACCTTACAAGAATCAACACATCTCCATATTGTGAGCGACTGCTTGCTTTGAATGTATACCATAAAGCTCATACATCATCATGGCTTCAGATTAATGACAGTTACAAGACCAACATTATTGAACTAACTCCAAAAATGTATCCGATGAGAACCCAGCTTCACCTCACTTATAATTTCCATAGGTATTGTATGTAATAAATGCTGATATTGTGCAGTCATGTTACATTATTAGTCGTTATCATTTTGCTATGTATTTCGCGTACAAAAGCTGGTACATCATGCGCTTTCTAATTTTAGCATTCCATTTGTTATCATTAACTAAGACAGACAGACTTTGGCGGAGGTTTAGATGTGGAATAAAAAAGCAATTAAGAGATGTAGATAATAACTTCTTATTCTGTGCATTTATTATCGTTTTAGACCAATATATAGAATGTTTTACTTTTTTAAATACATTGAACAAAACTTGAATAATGTATCACTTACAAAACGCATTTGTAATCGGAGTCTATTTAAGTTTTAAAAAGAATAACGCGACTAAATGTAAACTCATATATTTTACGACGATCAGATAACAGATTGTTTAAGAACAGTCTCTCTGTCTTCCATTAGTAACAGTTGCTGCTTACTAGGATTTATCTTCTAGGCTTATCTTGCTCTTCTTTCTTTCTACTTACCTCGTTAAAAGACATTCTTTGGCAGACATAAAAAAATCATTACTTTCAAATTAATTTAGCTCCCATAAAAACGAAAACATTACATTAAATTATTCTATTAATAACGATTGTTATTGAATATTAATCTACATTGTAGCTTATCTTTTAGAAAAATGGTTGAGTTCTTTTAATTAACTATGATTGTGTCTATATTTCATACATGCCATACTTTAGTAAAATGTCTCGTTCCGGTGCCTTATTCAAAATTGATTTGGAAACATTTTAAAGTCATAATCATTAAACTTAATTCCACGTATTTCACGGTCGCAATATTTTAAAAGTATTTTCTTCACCTTTTTGTGTTTTCGCATGTGCTATTTATTATTATCGTTTCGTGAATACCAGGACTATGTAAACATATGTAAACAATCAATATTTAAATCTTGTATGACATGAATAAATAAATACAATAAATAAAATAAATGAAATAGATGTATAATCGTGTTGATTGCTTTTTGTTTGTTTGCTTCTTGCTTGTGAATATTTTATGAATTTCTTTTTGTTATTATTTTAATTCTCGGAATATCTCAGTCGAACGCTCCGCTCTAGGTGCTTAGATATGACCATACAACGGATAAACTCGGTTAATGCCCATCGCATGCATGTCCTGTAATACCCGAATGTGATCCGGCTATTAAAACTTAAATTTTTTAGATATGCAAATCTAAATATGTGAAATTTTCCAGATTGAGATGCTGAAATGTAATAGAAATTACGAAGCATTGTTATCCCGAAATCGTAACCAAGTCGTAGCAAAGTCAAAATGCAGCTCTCAATATGTAGCTGATTAGGTCGTTTCTCGGACTGGAAGGAAAAAAATTATTCTCGCTCTCGATTTCCATTTTGTAAATCCCCGTTCGGACCCTAAATGAAACCCTTTTAAAACAAAAAATCTTCATAGTCCGATTTTAATTTTGGTTAAAGTCAGGTTGTATTGTTAGTTACTATGCAGCCTTAAAACAAAGTTTGAAAAAAGTGGAAAATCTGAACAGGTTCTTTTAAAATGTCAAGAGATAAATAATGGCGGGATATAAATCAACCCAACATCAAAAAATGCCATGCAATTTATAATTTTTTATTTCACGAATGCATTCAGAACTTTCGCTTTCATTTATTGAGTACAAATATCAATCAATATCAATTAATAATCCAAATATGTAGGTGTGTACATAGAGAGACATAATGGGTAATTCCATAAATAATTAGGGACCCACTTTGTGACATTTTTGGTGTCCCCCTTACATGAGGAACCCATACGTATTTGTGGCTCTGAGTAAAGACTTAAATAGTGGAGTGAGATTGTAAAGTGAGTTCCAAGCATTATATTGCATCATCATACCTAAAATCACTTTTTTTTTTTTTTTTGTTGTTTAGATACCTAGAATTACTTAACAATCATACTCCACTGTTCAAGCCTTTAGTCAGAGCCACAAATACGTGTGGGTTCCTTATGCAAGTGGGACACCTAAAATGTCACAAAGTTGGTCCCTAGTTTTTGGAATTACCCATATTCAATCTCATTAATTTAGTAATTTATACTTAGTCTTTGTGTTACCGTTGTTGAAATATTTGACAAAGGAAGTGATGTTTCTTTTTAAATAAATTAGTAGACTTTTTCTACATTTCCGTTCTCGCGCTTGAAATATGACTACCAGTGTAACTACTTCTTTAGCTTAGGTCATAGTGTAATACATGTAGATGGAAACTAGAGAGAAAGAAAGGGGAGAGAGAAAGAGAGAGGAAGGTGGAGGGAGGGAGGAAAAGATAAAAAGAAAGATAAAGAAAGAAAGAGAGAGCGAGAGAGAGATAGGGATATATATATATATATAGAGAGAGAGAGAGAGAGAGAGAGAGAGAAGAGAGAGAGAGAGAGAGAGAGAGAAAGAGAGAGATGGGGGGGGGGGCATTATTAGTTAGGAAGAAGGAATAGAGAAGTACACACATAACACATGTGGTAAAAGGACAGAAAGATTGAGAAAGATTTTTGATGGAGAGACGGATATACATAAAAATAAACGGATGTGGCAAATTTAATTTCAAATGTATGATGTAGTTAAAATATACATATAGATCAAGAATTACTAAGAGGTATATGATTATAATAAAGACATTGGTCTGAAAAAAGGGAGATACTAGCGATTAAAAGAAATTGTTATAAGATTTTCTTTTATGCCGAAAGTTTTAACACACCAACAAACGCCCCCTACAAAAAAAACATTGATAACTACTGCGACAAAAATTATGACAACGATGATGTCAATGGGAGTGATAAATTTTGAGTGTAAATTTGAATGTATTCAATGGGTAGTTTTGTGGTGCGCCGCCAGTTTGTTAACTTGTAAACTAGCAATCAGATTTTTTTTAAGGGTTACTCTCCCAAGTTGTATTAAACCTTTCTAATCGATAAGGATGGGAGTGAAATCGTTTCGGGGTTCTATAGACAAAATTGTTTGACGAACGGAAACTTTATCGAATACACCAACAAAAAGGCAACAAAGATAACGGTAAACTCAAGAACAAGGCAGCAAAATACTGTATTGTATGAGACAACAGAGGGCAACCTTCACTGTAAGTTAGCAACGAAATTTACGAAAGAGCAGGAAAAAAAAGAACATTTTGTTTTGATTACGTATATTTGAATTTGTATCAATAAAAATGGACTTTAGTTCTTTCTAACACTTTCTAACACTTTTTTTTCTTCAAAGACAAGATTGCATCACATATGAAAAGGGGAAAGAGATGAATAAAGAGAGAATGGACTGGGGGAAAGTAATATATATAATACGACTCACTTTCGGAAAATATCGCAATAATAACATGAAGGAAATTCAAATACTTATGACAAATTGAGAATCATTGTTCTTTCATCGTAACTTTTACAGTAGTAGTAACAAAGAAAATATACAGACTGAGATATTACGTTTTTAAAAGGGAGGGGGGTGACGAAGAAGAAACCACCATATAATCAAATTGAATAGCAGGGTGGAGAGTTATCAAAATTACAAAGAAAATTAATTAATGAAGAAATGCAATTTATCTCCAATGTATGAGTATTATACCGTTAAGAATCTTGATGTCAAACACTAATCGCATTTAGTAAAAGCAAATCGCAAAACACAAGCAGTCAATTTGAATTGTTGTTGTCTAATTTTGGACGATGATGACGCACTGCTGATAGACAGGGAGTTATGATTGAGGGGAAAAGAACAAAAATGGCAGAAAAATGTGTAAAAGCCATTCGTATTTTAAATAAAAACGGATTCGATCGTTCAGGAAATCGATATTTTGTCCAGTTCTTTCTAACAGTCTACCATCCAACCGATAATTTAAAAAGTATTTCGATTATTTTGTTGATTGTGGTGTAGTTTACATATCATACACGCAAAATGAATATACGTGTTCTGGTTGGCGGACGGTTTAGACCGGTGTACATACTTCTTTTCATTAGTTACCTTTACCGAATATTCCTTAGATTAATGTTATCATGCATATCTTGTACAACTTTTCGTTTACTCCAACACGTCATCGCACGCGCCCGCTACGGGGTGTAACTTCAAGTTTTCTGGATGAAAGCTATATGCAGTCATCCGTACATGTTCATTTGTTGTTCCCCTCGAGCTGTTGTTCAACTGCTCAACCACCAATCGAAGAAATATCGAACTACACTAAACGTCTGAATAACAAAGTCCTCCTTGGTCTATCAAAATATAGATCCAAGACGGTCAAGACCATCCTTAGACTAGTCCAAACACCAACTTCAATGGTGGTACCAAACTCTTCCGATCGATAAAGTGCCGTTGGACTTTCATGATAGACAAGGGAACAATAAGGCTAATTAATTTGAATATGACCGTTTGATTATTGGTGACAGAGATATTATTTATAAACGATTAAAAGTTTTTTTTTCTGGTTTGGTTGATATTCTTCTGGCTCTAATAAGATATATATCACACCCACGGGTACGTTGTCATGTCCACCTACACAACTCCACTACTATTCCCATATCATCATCATCATCATCATCATTATCATTATTACCTACACCACCACCATTATCATTCCATTATCATCATCATCATCCCATTATCGTTGACATCCCCATTTTCCTTGTTGTTTTAATGGTGTATACTCCCATGGACTTATGAAGTCTAAATGAATTGGTAAGATAAAGAAGTCCATGGAAATCATATATTTATTTTATCACGGATAATAAGCCAAATATCCGCAAGAAGAAACTCATATAAAACTATAAAGAACGCCCCTCCGTACCCCCCGCGTCTGAAAATGGGATCGCCCATCGCTGTGGTGTACCTGCATAACGTTGCTATGGAGAGGTCATGCCATGTGAAAGAAGAGGGCAGACCGTTTAGTCAATAGAGATATTTCTAGTACTATTGATCCGGTCTATTCACTATTGTTAGCCCAAACAATTTTGTTTGTTGTCAAAGAATGAGAAGCACGGAAAGAGCGGAGTAAATCCTCAACACGAAGACCCGAATTAGAGAGCTCACACATTGTTGAGAGGTAGTTGTAAGGTTTTAATTTACAAACGAATAGTATTCTGGTTCAGTGGAGTTTCGTGTATAAAACTCAAGGAACTAGGCTTTACCGAGTAAGCTGTTGCCTGGTATATGGAAATAATTCATTCCTCGACGGGAAACCCTTGGGAGCAGATTTTAGGGTGAGAAAGTGAACTTTTGCTCCTTATTTGGTATATGGTACACATACCAAAGTTGAACTGAAGACCCCTTCAGAGCTTCAACTGTGGATTTTTAGTATAACGTGCTGTGCCAAACTTGGTTATATTCGACCGTCGACAAGTAGCTGCTAAAAGGAGGTTAGTGTTATTATCTTTCTTTTTTCAACGTGTCATATAATTTCAAGATAAGAACAGACTTCAAACTTTCCGTTGGAAGTGTAATAGTAATGCAGATCGAGATATCGAAGTAAATGTTTGAGAAATTGGAACAGCATGTCAATGGTACTGTGTGTTAGAGAATGCTTATAGATTCTATTAACTGATCTAGTATAATGCTATTGCATGTTTGATGTTATAATATTTCATTGGCATAATTTTATATTGTAATGTTTAGATTTTGAAATACCTCATCATTACAGCGATGATGAGTATTAATCATTGAATTAAAATCACTAAACATTTCTCGTGTGGATGTCAAACCAAAAGGAAATTATACAAAATAAAAATATGTAAAGTTTTTCGAGAAAATATTTTAAAAAAACTAGTACAAGGTACATTGTCCCATGGTTTGCTCTGCTCTATTTGATTATATGCTTGGCATCTATATATTTGATATGCGGCCATAAAAAACTAAATGTTCAGCGTGTCACAGATTATTGACAAATGTATCTTGGACTAGAATAAGTTCCTATTCATAGACTTTGGTCACTTCGAATTTAACCTTAATGAACTTTGGATAATTGCCTTTTGATATGACCGAAGTACAGCATGAATAACATTGTAAAGACATGCACATCACACCATTTTTTAATGAATGATTTTTATGAAAGAAAAAACCTATCATGGTTAGATAAAAGTAATGATTATAAGTATGTCAAAGTAATTTATTATTGTTTTCAATGATGTCAGCCAACATGCCAATCCTAATCGTATGGAAACAACATTGGTCTATACATTCTGTATCAAGGGATTTCGCATGTATGGATATGTAATAAATCATCAAAAGCAAAACTTTTAGAGTTATTGTTTTTCATCGGTCAATAAAAATGACGTAGATGTAAACATTTTAACCGTATATCAAAATCATTCATGGAATTTTTTCTACAGGTCTTTGCATTTATTTCAAGATGAGTCCACACTATGTCCAGGCGTAATGAAACACATTCTCAAACTTGAACTATTATAATTCATCGCAACAGGAATGGCAAAAGACAGTGAAGCATGGTTATTTATTTATTTTGGTAATATATATATATTTTTTTTAATCAACACATCTTATTTCGATTCTCTCCATATACAGGAAAACCAATATTATTTCACTATTCGTTCGACATTCATTTCTGAGCCTTTCATGATGACGTGAGCTTAGAAACTTTAATGATGGGAGATAGTACTGAAAGTGAGAAGGAAGACATCTCGAAGGAGGATGCTCGAGATAATGAGAACCTCAAGGAGACAGACCATGATGGAGGGAAGGAGAACTCAAACGAAAAGGAAATAGAGAAGGTGGATGATGACGACGATATGAAGCGAGAAGGTGAAGATATCGGAGGAGGAAATGTCGGCGATTCAAACGGGAACGCCGATAGCAGAGAGATGGATGAGGAAACCGAACCTACCGGGGAAGATGAGAGAGACGATGATGTCAGTAATATGAAACGGGAAAATGATTGCTTGGTTGATGAGGACAGCAGAGATAATTGTGATCAGCAACACGAAGAATCAGTGGAAGCACTAAATAACCATGATAACGTAAATGAGGATGATTCGATAGACATCGTTAGTGAAGTTAACAAGGAGGCTCAGTTTGTAGGAGAAAATGGAAATGATGAAGAAAACGTCGGCCAAATGAAAGGAGATCAAGATGCAGAAATTCTGGATAATGATAATGATGACGATGATGTTGGAGATAGCATCAGTGTCAACGGATCTCCGAGAGATGCAGGGCGATATGAGAATGATGATAGTTATAAAAACACCGATCTGACAGCTACTGTAAAGACAGGCGATAAGGAAGTCGAATCAAAAGAGGGGAATCGGAGATCGAGTATGAAGTCTGCCAAAAGCACCAAGAAATCCAAGACTGTGCGCGTCAAATCCTCGAAAACGGTATCCAGCATCGAAGTCGATATGACGCGTATAATCCGTAACGAAGACGACGACGATTTCGATGCTGATGAGGATGACGATGCAGTGACGCGTGTTACGTGTGGTAAGAGTGTGGACTTCTCTATACCTGTGGATGAGCTCGATGAGGAACTCCAGAGGGTGATTGACCGGCCAGGATCGGGGAGGACATCTATGATGGATAATGAAGATATGATTGGTCTCGGGAGGGCGGCTACCATGAACACACCCGTCACCATTGATGACAGAGAAAGGTAAGCATAGGTCGTCACACCTCTCTCATTAATTTTATGTGGTATATATTATATTCCTCAGAAATGCTTTCTAAGTAAAAGCTATACTTGATATATAAAAAAAAACTATATGTATGTGCTGATAGGCTATCCATTGTGTTAATATAATTATGTAATGTAAACAGGATTGTTGGAAAATTCAGAACGTTCAATGTGTGGGAATCAGTCCAGTTCATATTATTGAAAACTTACTGAAAACATCAGGGAGAAGGGGGGGGGCAGCGACTAAATTCGAAAAATAATGTGATAATTTATCAGACTATGATTAGGTTGGGGGAGGGTGTGATCGTTTCCAAATTCTCTCGTTCATTTTCCATTTCTCTCTTTCTCTTTCTCTTTGTTTATCCGTTTTACTCCGTCATTTGATTTAGGGAGCACGTGCCCCCCCCCCTCCCCCTCCCCCTCCCCCCTCCCCCCGTAGTCACGACAATGAAAAAGACACTGGGCAACCAATTAAGGCGATAATTCATATTAATTATGTACAGGTCTCCTTGCTATTTTTGTTATTTATGACCATCAGTCATGGCTATTCTAGCAGCTCTTTAATGAAAAATAATTCTATCATGTAAAATTCACCTTTCCCAACAGTTTTGTCTACCAACATAGTATTCGAACGCAATCACGTGATGGCATGTACCAGCATGCAGTCGATCTCATCCATAACCGATGTGGAAGTATTAGCTACAGTACCCGATCTCAACCACATGTTCGACGTCGAGAAACACGACCACCGCCTAGGAGTGCGGCCAGTCTACCAGAGCATATTCCTACCACTTTGCTTGGAGGGGTAAGAAAGAAATAACTTTTAAATAATACCTCGGTCACACGCACCACTTAATCGGCAGCTTCAGTATCAACTGAATCTACAGGGGTAATGTGTACCCGGTAGGATGTGAAAAGCATTTTAGTTTGCTCAGCATTGCGAACATATTTTAAATGGCGCCTGGCTGGAATGCTCCACAGGGAGTGGGGAATCGGGCAAGTCTGAATAGATCTGTAAAGACATCGTCGATGTTTTAAGCGCTATATAAACTGACACTATAATTATTATGATATAATTTGTTATTTGATTGGTGTAGGTATTGTGTGTGTGACTATAATCGAAGAGGGGATAGAGCTCAAGAACTTAGATATTATATTCCGCTTGATAAAAATACCAATCAATAGAATACATGGCACATGAAATTACAAAAAACATGAATTTGAAATAAAACAAACACAGATTTTAATAAAAGACACTTTACTAATGTTACGTTTAGAACAAAAATTGTTTGCCGAAATTGCAATAGAACTGCTTGTCTTCTTGTGAAAAAAAAAATCATTGACTGTAGCGTATAGATTATTGATTTTCAAGGTTGTAATTTTTCACATTTCACATTACATTACTATTTTCCACTACAGGTTCCGATGTTCAATCTTCCTAACGTTGTGAAACACATCAACAAGACCCCTTTCAACGATCAACCGAATTCCTATTTCTACATCTCTCAAAGCAAACCTGTACCTTTGAAACCAATGAAGGTAAATATATGGATGCTTCTACTTTTTTTCATATTATGTATACTTCACAACAAAAATAAATGATTAAGATTTAATTGAAAGACATATTAAATAATCTTCCACAATAGGGGCCTAAATGATTGTTAATTCGTTGTCAGTTCATTGGTTGCAATTATGTATTTTTTTCTTGCAAACTATGTAGATTTGAGTAGACATTAAATTATACCTAAGATAGAAATTAAGGATCGCTGTTAGACAATTCTAACGGGATAAGGGTTCAGACCAAATTTTGCTTCTAGCTAACAAGTTTTAACATTTGGCCGGCAAGGCTGTACGAAAAAAATACTTCTCAAACTTTTGAGTTGTCACATGCCACCCCTCTCTATATTGATGTCACCGGAGAGAATTAGAACACGTGTGTGCCTCTTGGAAGTCAATTTGGGGCCTTGACGAAAAATCTCTAGACCTAGATGATCATTTCACATCATTTGACTCTCATTTTTGGCTGTTTGACAGCTTATCACATTTTTGCGTTTCGTTACATGCGCTGACTCAAAATCATATCAAACACGTCAGATTCTTGGTTCTTGTAAATTGTTAAACCATATTATCGCTCAAAAAAAAAAAAATATGTTCACAAATATATATTTTTTTTTATCTCAATCGTTTTTCAGGTTTGGAAAGGTTACCGTGGTAACGTTTACTTTGAACCAATGGTGTGTCGGAGAGCTCCTTTTTCCAGTGCTTCATCGAATCCTAAACCAAAAGAGAGAGTGGCCTCGTCTCATCTTCCAGTTATTCCAAAATCTGCAGAAATAACAACAAACGGTGCACCTGCAAATCCTGCCCATTTCAACTCACACTCTGCAACGACATCCCGTTCACAGCCCCCGAACGGTCGTCGTACCGCGGCGAGCGGAGCGAAAAGTGCTACGTCGACACGTAGTAGCGGACGACAGCTTGCGATCTTGGATAAGACCACGGTCTTGAGTCGTATGGATTATAATGCTGCCGAGGATATCAAATGGATAAGTGGTATCGAGTCGACAGGAACGTTGCAGATCGGACCGTCGGGCGATAAGTTGGCTGGACGAGCTTATAAAGTTTACAGGAACGGGCCCAAACATCCCAAGCTTAGGATTCGGCGCGGACTCGTCAGTCATAATTTGGCGGGAAACAATAAGAACTCTCCCAAGTTTGGTGTGAGCGGAGGTCGCATTAACGAAGACCTGACAACAAACCGCAATGCTAACCCAACAAACATAACGCAAAAGAAAACTTCAGTTCAAGAACACCATGGCGTCAGTCAGTCCTACCCTACTGATAACTATTGTTGCGTGGATTCAATGACTCCTTTGCAGCAAATTATGAAAAGAAACGATGGACATGGTCGATCTAAATTGGTGCATATTTTACCGTCTGCATACGGCGACGGTGGTATTGGATCTATTAGACCCAAAGGAAAGTAGTTAATACATTTAATGTTACATTGTGAGAATATTAACCATGCGATACAAAAAAAATATCTAAAAAGTGCTTTCAGCGTGAAATACCAGCCTTTGAAACATATTATCCTGGATGAAATATCAATATTATCAGGTTTGCATTGACTAAAAAACAAATTTAGGACAACCTCAATAGACGATTGTATTGCAGTCAGAAATAGTTCGACATTTCCAACAGGGACGCACATGGCTACTGAAATAAGTTGATTTTTTTCAAGTCTTTGAGATCGCAAACTTCCATGTGAATGGTTATGAAGCAAGACAAGGTTAATGCATGTTTGGAAAATTATACATGGGTCTATCTTGCAGTATAGCTATCAGTTTAGCATATTGATTGTCTTCCATATTTTGCCAGCTGTTTATCAATTATGAATGCTTCCAAATACATTAATCAAATGCTGGCATAATTGTGCAAATATCATATCGGCGTATTATTGTTTGCAAAGAAATTATATATGCAGAATTATATACAGAATTTTTATGATTGTCTTTTGGATTATGTTATGCAATTACTTTCAGCTGAAAACGCGCTTTTTGTCATTTTGATCATGTGCAAGCGGGTAGTTACTCGCCATTTATGTTCTCATGTGAGTTTGAGTGAATACCTTGAGGGGTTTTTCTTTTATTATTCCCCTGAATAATAGTCTGAACCACGGCCCTGATTTTGTCTTTGTTTCCTTCAAGCTAGTTGTATCGATTGATGAAAGCATCCGAACAATAAAAGCAATTAAGATTGCATGGACGTACTGATATGTAATCAATACAGTGAGGTCGTTTTTATAATTAAAATAGATTTAGTCGATGTGAAGTACCAATCTGGATGCATTGATGGGATTTAATGGCACAATTATGAAACCCCTTATTGCACTGAAAGATGCTATCAAGAAGAAAACGAATGCTACTACTATGTAAACTGAAGTTACCAGTACTGTTTCTTGAAAACTAAGGTACATGTATGTGAAAGTAATGTTGTTTTTTTCTCAGCCGTCATAAAAGTTACGAAATTGTATTTTTCAGATGGTGATTGTCACGGCTTACCTGGAATGTTCTCTTTAAAAAAAAAAGAGTAATATATTTCTCAGTTGCCATAATAATGTTGTACATGTACATCTATATTAATTATTGGACACCTTGTGCTTGTTTTGTAAGGGTTCTAGTGCAATATCATATGAAATATGTTGTAAAGTTTGTAATATTAGATATTATGTAGCCTCGCTTCGCATAGCAAAATTGATATTTACAGCTGATTGGTAGAGGGGTCGGAATCGTGCTCCACAAGGGAACCTGAAACGTATGCAGCAAATCTATCCTGCTATGTAGTTTCAAATCCAGTGATATATGGCGTATGCCCTTTCCGCCCGTTTTAGGCTCCCCCAAATGATTTTAACCTTTTGAAATAAATATTTTCCATGGCATTGCCAATGGATAGCAAGGAGGGATTAGGGGGATGGAAGTAAGATTGAGACTATTGCATTACGTGATTAACTGAATATTAATTGTTATCTATTGTAGTAGAAGGATCGGTCTTAAGCTCTTTACCAAGCTGACCACTACCAATGCCTTATATACACTCCAAAAAGTGAATCTGCAATAAGAAGACATGGCAATTCCTTGCGCATGATGTAAGGACTTTCTTCTTGACAAAATGAAAGGCAATTTTGTATCCATGGCTGTGTTTTGTGCATCATTATATCTTGATTTCAATATAGATTTGATAATAAATTCTATTCAAAAAGTACATTTTACTTGACAGATTCTCTTTTTTTCTGGTGTTCTTTCAAACACATGTTTACCTAAATATCTTCTATTTCTGCACTACTCCGTCTATCTCTCTATACATATCTTATTATTACACTACATTAAAAAAAAAATGTTCATCCCACTTCCATACATGTCATATTGTTTGAAGCCTCCTTAAATTGGGGGTTTATTAAAAACATACATTTCAGATTAAGAATGTGTATGAGTGCACTATCATGAAGGTTATGACAGAACAACTACAACAGATCTATATTCTCCATACCTTACAAGAACAAAAAGACAAAACAGTCATATTTTGCAATGTTTTTCTTTCTTTTTATTTCCAAACTAGAAGTCTACAACGATTACTTAACACATCAATCAATCAGATGGAATTAATCTCAGAAAGGCACTAGAAAACAATGAAAGAAAGAACATTACATCAATTAAGAATGAATCTCCACAGAAACAATCTCCACAGAAACATTATTTTCATCTCAATCAATCCAAGACGAGTTTTATATAAAACTTCGATCGTTTTGAATATTTCTCGTGAAAACTTTCTGGGTATGCAGTTTCTCAAAAACTAGCATCCCTTTATAACATTGTAAAGAGTTTAAACACTTAATAGGAAATGTGGAAAAAGATATATTGTTTCCTAGATAGCACATCAAAACGCAATATACTCTCAACACATTTACATTAAAATTATATATCTTCTGTCTGTCTGTACCACACTGTATCAAGCATGTCAGATTTTTTTTCCATTCACAGTATTGGTCCACTTAAAGTACTGCTAGGTAATCTCTTCCACAAAAATAGAAATTTTCCAGTAAAGTTTCTTGAAAGGTCAGTCACAGATGAGGCTTAGAGGTACAAAATGCAACTTTGCTATCATCCAGTGTTTGTTTACATCAACTTTCCTATGTTGGAAAATAGATGCTGTGAATACATCTTTAGTCAAAAGTGTTGAATGTAGTTTTACAAACACAGGTCTCCCCCATACAGGCCAACTCAACTCATGAGAGATTGGTTTACACATTACTATATAAATTGTATCTCTCAATTCATTTCCTTGCCACTAAACAACTTTAAATGGCTTTGTGTTGCTATGCATCTCAGATTCAAACTTGAAAAGACCCTGTTTTACAACTGCCAGTCAAGTCTGGTATGTCAATATACAAAAAGCTTTCAAGTCACTGAATATGTTGCCCAACATGAAGTCGGTTTACTCAAGACATCATCGTGACATGTTCATGTCGGTCTTTAAAAAATAATGCTGCTATCACATAAACAGGCAGTTCATGAAATACAGTGCATAAAGGCATCATTTTTAATTTTTGTATCTGAAAATGAGGAAAGAGTGAGAAGTTTACGACAGAAAGAAACACAAAAACATTATTCCCCCTACCGTATCAAGGTGCAATGAATCAATGCATGCCCAATGCATGACGTATTTCAAGACATTTATTGCCATGGATTCTTTACATTCAATTTCTACAGGAACATATTCACTCTTCATACAAAATTAAATTTTGGATAGATTATAAACTATATACATATTACACAGCAAACTAAGGAAATAAAGAAAACTCAAAATTTGGAAATACTACCACAAAAACATTGCAGCATGCATACCTTCAAAAGGTGACAGAAACAAAAGACAATCATTCAAGCATAACCAAAATTTACATCTTTTTTCTTCATGTACATACCATTTTCTAATACATACAAATGACACAAATATCGTACAAGGCCAAATAAACATCAAACGGAAATATCTTTTATGAATACGTACAATATCTTTGGACCTTCTTTTTCTCATAAATTTTCATTAAATGGCACTCTTATCACTTGAAAATTGAAATAACTAGTTAAACTGCTTTGAACAAGGATTTTATATCAAATTTTCTAAACCCAACAAATATACAAAATATTTTATGCACATTATGTTACAAAGCAAGCTACAAATACCAGTAATGGACGGAGAATTCCAGCAGTATTATTCAATATTCTTATTTCCCCTAAACAGAACAGGCATGTTCATAAATTCCAACTTATGTAGGAATGCAGTTGTTATGTACAATTATGTGTATTCAGTCCTCGCAATGAAAGGATCCAGTATAAAAACAAAATCATGACATTCAAAATTCACCAAACTCTCTGTGCTGTGCTGCAATTCATTACAACCTCTGTACATGACTAGTCAAGATATATATATAAATCAATCTATCTCTGGTCTACCAAGTAGCTGCTCTCCATTCTCAACAAATCAACGGTCAGGGAGTTGACAACTAGACATTACTTCAGGAATGTTGAAGTTAACATAATCTTCAAAAGTATTACTGTTAGCACTTTCCTTTTGCCACAATCATTTTGAAACACAATAAACATCTTCCTTTTCACTGTTTTGTTAGTCATATCTATACATTAATCAACATTTTTCTTGTATTTCAAACTAAACAGAAAGGATAAATTAACAAGGAAGAGTGAAGAGAATTAAGACGGAATATGTATAACACTTAACATTTTTACTAGATTTTTACCTTCTAGAAAATCGATTCAGAATAGTATTTCATATAATATTAGAAAAACTGTGTATTAAGTATATACTATACAGGAGAAAGCAATACATACTGTCACTAAATAATCTCTTAATCTCTCTTTTGGCATGAACAATAAATTCTTGAAAGAACACTTTATTTAGCATCACACACAGAAAAGACCTTATCTACCACACTCCATTACCACTGCTCAACAAATAGCTAACATCGTCTGTGACACATTAAGACACACGTGTAAGACCTCCTTCATATTTCCAATTCATCTGCACACACTGGAATGGTTTCATCATCATCATCACGTCTCTACCTGGTAACAGCATGGCCTACAGCATGGCTTGCAGCACAGCCTTGTCAAGGCATTTCATTTCTTCAGTTTCATCTCAAGTTCACTCTGATCCTATAGATGAAAAGAAGAATACCGAGAAGAAAACAGATATGAGACACGTGTTCGTTGTTAAGATTTGCTATGCATGATTACAGAAGGACAGGTAGTACAGATGTATGATCATTCACGCAATTCAGTGTGAAGAAAGGGGATTTCGATTATACTGCAACCTTGTTTCCTCACTCCATTTATTTTGACATTGTGCTGTTTCATATTAAGTTACATAGTCAAGACCCTGTTATATAAAACAATATGCGGACAGGATCAACTTTTATTAATAATATTAATGTTTAAAAGTTGCATACATCTATTAGGCACACAAACTATGCAAATATATTCTACTGTGCTGCAAGAGATCCTCATGTGTTTAAACTACAACATTAAGTTAAATGAAAAGATGTACTTTTAATTTTTACTTATAAGTACTTCACAGGGTTCATGAAACAGGGCCCATGAAAGCAAGAGGAAGAGGGTCAAAAAAAATCTTCTTGTCTAACCTATCTCTCCAGGGGTGCCTCCAATGATACCGTTCTCCACCGGGGCTCCTTCAGGAGCGCTCAAGGCCATAGGGTCTCCAGCCAGCTGAGCTTCTCCTTCTACCATAGTCTCCAGGACTGCCTGCACTCCATCTGTATTGGTCTGCTCCTTCATCATCTGGTTGTCAAGAGAATTCTGTGAAGATATGGAGAGATAAAAATAATATGCTACACTGCAAATTTGGATAAAATCAGTTGTCATATAGTAAAAGATGGTGATGTGAAGTTCAGAAATCAGCTCAATGTTTGAAGATTTCACTGCAGCGAAAGGGAAATCGGCCATTTTGTCACTGTTTTCAAAAACTGAAATACATGCAAATGTCTGAGCACAGTACATACAGTGGATGGCAACACCAGCAACGATTTGTTTAAAACCCAAATTATAAGAGGAACTTTACAATAAATATTTCTCACAATAAAGAAATAAAGATCATTGGCATTTGCTGATTTTAAATTTGCTGAAGTCATTTAATAACATTTGGAAATCTGCATGACTATTGATTATCTAAACAAGAATACACACCTGTGTAATGACAGTGAGCTTTGGAGGCAGATCATCCACAGTGAGTTCCTCATTGTTGTTCTCACCCACCGTGGCCTGTGGGGTGGTAGCCTCTGGAGTCTCACTGGACTCTGGAGTCTCCTGGGTCTCCTGGGACTCTGGAGTCTCATTAGTCTCATTGGACTCAGGGACTGGAGCCGGAGCTGGATCCTTCTCCAGACTCTCCTGTCTAGAGATGTTCTCCTTCTGACTAGCATCTGATTCCACTGGGATCTCTGTGCTCATCGTTGTATCATCCTGGAATGGGAGAAGGATGAATGAATTAATGGCAAGGAACCCCAAAACATGATAAGACTTGATGAAAAGAAGTGCACACAATCAATAGAAAATTGGATGAGCTATCTGCCTTATGTGAAGGGAGACATGATGGCTCAGTGGTAGAGCATTGGTATCGTACCAATCAGTACCAAGTCCCTTGGAGAGGACTTAAAGACGTTGGTTCCCTGGTTGCTTACTTACAAGCATACACATGCTATCTTAGCAGTCAGGTAAAATAAAACAAAAACAGCTCAAATGATGACAATAAATCGTAACAGATGATGTTATAAGCAGTCAAACAAAGAAACATAATTGTCTAAATTCACATACTCTACCACATCTAATATAAAGATTGTATTTTTAGTTACCTGAAACCAGAATGTTTGACAGATAACCAGAGATATATGTGGACACAGGAGAATCAAGATGACTCAGTGATAATAAATCAAAGAAAATATGATAAACTCACCACACTATCAATTTCTCCATCAGCATTAGCAGCTCCAATGCTTGTGATTGTCTCTTCCACAGCTTCTCCTAGACTGTCAGGGTCATCTTCCTCTTCACCACTACCAATGCTGAGGAGTGAGAGAAAAATATAAAAAATGCCATGTTACTTGACAACTCAAGCATGATGCTTCAGTCTCTAAGAGAAACGACAGCACCAGTTTAAGGAAAGGCACAAATAAATGATCAACCCTACAACTGTGTAATTGAGCCAACATTGTCACATTTTCTCTTTAGTAGAATTTATGACTAAATGTTATAGAATTTCTGCATTAGAGGTACTAAGATGATTTGATATGCTAGACAAATACAACTCAACTAATCGTTGAAGGCTTCAAATTCCTGTTTTAGCTACAGCAAGTGTAATATGTGTCTCTGACCTCCAAAATATTGGAGATATTGGTCATGGACAATGAAAAGCCATTTTTAGAAAATAAATTAACCATTTAATGACTTACTATGTGACTCCTTTTGATTCACTCATGGACAGCTCAATCTGTAAATGATCCACACCCTGTGGCTCACTGTCTCTGTTTAAAATGAAAGGAAATAAAATAACAAACATTATTCGCTAGTTTTCTGTAAATCTGCATAGAGCATGACTACTAGTATGTACATGCCATGTTTACATAACTTTAATACATATTCATTTCAAGTCTTTTAAAAAGAATGTTTAATTCTACTTTGTTAATATCACTATGATACCCATTCTCCTTTGACAATGTTTCATTTACTGGTATTACATCTTTGCTTTCAAAATGTCCCTTTAAATGGGTGAACATTAAAGAATAGAACAGCTAATGTGTTTGTTATTGAAACACTCAAGTCATTTATTCCTTGTATTACAAGAATGGAATAATAACAAAGAATCACAAATAGTACTCACTCTTCTCTATCACTGATGTCCACTTGTGTAGAAAACATATCATCTCTCGTCTGAAAACACAAACAAATGAAGTAGATACAGGTAATAATAACATAATCTTGCATATTACTCATACCCAGTACTACAAGTTCTTTAAAATTAAACATGATGTCAGAGGCATACAACTGAAAGAAGTAAAATAAAACCAAGTATGGCACAGCTTCCTGGGTATGGTATGCAGTGACTCTTGTGATCAATGATCTTATCAATTAATTATGGTTGGGTTACTGTAGGGTTCTTGTAATTATATTTGGTTGAGAAATGGTTGAGCCCAGAACACTATGCTAACAGTTACAAGTGTGATCAGAGGATTGATAATATATCATGTTCACCTTGTAGAAAGTAAGAAGAGAACAGCTATGTCATACTTTACAAAAACAAAATCATGTAGAATAGAAGGAGATAATGTAGGGGAAAATACGTCAGAAACGAAAGCAATCAACAGGTAAATAAGAAGAAATTAATTTAAAAGACAGAGTAGGCAAACATGTAGAAGAGATAATAATGTGATTTCAAACAACAGTACAGGGATACAACATTCTGCAAAATGTATTGATTATTTAATCTCATTTTAACAGGGTGGCTTCATCAGCAATATTACCAATATTTTACAAGAGTGCCCTGTAAATCAAATGTGCACTTACATTTCCTAGTTCTTCCTCTTCAAACCTAGAAGCTACTGCCATAGCACTCTCTAGTTCATCTTCCATCATAGCTCCTCCACCACCAGACCCATCACCACCCTGCTGCTGCTGCTGCCTGCCAGCTGGATGACTCTGCTGCTGCACAGTATCTTCTTCATCGGATGAAGACTCGTCATCAGAACTGCTTTCTCCTGAGATGAATTATGTAAATAGAGTGGCATTGATTTAGAATTGCATCAACTGAATAATAGCATGCCTAATATCCAGCTGATGAGCATATACATTCATTATGGAAGTTTTTAACCAAAACATTACTTCAGTTTCACAATCATCACCCCCTGTGTATTTGTAATCTGAACTTGAAACTCTCCAGAAGATATTTTTCAATATTATGGAATATTCTTTGCTTCCGGAGCTCACACTTTAGACAAAGCATCAAATTCAACTCTTTGAAGTAAATGTCAAATCAGTCAAAATGTAATCCCTGAACAAAATATAGAGGAGTCCAGAAATCAAATCAATGCCATTGTCAGCACATTGTGTAAATGAAATATCAAAATAAGACACAGAAGTTTCTTGCTTGGAATAGAAGTTTGGGATGTATAACAAAATCTTGTCTTGAAAAACAAATGTATTGCCTGATCAATCCTCTAAAAGGCTTAAACAGTAAAGCACAAGATTTTATCATCAACAATAAAGATAAAAGTTAACATGGACTATTCATTACCTTCTCCAGTAGCTTGATCTTGAGCTGTACCAGTCTCAGTCCCTGTTTCTGTTTGCTCCTCCTCATCCTCATCATCATCATCTTCATCCTCCTCCTCATCATCGTCGTCATCATCTTCATCTCGTTTGGCTGCTTCTTGTTTGAGTTTGTTACCAGCTGTATCAAGGTCCTGCATAAGCCTGAAGAAAGCTAGCTCATTGAAGAGGATCTCAGAGATATCTACCAGCAAGTCCTCTCCACACTCACGCATCCTGAGAGAAAAGATGGTAAAATCAAATTACATAAGATTTATATTTATGACAAACACCATCATCATCACCATCACCAGAGTCACGACCATAGAACATTAATTTTTTGTTTACAAGCTCAGAACAGTGACTTAGGGATTATGCTTTTTACAAACAAATTTTGTAGAAGTGACAACAGTGAAGAGAAAATATGATGCTTTTTACATAATACAAACATTTTCCTTAAAATGCTATTCAATGGGATATATAATTGATATCTAACCTTTCAAAAAAAAGTTTATTCACCCACAATACTCAACATGTAACAAAGTACTAACCAAATTGAAATATCTACTCTGTATTGTATCTAAATCTAAATCAATGTGTATTGGTAATTATTGACAGATATTAATTTGCTAAATCTTTGACGGCTAGAGCACTCAACATAGTACCCTGCTAAAATAATCATTGAAAATAAAGTAACTGACTTACTTTCTACCAGAGAACTTAGCCAGAGAGTCTTCCAGGATGGAGCCCAACTGCCTGTTGAAGAAGCGGACAAACTCCCTGCTTTCATCCTTTTGCCTTGCCAGACCTAGCACCAGACGTCTGATGTAGGCCAGTAGCTGTGGAGAGCACACATCGTCCATGTGTTCCTTGAGATAGGGAATAACCTCCTGCATGATGCCTTTGATCTGCAGGTCCAGCTGACGGGTGTCAATGCGAGGGTACTGTTGGGGGCAGAAGAGATAAGAATAAAATTCCTTTGAACTCACAGACTCATTTTAACGGGTGAATGGTTCTACAGCAAATATCAATTGTAAGTACAATTAATACATTTTACAGTTGATCACTTTGATAACATGAAAGCATCACTCAAGAGTAAATGAAGTATATATTTTGTGTTCTGCTCCCTCTCTCCCCCCCCCCCCCCCCAAAAAAAAAAAAAAAAAAAATGAAACTATTCTGGTATGTTTTGATTTTACCACCTCTAAACATTTCATATTATTATCATATAAAAGTTGAAGAGACAAACATTTTATGATGAACGCATTGGAAAATATTCCATTGTGCTCTAATACAGTTAATTCAAAAGGTGTATGTAATTAAGAATGCTGTTAAACTCACCGGCAGGTCAGAGAAGGAGCTTTCACTACCCATGTCTTGAGCTGAGCTATTACTAGTCATATCCGAGGCAGACATAGCACCTCCTTCCTTGGTATTATCTATTGAGCTGATTCCTGAAGCTGCCTCAACCTCTGCCTTCATCCTCTCGTATTCTCTCATCCGCTGAAACATAATCAGAGTGGATAGTGTATAAAACGACATAATTAAAATTGTTTATAATAGCTAGACCTCATCAGGTGCATTTTATGACTGAATGAGCATGACTGAGCTATCTTTGTAGTACCACTAATAATAATTTTGTTTACAGAGGTAAGCCTCATCAGCTTTGATGCTGTTCTTCCTGAATGCCCTACAATTATTATTACCCAAACAATTGCCAGGTACCAATTTACACCTGGGTGGAGAGTGGCAAAAGTGGATTAATGTCTTCACACAGGACCTCATTGCTGGGCTGGAATTGGAACCCTTAACCCTTGGAATGAAAGTCAAGTGAATGAACGATCGTACAACGACAACTCCACATACCACAAAGGCTGTGGGCTTGAAATCCTAGAGTGAAGAAAGGTAGAAGCTTGAAACATACATGTACATGACCATCCCAACAATGCAAGTTTTCTTATCTTCAAGTTCAAGTGTGGAACAAAAGTAGGTTTTAAACTCATATACATGTTCCTTACATCTACATATGGTCAACACCTTATACCCTTTGTCAAAAATGATTTCCCCTCAAAATTCTTACCTTGAGTGCCTTATCAAGATGAATGACAGTGTTCCCCAGGTCTTCATTGGCAAAGCCAAACTCTGCTCGTCCTAATGATGGAGGTGTGGAGAGTGTACTAGCAGAGTCTACATTCTCAATGTAATCATACTGATCATCTTCCAGTAAGGCATAGGACGACTCGTGGGGCTTCTGCAGATTAGCACCAAACAGACGCGCCTAGTGTATGAACGACAAGATTTCATGCTTATGATCAAGTAAGTAGTTGTAGTTATAATAGCTACCATTTTAGTCTGTATGTAAAGCAGTGTTTTCAGTGACAAATGCAGAAGAAAAACTTTTGTTTTGGTTATGGTTATGATTCTTTTACTAGGTTTACTGTTTATGGTGGCTGTCCAGACAAACCCACTGGGGTTTTTATACAGCAACCAAATTCCTTCTTTTTTTTTTACTGTCAATATTCTAATGTCAATATTTTACTATTTAATAATAATTATGTATAAGTAGTATTTCTTTTATATTCACTGTATGTTGATGTTACTGTTTTTATTATGGTATTGAATAAATACTGAATTGAATTGAACTTATTCTATCTTTTAACATAATCTCCTCTTTGAACCCCATCATTTCTACAATTTTGTTTTGGCTTCTCAGGTAATGACACAACTTACATGTAATTTCAGTGCAAAAAATACAAAATAGCATTTCATAGTTGCACAGAAACAGCTTATTAGAAACCAGACAAAAATGAAGTAAGTTTTGAAAAACATTGCCTTACCTTGATTTCTTCTTCATCTGATGTAATAAAGCTCTCACTTGGAGTTTGCTCCGATCCTGCAAAGTTCATCCATGCTGGCATTGGCTGTAAACAAAATAGGAAAGATTTATAAACTCAATGGCTGAAATATTCAATGTAATTTTTGAATACTTTGTTCATATTACCACAGTAAACATTTGTATGTTACTATTTTCACCACACATTCAAAGAAATCACGTTGATGACTTAGTTAGTGACTTAATGGGCAATAACTTTTCTGGTATTCTTTATTTTTCAAGATCTACACTATCATGTGGAAATACTAGTGCATGGATATAAAACCTGTACATATTATTCAAATATGTCATTGATATAAATTGTATGTAGGTACACCTGTACTGAAAATGTTGAAGACTTACCCTCTCTGATGGTAGCGTGGGGGCCTCGGATGCTGAAGCGTTTGTGTTGTTGTCATCAGTGAGGTACTTGGAGACAAGGTCTTGCAGGGCGTAAAGCGCCCTCTGTCTGAGGTAGTCTGTATTGAGCATCTGAAGCTCACGGAACAGCTCAATGAGGAAGTGCGGTCTCGTCTCGTTCTGTGAGATGAGTGATGCCACTTCTGAGTAGATGGACTCACGTAGAGCTTCAAAGAGAGAGAACTCACTCCCAGCATCAGACTCACTAAGGGGGTAATAGAGGAAATAAGGAAGTGATATTTGCCGTCATTTTTCACAAGTGAAAATCAAAATCTTAAAATAAACCATGTAAGCATTTCAATCACAATGGTGCAAAGCCTAAATTAAAGAACTTTTATTAAAAAGTGTTCGTCTAACCATTGCTTTTAGAAATAGAATCACGTTATAATTTCTTTGACACAGCTTGGGTAGAATATGGAGTAGTCTGACAGTAACCTCCATTGCCCCCTTCCTGTTTTTAAACATTTGTATAAATGTGACATAAAAATAAACTAATTGAACAATTGAAACACTGTATGCATAGCATTTCATATGATATAACCCATCTTCAAACACTATATACAAAATGTTGACTTACAGTTCACTTGTCTGTGACATAATTGATCGATCAGTGTCTTGCTGTATCTGTTGCTGCCGCTTCTGTTGCCCTTTGCCCTTTGACTTTGCTCCATTGTTACCCCTATCACTGTCACCAGGTAGACTAGACATGGACACTGTGCTTGTAATGCTCGCTGTGTCCAGGAAGGCAGTCCCACTGATGGAGGAACTCAGACCGGTACCCATCTTGGGTCCTAGAAGCTTGGCCAGACGGGCGCTGGGCTGGGTGGACTGGCTTGATAGCTGTGCTCTGGCTTGGGATGCACTGCTTGGCATTGGGTGCTTGCCTGTAGAGAAACACAGGGAAACTAAGATTAGCATACATGCCAACATTTGAAAATCAGAAATCTGTACAAATTATGCTACTTTAAAAAAAAAGAGGAACAATCCTAACTCTCCTATTCAATACTACAGACAAATTTGTACAGGAAGAGGAACACCTGCATTAAAATGATAATTATCTTCTCCCAAAAAGAGGAATGTTCCTCTTTAATCTGAACAGTTGGCATGTATGGATTAGGTTTTAATGTCCTAACAAGTATTTCTTCTGACAGTTGAAATATTGTTTAACCTTTCAAGAAAATAAAGTGAGACTGACTCAATTGAAAGCTCACATCAAAACTAATCTTACTCTTTGAATGAAATGTGATAAGGATTCTCATTATGTAATCAAGTACAGACATCATTATTACAGATAACTGAAAGTTCACAATTCAAAATATGGATCTATGTCATGAGCCATAATGTTCAATGTGCCTGTCAAAGGACTGAGTTCTCCACAAGAATTGGAGAAATAGTTCTTACCTCTTCTGTTGGATGATGTATTTGATCTCTGACTACCCAACTCATCTCGAAGTCTCCTCTGCTGGTCTCTATAATAATGATTGAAAAAAAGAGGGAAACATCACACATTGTTCAATCACCAAGGTGTATCAATACCATTGTATACAGAAGTCGAGCAAGAACAAACCTTGCACACAAAATAGACATTGTATGGATTCATATATCATCACAAAAACATGATGGAGTAGTTCCATTTTACACTTTTCATGACTGGTTTTCATACACCATTGCTCCATCAAGCAATGGAACTGCCAGACACTAATTTAGTGTTGTAATATTGTCCTAGAGTCCCGGTAAAAACCATAAAGATGGCATTTGGTAACAATCACCTAGCATTTAAGTCTCACAATCTGCACCCCCCCCCCATGATTAAGACCTATCTTGACTGCACCATTGCAGACTATCCTATCCTGTTAAGCAAAGTAAGATTAGATGACTTACGTTCTTTTAAGAAGGCTGGTAATATCTAGTGGAGGTACAGCAATCTCTTCCCTCGACTCTGTGGGTTCCCTTGCCAAAAGATCATTGATGTCTCCAATCCCACTGTCTAGAGTGTACCCTCCCATCATCTTCATCTGCTTGCTGCTTATAGCACCATTCAGGTAGGCAGTTTCAAACTCATCATCATCGTTGCTGACTTGAGCTGTGTTGGGTGGGACGTGGTAGGAGGCTGCATTACCACCGTACCTCTGCTGAGGGTGAGGGGGCTGGCGGGCATAGGGGTTGTAGGTGTCCCTTTGACCAGCAGAGCCACCTTCATTCAGGTTGTTGGAGGCGTAGGGGTTTGCATAGGGTGAGGGGTAGTTGCCTGGACTCGGTTGAGCAAAGCCAGGTGGGAATGTAGGATTCACGTTGAATGGCATGCCTATTGATGTGTGAAAGAAACAGAAGAATATAAGAAATCTCATACTAGTAACTGTTTTGAAATGATCAAGCTCCCTTTCCCCCACCATTCACATACATGCCAACATTTGAAAATCAGAAATCTGTACAAATTATGCTATTTTCAAAAAAAAGAGGAACAATCCTAACTCTCCTATTCAATACTACAGACAAATTTGTACAGGAAGAGGAACACCTGCATTCAAATGATAATTATCTTCTCCCAAAAAGAGGAATGTTCCTCTTTAATCTGAACAGTTGGCATGTATGCATTCAACATTAGGATGTAAATCCATACATTCATAGGAGAAACTGAAAACGGAGATTAGATCTGGGCAGGTTGATGAAAAGGAAAGAGCATAGGCATCATAGTTATCTTTACCTCATCATCTGTTTTAAATCTACATCTTTAGTATATTTGGAAAGGGTCACTACTTAACACATGAATCTGTACTTAATCTTAAATAAGAGAAACAGAAAGGTCATATCATGGTAAAACTATAAATTTTGATAATGAAAGATAAGACTGGACTTACCACGATTATATGGAGGAGGACCGTACATTGCTTCAGGTCCCATACCAGGGGATCTCCCAAAGGATGGGGCCTGACCTGGGTATCCCATGCCCATGGGTCTGGCTTGATTCCTGTACATAGGTGGGGCATTGTTATTGCTATTGGTATTGGTAGATGCCATGCCGCCTTGGCCTCCTCTTCCTACATCAAAGGAAGCTTCTGAGTGTCTCTCCTCCAGCTGGCTACGCAGTCCCTGGATCTGATTCTGCTGCTGATAGAGCTGGGTGTAGGCACTGTTCAAGTTTAGCATTAGTTGCTGGTGCTGCATGCGAAGATCGTAGTTCTGGACAAGGTCATCTAGGTGACCTTCTCCAGGAGGAACAAAGGGGTTGGGAGGTGTGGGGGTGGGCTGTAAACCACCATGACCAGCTGTCAATCAAGAACAAAAAATTGGTGAATTTTTGTGCGTGATTAATCAACATCTCAATAGACAGTTCCTCATTCTTACTCTGTAAATATCAATTTCTGCATTCCACTATGTTTTCTTATCATTCCAAAAGAAGCCAAACTTCAAACCTCCATAACTTGACCAAATTTCCTTTTTGACACCGAACCTTTAAAAATGTGATAAAATGTTATTGTGGGAATGTATCATTACAATACTATTTTCAGTTGACTAGATGTTTAAAAATATATACCCTAATTTCGCTAAATAATGAGTTCCCTTCCTGATAATAGGGATTATACGATTTGAGCTGGTTTACTTGATTCTAGGGATAAGAGAACATACCATTAAGAGATCCTGACAGTAGGTTGCTCATTGATTGTTGATCTGAGATAAGTGACTGACACATTCCCATGCTGTTAGATAGCTGTCTCTGCAGCTGCCCGATGTGACCTTGTAGAGCCTGGACAGTAGGGTCATCCATAGAGGGATCTTCATAGCCATCAGACACAAGCTCCTCGGCTGAACGGATGTTCTCCTGCCTACATGTACAGGATGGAACAGAACAAAATGATGGAACAATGAAGTTTAAACTTGAGAGTAATCAATTAATTCCATACTCAAACAATGACTTTCATTAAGGGGAGGATGGAAGTGGGTTTGTAGGAACATCTTTTGAGTTGAAGCCTAACATGATTGTATCATAATTCCTGAATATCAATCTCAATAGACTTTATGAATTCTTAGAGACATTACAATCCATATCTCTAAATTCTTGCAACGATCACACCTTTTTATGTTAGGTGGTAAGGTGGATTTTCTTGGGTTTTCCTTGCTTCAAAGACTGATTTAGTGTCTGATATTAATTAAAATTTAAGTTACATAAACTTCATTCCAACAAAGATCCTGGTTACCCTAAATAAAAATCCTCTGCAACTTAAGTGTCTCTTACCTGAGATGACTCTGCCTATCTAAAGCTGAGTTGATGTGCTTAGGATATCTAATACCATGCCTAGCTGCATCCATAGATGATGTCTCACCATCATCTTCCATGGTCACTCTCTTCACTCCTGGGTAAGGTAGGGCTTTTCTTCTCCTGCTGGGGGGCTTATCGCCCGACTCAATGGTGTACGTATCTGAGGTATCAATACTCTGCTCCTGTATCATATCAAACATAAACAATCAAACTTTTTTCACTCACTTTCAAATGGTAATCTCTGTGAAAGCAAATACAATGTAACAAGTTTGTATCCAATCCTACAAAATAGGCAACAAAAATATAATTAATTTTGTTAAATCTATGCTTGCATATCATTATTTACAAACTCTTATGCAAGAAAAAAATCTGTATCCTTACCACGACCATAGATGGATCATAAATTATAGAATATCAAATCATGAAACTCATGAGTGAATGAACATTAATATCAAGCTACAAAATAACTTGATGAATCACATCTTGTTTCATGAAGAGCAAAATGAAATGTACAATTACAAATAAAGAGAAATCCAAATACAAAAGACCCACCTCCTCCTCTTCCTCCACCTGTAAGATGCCATCGCTAGGATATCCATCTTCTAATCCTTCATCCTCGCTCACCTGCGTTGATCCACCCCATGTGGCAGCTGCTGTGATGTCAGCGCTACGCATACTCAATCTGCCGGCATCAAGCAATAATTCCCTGTTCAGTTTACAAATGAATAAGAGAGAAAGAGGGGGGGGGGGGAGAGAGAGAAAGGGGAGGGAGAAGGGAAGAGGAGGATAGATAGACCACAGAAACAAAAGCAAAAGGAGAGAAAATGCAAAGTTTTATTTTCAATGTATCCCATGCAGCGCCCCACAGACATACCAGTGCAAAGATTTCCAAGTACACACCAAAGAAAGAGCAAAATGACAGAAATAAGATATTTACTACAGGAAAAGAGTAAACTAACAAACTAGCACCAAAATAAATAGGACATTTTCTAAAAACTAATTTTTTTTTTCCTATTTTGCTATCACTATTGAGGCATTTCATGCATGGCTCATAAGTAAAAGGTAAAACCATTTCAGTCACAAAGAAAGCACAAAAAGATAGTTCCTCAGAAACAACAAAAAGCAGCTCACTCAACAAGCTAATGTTTACTCTGCACGATATATCTCTACCATAAAAATAATGATCTTCCTTCTCGATCAACAATCATTTTACTACAACATTTTCAAAATAAATAAACGTATTGATCAATATGAATGAATTTTTTTGCTGACTTACTTATTACCATAGCAATAATTATCTAAGCTCCTATGTAGATACAGTAAATCAAATTTGTGAAACATCATGGCAGGCAGAAAGGGAAAAAAAATGCCAAAATTGAAAATACAACTACTCAATACAGTTCTTCTCTATTTACAGCAGCATCACAATATGATAAACTACATCAACATGCACAGATGCATTCATGAATATATTGCAAGTTTTTACCTGATCATAATAGCCATATCTGATCTTAGTCTGGAAGAATCAATATAATAATTGTAGATTTTAATCATTATTTTAAAACGTATACCTCTACACAGCTTCTAGATATGCTATAGGGTTTGTTAGTAGCATTTGGATTTCCCAAAATGACATATTAGGAAAAGCGACAATCACCAAGTTCTTTCCCCTTTTACTAGACATTTTTGAAAAAGGGGTATATTGCACAGAGACATACAAGAAACATTAGAGAGGAGCTTGTTTAATAGAGGTAAGTTGAAAATACAGTGCAATATATATATATATATATATATATATATATATGAGAAGTAGAAAAGAAAGTGAACTTTTTCATATCAATTCAGTAATAGCAAATATAGGAAGTCTATTCAATTCATATTGCTATATTGGATATTTTCAAGATAGCAATTAACATTTTTCAGGACAAAATGAAATCATCGCTTACAAATTGTATTAACATTCAAACCAGTTAACTTGTTATGTTAATGTTAATTGTAAGGATGCTTAACTCATTACTAAGGTTGCAGATCTGGTTTTTGCTTACCTGAATAAATCATTGTCATACCCGGCTAAGTCTGTCTGAAGAGGATACTCAGATCCATCACGTAACCTCTGTTATCAAATCATAAGAAAAAGCAAATTGTCAACAAAGACATGTTTAAATCTTTGTATTGTTTTTATTGAAAATGGAAATAAATAAAATGAATTTGAATTTAAATCATTTTGTACTCATTGATAATAAATTCATTGCTTTAATTTTGTATTTAACATGCCAAAGGTATATTGCTAAGACAAAGCTAAATACAAATACAGAAATTTCGACTTGCCTTTGATATTCATTAAAGAACATCTATTCAATGAAATTGATTTCTCTAGTTAGACTGAATTATTATAATCATCCGTGTACACATACTGATCTAAAATTACCAGGCTGCATGTCTTCTGATCCCTTTTGCGTGTCTCAGACTAGGGGAGTGTTTCACAAAGACCAAGACCGACTTTAAGTTGGACTTAACTAAGGCAGGCCGTTCATGCCACTGTTTGCTCTCACCATTATGATCTTTAAATATTATTTTTTCCTTCAATTATGAATCATCAAAGAATGTAAATTCTGTAGATTTGTGACCATGATTTGTAAGTCCCTTGAGAGACCAATGCCAGTAAATGGTGAGAGCAAACAGTGGCATGAACGGCCTGCCATAGTTTAGTCTAACTTAAAGTCGATCTTAGTCTTTGTGGAATACTCCCCTGGAGTCTACAATGTATAGCTGCTCTGCATGCTTTCATGTACTTACCTCTCTGTTCATTTTGACAATGTGTAGTAGGTCAGAGAGCTCACTCTTCTTCTCTCTCAGTTCATCTTGAAGAGCTCGATTTCTCCTCATCTCAGAGTAGACTTCCTCACGACTGGGCGTAGCCACAGCTAGAATGGACAAAACAAAAATGAAGGGTAAGACAAAAGGAAGTTATAAATCACCTTGAACTGGTAATTTATGTTGGACTAGCAAAAGCTGTTACAGCGAGGAAGAATGGCTGTGAGACTAAATAAGGCACAAAGTGGCATATTTGCTTTGGTGCATAATTGCACATAAAGTTTACTAAATATAGGCACTGTTCCATACAACTAAAGGAACAGAGTGGTAAAATGTAGATCTAACTTTTGTTAAAACATCATTGTTCACGGTAAATGACTACATTGCAATACCAATGGTTTCTTTATTACACACTGTGTCAAAGTGAGTCTGATACACTAATAAATGAGAAGTATTAACAATTAAACAATTGGAGCATAAGCAGCTGGATGCAACAATAGGGAATTTATTATGAAAACTTACATTGGACATTAGTTGATGCATCTCTCTTAGTTGGTGGGATGATGTTTACCGATGTCACCCCAGGTTTGGCAGGTTGCTACAGAGAGAGAGAGAGAGAGAGAGAGAGAATATTATCATTAAATCATATTAAAGACTTGCATATAGCATTACTGATACCTCTCTGAAGCTTTATTTCCATACCTGCCAACATTTAAAAATGAGAATTAGGAATTTTTAGCACGGTATGCCTTTGAAAATGAGAAACCTGTACCCTTAACAAGCATTGGCACATGTAACTGACAATACGCGGTAAACCTGTACAAAAAAGCGAATACAAATTAGCCGTTCAATCATGCAGCCCTTCAACGCACACAATAGATGAACTCTAACATCGCAGCACATGATAAAACAAGCTTAATTTGGCTTTAAAAAAAAAAAAAAAAATTAAAAATCAATAACTAAATAAATTTTTTAAAAAATCACAATTTTGAAAAAACAGAATATTCCGGATTTTGGGGTTCTAAACATTATTCTTAAGGGTTTGCAGGTATGTGTTTCCATCGTCTTTCAAATAACGGTTCAATATCTTTTAGAAAACACGCATTGAACCTGCTTAGTTATTTGCATAATAATTTGATGTTAATATCCAGATCTAGACAATAATCGTTTTCGTAGCTCTTACATTCAATACACAAGAGAACAACAAATCCAAATGGAGCACATGCTTCTATATGATTCACAAAAACAAATATTGGGTGAGGAATTCATGAAAGAGTTAATAATCAGACAGTTGAAGAGCAGCATACCTTTCTGACAGGAGGGAGATTCTCATTGAGTTCCTTGAGCTGCTGTTGGACACCCAAGAGTCGATGTCTCTCAGACATTAGATTCTGAAGCTCCCGTCTCTGCTGATTCATCTTAGCCTCATAATAGGCTTCCCTGCAAACCATAACACACAAACAATAGAATCAATGTCATGTTAAACAAACATCTAACACATGGTGTTATAGCAGGTAAAACGTGAGAAAGATTCAGTGCACCTTTCAGCAGCTCAATGCAACAACACCATGTACAACCAAAGATAATGCAAAGCCTTACATCTTATCAAGTAAATCCACTCATAGATGAGTTCACCTCACTGATAAGTAATCTGTACATACTTGAATACATTACCATTTTGATTCAATGATATCAGCAATGCAATGTTCACAGTAAAAATTGCTCCCAAGCCACATGATGTATTAGTGCTTATCAGAACGCATTCCATAACACCGCATGAGTTTAAGTCTTTCAATTTTTCCTTTCCCCGTTTGCTAATGTAATCAATACGTTGACATTCCAAAGGTGTATTGACATTTCAGATTGTCTGGAATATGACTCAAGCGTTGTGTACACAGTATAATATTCATTCAGTGGCTAATACGGACCAAGGCCGGACAACATACCAGTACTTTATTTTGAGAACGGAATAGTTTGACAATAATCAAGGACAGTTGAATTCCACAATGAAACAAGATAAAGGGCAAAAAAAGGAATAGCCAAGGAGAAAAGGGAAATGGAGAAATGGTGAAAAGAAAAGAGAGGGTCTCAATCGAGCCCCCCAAGCCAAAGAAAAAAAGAAGTGAAAGAAAGTGAATGAAAATGTAGAAATGTGAGATTGTTGCCTCCTGTGGGTGGGCCTGGGTTTGGAGCCGTCTGTTGTTCGGTGTGCACTCGGGCCTCTCTTGCAATGGCTTGAGTGCACACTGGACAATGGCCCGGGCATGGGTTCGGTTGCAAGAGGTGACAGCTTTTACATTACTGGAGAGGACATTACTGCAGAGAAGTCACAAGTGGTGCACGTGCATACGGGGCAATTGAGTTACATGTGAGTTAATCATTTGATTATTCTTATAAATGTTACATTTATTTATTGTTATATATGTACATGTATCCTACTTATATGCTTGTTGAACAATTATTGATGTCCGTATGGATATTGGTAGAATTTGAGTGTGTAATGGGTTCTTGCAATGCAATCCTTTTTATAGTATTTGAGTGGTGTATGTGAATGTACACAAAGTGAAATCCTAAACTTGCATTT
Source organism: Strongylocentrotus purpuratus (assembly GCF_000002235.5). Taxonomy (NCBI): domain Eukaryota; kingdom Metazoa; phylum Echinodermata; class Echinoidea; order Camarodonta; family Strongylocentrotidae; genus Strongylocentrotus; species Strongylocentrotus purpuratus. Next base: position 5,793,353 of record NW_022145596.1, read on the forward strand.
TTAATTTTAGTTGGTGGTACAATGTTTTATGATTTTACACAGATTAATGGTCTATATAACTGAATTTTATTTATTCATACCTCTGAATTTTGCTGTATGTTAATTGTAATATATGATGTTTTATCTCTCATAGGACCATAAAGACTGTATTGTACAAGGGCGTACGTTTAAGACAAGCCTTTTTTTTTTATATAGTATGGGCGGTGAGTGTTATTGGATTTTATTGTATTGAATGAATCTGTTGTTGCTTTTTTACACTTCAACTGTAATTTAGGTTTTGCTTAAGTGATGTAAGGCATTATATATGCGAAATGAAAAGTTTACTGTCCTTCAGCCGTTATATTAGACATGATATATTATTTAATTTAACCTATTCATTGAAGTCATGAAAATAATAGTGGTGATTATTTAGTTGATACAATATTTTGAAGCTGGTCTATAATAAACTTATTCACTGAACACCTTCTTTGTTGCTGGTACAGATCATGAAGTAATTGGTTATTTGAATATTTTGGTGTTTTTAATTTACATTTGTTTTTACTCTTGTGCTTCTACAGGGGCTGTTTTGTTGCCTTCAGAATAAAATAACCTTCCATCAACTGCAAAGCGTCTAAGAGTGATCTTATTGGCCTTTCTTTCAAAAAGAATGTGAAGAGGGCGAACGAAAGAGAGAAATAGGAAAAAAGAGAATGTGAGAGGATAAGGCAAACCAATGAAATGTATATAATCGGGAAATAATCCCTTTTAAAATATTCCAGTTTGAAATAGGTTGCCTTACCTTGTTTCCCTGACAAACTCTTCAGGAATCTGTTCATCTCTATTTGGCATCCTGTGGTCGCCTGTAGCACCTGCCATAGGAAGTTCACTCCCACTCTCCTCCACCGTTTCATCCCCCTCTTCCGTTTCGTCCTCCTCGTCCTCGTCGTCTTCCTCATCTTCATCGTCGTCTTCATTGTTTGATTCTGAGTAGTCTGCAGTAAGGCCAGCTGTAAGGCCTGCAGCCAGCTCAGCCAGGTCATCGGGCAAGGCTGAAGCCACTTCAGGGGTCTGTTGTACCATGGCCACAAGTGACTGGAGTTGGCGTAACTTATGCTTTGCCTCTTGAAGTTTCCTTCAGGTAGAGGGAGGAAATAGCAAAGCATGATTTTATTGCATTGCACATCACAGACAAGGAAGTTAAAACAATTACAAAGATAGATGAGATCAACAAAAAGGAACAACGCGAGACATTTACACGTTGTGATACATATCTAAAACCTGAAAAGTCAGAAATTATTACATATCAACTGCTGAAACCCAGAAGAATGTTTACTTAGACCATTTTACAAAGAGTTGGTGTCCTCTAGATCAGAAGGCAATTTTTAATTATCAAAGCAGGATGAATGGTTTCCATTCGCTCAAAGTAAGGATACCTTATATAAGAATTACATCACAGACTAGTGATCCTACCTGACTTTCTCTTTGATTTCTGGATCATCACCCCATGCAGCTAGTATGGAGCTGTGGTTACTCTCCGTCTCTGTCTCCGTCTCAGTCTCGGTCTCCGTCACTGTAGTGGTGGTCTGACCTGAACCAACCTGTACATAGGCACTATCTCCACCATATGACATCTGCAAAGTTAACAAGGAATTTGGGTTATATAAGCTATTCTCATTCAACATTTTCTACATATATATATATATATATATATCCTTTAAAAAAGAAACTCAATACAAGGTATTACATATCTACCATCTGTTGAGAGCCAGCAAGATGTTAACTCTCTATAAAAGCTTATAAATAAATGATCTCCTGGCTCCCAACAGAAAATATAGTCATCCTTTCAACGCAATAGAAAGAATGATTAATACAACAGAAATACAAAAAAATCAATACAGTCAATCAACTTTCTGACGATATAGTACACTGGCATACTCCATAAGTCACAAGCACATTAATCATTGTGATTGACAAGAAACTACACCTTCAATGAATGAAATGAATGGTTGTGACCACCAAGGCCTCCAAAGACTACCCTCACATTGAACACAATGAAGTAATATTCATCAATTCAATGCGAGACTAATGCTCGTGATTAATCAGCTAAGGTAACAGATGGTATCTTCACGCATGAGAGAACTTACATGATTTGGCCTCATCTGGACAGGTCTTCCTACAGGTTCACCTCTCTCTAATCTCCTGTAAATGACAAGAAAAAGAGAATACGGTTAGTATCTTTATTGTTATATTGTAAAGTGTGGAACAGACAGGCCAGCTAGCAAGAGAGCATTACCAATAATCATAATCATCAAACAAACTCTCTATGTACTCAAGTATGTACCATTTAAGGGGACAACAACATCTCAGGCAAAAATACAAACAAACAAAATACACAGGTCCTTCCCCGGGAGTAAAACATAGATGAAAGAGGGGAAAAAACATGGTCAAAAGATGAATATTTTTAAAGTAATGAGGAACGGATAAACAAATAGAATTAAGGAGTGAGAGAGAGAGAGAGAGAGAGAGAAAGGGTTGTCACATCCATACAATTTTTCTCTGTGCATACCTTAGATTGCTCATAAGAACAGGATCCTCATAATTGGCCCCTAGTCCCAACTGCTGCATTTGCTGTTTGCGTTGCGAATCTTCATCCTGGTCACCTAATACCTGACTTGTATCCTGGTATTGCTGTACTAGATCACGGAGCTCTGTAAGCCTCTCCCTTACATCGTGCAATTTTCTGAAAGGAAAACATATTCATGTTTAGTCTGACTATTTCTACTAAGTTCCATGTGGCCATTCATGGAACAAAACTGTCATCTAATGTAACTTCACATAAAATGTAAAATATAATTAACATTATTTCTTATCCAGTTACTATTAACACCATCTCATATTTTCTAAGTGAGCATGTTCAAACCGAAATTACTACTGTATCATATAATTTTAATTAAATTTAAAACTATGGCATGAATAATAAAAGAACAATATTAGCTCACTTTAATTACAAAATTAAAACAAAAAATTAATAAATACATAAACAAACAAAAAATAATAAAAGATTAATGACAAAAATAAGTAAAAATAAAACATCATTGTCTCCTCACGACAACAGAAAACTATGATGGGCCCTGTCTGAATGGGTGAGATAAAAACAACACATTATTCAGTATTCTTTTTGTTACCTGATGCTTTCTGTTCCATTGGTAAGAGTGGCTTCATTTTCATCCAATGACTCGTTAGGTTCTTCACACGGCACCATCAAACCGCTGTATTCATTGGCATTTGAAGTGGTAGATGCTACGCTTGATGTATCACCGACTGTATTTATAGAACATTTGAATTCATATTACAATTTAATTCATGAGAAGTAAATTCCTGTACTGCAATTCATTAGGTCCGGTAAAATGGCAAAACAATATGGTAGAACAAAAATCAAATGATAGCTGATACTAATTTCGACCCTATTTGACGTTGGGTCTTTATCAATACCTCACATTGTCCATTTCAAGGGAAATCTACTACATGTATATAATTTACATCTTCATAAGCAGATTACTGATCTTACTAATGGTTTAGAATCATTCGCTATTGAAATTAATCCTCATCCTTTGCAAATGAAGACATGCATTCAAAAGTACAAAGATTAAACGCCATGACAAATAATAACAAGTTGAGTGAGCAATGACATACCCATATTAGCCATATCAGGATGAAGAGCATGGAGCTGTATAAGAAGATCATCCATCTGTCTCTTCTTCTGCTGTAAAGCTTCTAGTTTATCTCTCAATTCTGCATGCTCTGATGATACCAATGGTGGACTAACCTAGAAACGCAACAATACAATGATCTTGATGAATATGTTACAAATCTCTAATTAAACCTGAATCGGTACAAGCTTTATGCAGAAAAGCTTAAAAATGATAATGACAATACTATAACGTTCTTGTATAGCACATATCACATCATAATATAACATCTCTATGCGCTTCCAAAAAAAAAAAATATTATTACCCCACCTTCAGCTCCTGCAACCATAGTGTACCTTATGGTTCACAGTCCAGAGACATATCCACTAGACTACAAGATTTATCCATTGAATACTGAACCATAACTTGGGGTCGAGTCCACGAAAAATGCAAGTTATACCTCAAACAAAAATTCCAATTGATAATGATAAAGGGGGTCACGACACATAATTGAGAATACCATATTTATAACCTATTGCATACAAAGATGAATGAAAAAATTCCTGATTTCTATTACCCAACTACATATATCTATAAAGTTGCATCACAGCTTTCAATAAGGGGTTCCTTTTCTCACGAATGAATCATCTGGTCCTATTCCTCTGCAGAACAATGAAAGAACAAAGTCCACTATCAGTCTTACCTCCTCCTCTGCCTGTTCCATCCAGTCGAGAGCCCTAGCCTGCTGGATCTCTCCTGATCTTGTATCACTCTGTTCAGCTAGCATACGCATCAGAGTTCTACGTCTCTCCTGAAGGTCTTCGGCCGTCAGAGGAACACCTGTTGCAAACCGACCAGCTGTTGTCATTAGCGGCTCGGTGTCCTCAGTGACAGAGGTGCCGGCAGTCGTTGTAGTTGCCTGAGTACTAGTGACAGAACCTGCAGGATCAAAATGAATTCCATTAATATATTGAGTAACCATTCACTAGCAGTTTTATTTACAATATATAAATTAGCAGGATGCTGGACTAGGAGTTCTGCTTCACATTCTCTTAACTCGATTCAATCTCTCATAATTTTCTTTTTTCCAGATAATTGAAAGGTCAAAGTATGATTGCAATATTATGACAGGATTAGCAGTATCTGTCTACTAATATAATACACTTTTATAAAAAAGTAAAACACAATATTTGACCTTAATCATCTAATACTAAAAATCAGAGTCATCTTTGTTTTCGTTTTTAAAAAAATTTAATTCATAAATATCACTTTATCAAACTTGTACAACAAAAGAGACATAATAGCCCAGGACAAATCTAAATAATTGGTAGATGTAGGGCATAACAAAATGAATGTCACTTTGTTGTCTTAATTGATACTGATTAATGTTCAACTGACCAGATATTTAAGATGATACAGAACTTGTTTGCTTATGTTTTACCTGTTTCTTCTGCTCTTTCCTGCTCTGAGTTTGTCAATCTGCTCTCAATCTGAGTTTGTAAGGTCATCAATGCTGTTTGTCTGTTCTGAAGTGTTCTCAGCTAATAAAAACATAACAAATTTCAAAGTGATGATTTATGTTGCAGTAGTCTACATCAAGTTTACATTTCATCACACAATACACATTTTTCATTCATATGCATTTACGTCATATTTAATCATTTTTCACAAATGAAACATGTCACACATGATGGTATAGACATTTGCATCTATATCTCATCCTGCAACTGGAAGGATAAAAGCTACATATCATTAAACTGTTTTCCACTACTACTCCTCAGCTAAACAGTATGTTCTATTCTAGTATGTGTAGTTTACAAATATATTTTGCAAGACAGATGTGATGAAACACTGCTATATTATCAGTTCATGATTTCTGGTTAACATTTACATTTTGAGGACTATGAATAAAATATGTATTAAATTAATTTGTCAATCATACCTCTTCCTGCTGTTTAAGCATCTTCCGTAATAGATCATGTTGCTTCCTTAATCCTTCGAGGGTCTCTATCTGCTCAGAGACATTTTGCTTTGTCTGTTGGCCCTGCATGCAGAATATAGAAGAAACTATTAAACACTAAGAAGAATGAAGTATTGTGACAGGAAAATGACAATAGTTTATTCAGCATACCTATAATTCAAACTGTAATAATGGAATATGGAACTATTAAACACTAAGAAGTATCAAGTATCATGACACGAAAATGACAAAAGTGTATTCTACATACCTATAAATCAACCCCTGAGTGAGTTTAGTTAACAATCAATTTCTTCTTCATAATACTTGACATGTACACTCCTCTAATGAATGTCACCTCCAAACCATGCATGTATATTCCATTCATTAGAATTCAATCACACTGTATCTCGATCCACACTCATGAAGCATATGGATCTAATCAAAATATCATATCAATTATGATTCACAATGAGTCCTTCTACTATTATTATTACTATACTACATGACACACACTGAATGATGGCCATACAAATGGTACCATTAAAAACGCATAACAAAGCATGCATTGTATTATGCTTGACTGATTCTACCGGAATACAGCTACCTACAACAGATGGAATACAGTCATGTTCATTCATGCATGAAACCTCAAAATATCCCAATGGCAATGGTGTGGAACCTTCGCATAAATAGTAACACCTGTGTTTGAATAGTAACACCTTCAATCAAAAAGCAGCTACTGCAGAATAGCTGGAAGTATTTATTAAAAACTCAGACACAACACTTGATTCTATATTCAGATTCCAGTGTTGTGTCTGCATTATAAATGGAATATAATGGATTCTGAATATAGAATCTAAAAGATGGCTGTTTATGCTGCCTATGTGCAGCCAGAGACTGAGCAAAACACAATTTTTTTCAATGGAAATGTTATCAGTGATGGAGTGACAAATGAATGAAGTATCTGAAGTTTGATTTCTATCCAATACAATCATTAAAATAAATTCTACCCAAAGATATTTCACTAAATAAGTCTTAAACAGGAATGATGACATTTCTTTCTTTAAATGATTGAACTTTCAGATGTGATACATATAAATGAAAGCATGACAAAATATGCAATAGCAATGTAGAACTGAACTCATGATTATCCATCGACAAACCATTCTGTACAGAAGAATTTGCATTAAATTTTGTTTTGTTAGAATGTCAATTTTTTTTTTTACCCAAAGATCTACATGTCTGAATGCACTGAATGTATTGATATGGTTACCATAGACACATTCCACTTTTATAAATTGAATATACTTATCAATGGTTGGACAGGATTTCCTGAACTAATTGGCTCAAAAGATTAATGGGAATTTTAGCTTAAAGGTACAGAAAACTAATTTATGTGTGCATGTATAAGAACAGAATGGAGCTGAAAATGTGTTTTTGGCAGCAATGGTAATTGTGTGTATGTTGGTCATGAAGTGAAAAATATGCATATTCACCATTTTAATACTATATATTGTGAGTCAAAAAAAAGTTTACACCTAGAAAATTGCTAATGATTTTATAAATCATCTATGAACAGTAAATTATTATACATCTTATGAAAGAGTGTTTTATCCCGAATCATTTTTGTATGGTATGTGTTTACGCTTGGATGAACAGGAGGCATTTTTTGCGAGAGTGCAAAAATCGACTTGCGCCAAAGTTGACTATGTGATGTTTGAATAAAACAATTGGGATTTGGGTATAAATTCGGTCACTGCAGATCCAAATAACATCCCTAACAAATTAATCATGCCACACATATCAAATATCAACAAACATTTGTGCGCGTGTGTGTGTGTATGTGTGACTTTGTTTCTGCAAAAAGCATATGCAATGCATCTCATTTCGATATTCAATTCATTCTCTCACTTTAATCCCAACATATCACATACTGTAGGCATCACTTTGGCGTAGGTCGATTTTTGCACTCTCGCAATTAGTGCCTCTTGTTCATCCAAGCGTGAACACATACCACACAAGAATGATACCAAATGATTTGGGATAAAACGCTCTTTCATACGATGTATAATAATTTACTGTTCATACTTTATTTTTTGAATAATTAGCAATTTTCTAGGTGTAAACTTTTTTTTGACTCACACGGTATGTTAAAACACTTCATTCATCCTCTAATATAACTATGTTTAAACACACTGTTTTATTACTTTATTAAGAAAAGAAATTGTTAGCAAGACTGTCATCATTCATGCTGATACATATTATATTGTCTATGGTCACTCATGTAAACAGACAGCCGTTAACTTTAAAACGTATTTCAATACAAGCAAGACAAATCTGGGTCAAGTTGCATGCTATAGTGGTCCATTATTCACACATATAGGGACTAATCACAGACAAGAATACCTGAACTACCAGAACAAGTTTTCAGAAACAATGGCACACTGCAAGCATTGTAAATATGGGACAGGAATATCAAACAAATATAATTCTATCACTGTCCAAGCATTTTTTGTTTAAAAAAAAAATCAATTTCATCATCTATTTTCAGCAATGTGCTACTTTCTTTTCCATATCAGTGATAATGTGCAAGCAATTGGGTGAATTGACTGTTAGTGAAATAGTGAATCTACCCTGGGACCGAAACCAGGGATAAGGTGCTTTCCAGAATGCCATGTAATACTCCAAACAGAATGAAGAAGAGAAATGATCTAGTGATCTGCATCTAGAGTTGCCATTGTTTGTTGAAAATTGTTGAAATGACAGATCAGCAAAAAAACAAACAGACGAATAGACAGAAGGAAGCTACAAGAACAGGTAGTAAACTACGAGCATGCCAACATGTGAAGAATGAATTATATCATGTTTTACTTTCTTGAAAGTATCTTAATATTCGTGCTTCGCCCAAAAGTATTTTAAGATTCCCAACCACCAATTCCAAATTTGTAAAACCATACACACATGTGAAGTATAAATCAAGTGATGTTTTCTTTTCTTGAAAGTATCTCATTATTTGTGCTTCTCCCAAAAGTATCCAAAGATTCTCGACCACCAATTCTAACTTTGTAAAACCACACACACTTCTAAAACCTGTTTCTCAAAAATCCTGGATCAACGATCAAGAAACTCATATGCTTCATTGAATAATGGCTTTGATAATGGACAATTCTGTTTTCCTTTCTTGCATGATCTCATTGTTCAAGTGAAACATAGACAGCGCGTGAAATCTTTGTTAGATGTTTCATGAATACTCAGTTAGGCAGTGTAAAATACAAAATACAATATATATTTGTACTGTAGCCTCATGAGATGACATCAGAGTTCCAACAATGGACTTATATCATGAGAAAGCACCGTTAATCCCTGGAGGCCGGCCCCAAAGGTACATGTGATGCGTACCTCCTGAAAGCTGTATGAAGAATTGGAAGACATTTGAGAAGATGTGCTCTCATCCTGTCCTTCATTCCTAGATAGGGTAATCCTTTCCATGGCAGCGCTCAGGTTTTCTTCACCCCCATCCTGGTACTTCTGTAGCATGGAGCTGTACTGTTCATGAAGCTCTTGGGTGTCCAAGCCAAAGGAACCACTGGCGTAGCTACTGACTGACCGAATGTCATCCAGCTCGGAATCGCTGATATCGTTGTCGCTTGCGCATGAGTGATTGCCAAGGTGGCTTTCAATTTTGGGACGGGTGCGAGCTGTGAAAGTACCCTCCTAAAAATACAATGCATGTTATTATTTATCAGCTTGGGAATTTACCACACCAGCAAGCTCTTGAATGAACTCAAGCATCATGCGAGGCTATGGAATGGAAGTAAGGCATACTGGATAGTTGGAAGGAGGAACTAAATCTGTTCATGTCAAACTTACTGAAGCCAGTATGTCATCAAGAATCATTCATGAAAATTGACCTATGATTTGACAGGCAATTTGAAAGGCATTTATGAAACTATTGGGCTTAGCTTGAAAAGTTTGACATTAACAAGATTTATTTCCTGCAGGATTGCTTAATCATTCTAATGCCAGCAACTGAAAATAAGCATATGTAACTTTGCATTAAGAAGTTTACATGAGCAACTTTGATTGTTACAGATACATCAAAATATATAATATTTGGCACTCACGGTAGTAGCCTCTGAAATATCTGAACGTGCATCTAGGTTGATTGATGCTGATTCTGCTACAGATGTTGCAAAGGATTCTCCAGAGTTCTGACTGCTCCTGCCTTCAACAGCTGCATCCAAGCCATTGAGATCATTACTTGTGACCGATGACTCCATCCCAGAGATAGAGCCAGCTAAGCTGAGCTCCTCAGCCAGCATACGCTCCAGCAGAGCCAAGTAACCTCTTTCTTGCTCCTGGAGGTGTTCCTGGAGCCGGCTTAGTTTGCCCACCTGGTCGTCCTTCTCTGGACTCTCTATAGAGTTCTGTAGGGTAGACATCATGGCATTGGCCTGTTTCACATAATCCTGAAAAATTGAAGACACGAGTCGATGAAACACATGATAGTGGGCAAATGTAGCACAAAATATGTCAGCTTGAAAAACAAGTAACCTGGATACAAAACAACTATAATTTGTTTATTACTATACAATGCTCTCTCCCCCTCCCCCCCCCCCCCCCCCCGATAAAAGGGTTCCTATTTAAGGATTGTTGAACTTGAAAATCTAATCTTGAAAACTCTACGTTTGATTATCATTTGCAGAGCTGCCAACCTGTCACATTAAAAAAACATATTATTCAGCTTGAAAAACCATATTTTTAGGTGAAAAACCATATTTTGCCTGTTTTAACGGTTTTTGTTATTTTCCCTATAAAATGCTACTGCAATCATGTTTCTTTGAATAAAAACGCTTTCAATCATTGAGAGCTGCCGACCTGTCAGTTTTAAAAATTAAAAAAATTTAAAAAAAAAAAAATCATTAAAAAAATGATTAAAAAAAAGATATTTAGCTATTTTATCAGAAAAGTCCATTATTTAAAACTAAAAGAATCATTGTGTGTTGCGGCGCAAGGCAAGTCTAGAGTTGCAATCAACTTTGTACATAAAGTCAATGCATCAGCAGGTCCGTGTTTATTTTTCATTTGGCTTTTTGAAGATACCATCACATTCGAAGGGCTTGCGATAGGCAAAAAAAACTGGTAAACAAAATCGCTGATTTCTTGATTTTTAGCGCTTTTTTGGTGAAGCTGTTTCTTAAAACTGGGCTAAGCCCCCGTGAGCTTTAGAAATATGGCTCCGATTCCGCATTTTTGACAGCAAAATTTGGCTTTTGGGATGGATTTTTGGTAGTAAGATCGTGACTTTTTTGTACTGACACTGTGTGTGTATTGCAGTGCACTGATGATATATGTCATTAGCGTGTGTATGGATGGCCTGGGGAAATGCGCTCGTCTTTGAGTGGTGTACATCCCCTGTATTGTGTGCAATGTACATGCGTGCGCGCTGCAGGAATCGCCGACACAAAGCAATAGCAAAACTATGCATACGCTGGATCTCACAGCCAGCCGCTAGCCACGTTCGCACAGCCATACACGAAACTTTCAAAAAACGTATTTTGGCACAGCAAAACGTACAGACGTATTTTCCCCCCAAAAAACGTATTAATACGTTAAAAACGTACTACTTGGCAGCTCTGCATTTGAAAAATGAAAGGATTAAAACATGACAGTTTTGAGGAGTTATGTGAGCAACGATACATAAATTGCTTGCATTACATCAATAAATAAACACTTACCCTTATTTGCATGAGTCTGGCTACAATCTTGTTTCGATCAGGCTGAAAGAAAAAGAGGTGAATTCTTTTATGTTTGCATTTCAAAAGAAGTATTCATAAGATGAAATAATGCAGCTGATAAGACAAATTCTCATGAACTTAGAATCTAAAAAGTTGATGATTATTATTTCCTATTAAATGAACCTGTTTGATGAACTGGCAGTTATGAAGAAGAGAGGCAACTTAGACTGTTATCATGCTTATTTCTCTCCACCTTACTCATACTCCCAGTCCAGTCTTTGTATATGTAAAACCGCTCATGTAGGGAGGGAATATGTTGTGGTAATTTACCTTCTCATTGACGAAGATAGTATCCAGTAAAGAGGGAGGTCTTCTGGTGCCACTTTCGATGGATGCTACATCATCACCTAGTCTCATGTTGTTCACTCTATTAGCAATGCTAACTGAACCCAAAGCTTGGCTGTCTGTGCTTTGCTGTGAACAAGCAAAACAGGAGAGAAAATGTATGACCTCTCATGAAAATGTCATCTTTAGGTGCAATAAAAATTGCTCAATCTAAAAATAGACATAGGATTATCGGAGTGTCACTACGATGATAATCAAGACAAGAGGTGCCATCATAAGTAGTCCTTTTTTCATGATACATTGACTGTATGGCTCATTAGGGTCATAAAAAGAAGAACCGAGTTATTTCTCAAGAATGGATAAGAGAATAACCACACATGAATTTTGTTTTGAAGAGGAGCATTGGGCAACTGTTACTGTATATCATCATTTCAAATTACATTTAAGACACACTACTCCAAGGCAGGAACATAATAGAGAACACTTACATCATCAACATCACTGTAAGTCAGCTGTTGACGGAGATTCTCCAGCTCCTCTCTGTCTAAAAGGGAACTAACATGTTGTGTTCTTGGGTAGGTTGCTGGTGTGCGACGGCGGGAGGGACCATTACTCATCATAGCAGCACCTTGCGTATCCTGTTTTAATAGATAATAGAATACATCAAAAAGTTCCTCATTGACAATTTCCTCCACAGAAGTGCAATTTCTTTCAGGGAAAAACAGTGGTTAACTTGTGAATAAATATCATGTCTTTGACTGCCACAAACACTCATTGGAATTTTCAGGCAACAATACCATTTAGTAAGTGAAAGTAAGAATTTGCCTATGTTGTAGTTTTTCTTCTAGGGGTATTTTGTTAAAAAACTTTGAGGAAAATTATCTATAAATTCCCTTTTGTGAAATAAAACAAACTTTACCTTTACACTGATTGTCTCAATATCTCAAACGATTTGGATGGGAATTTTGTCAGAGCCACCAAAAATATTACATAGACACTTTAGAACTATAAATCATGTTCATTATTTCTACAATTATTCCTTTTAAAAAGGGTAGCAAGCTTTCATTCATGTTAACCTTTCATTAAAAAAGGCAAGAAAGATCCTGAAAATGAATAAGTATAGAGTTTGGACAACATGAAGAATTAGCAGGACAGGTTCTTAGAATACACCCACGAACTACTTACAGCCTTCACAGAGATGTTTTGTTCCCTCTCCTTGTTCTTGGACTTTTTACTACGAACAACAGTTGAAGGTTGCTCAGCAAATGTGGAACTTGGTTTCCAATTGTACTGAAATGAATAAAAGTTGCAAATAATCAATACTTCAAATGTGATCTGTTATTGTCTGTTTGCCATACAATATTAATTGCTTTGATCCTATCAATAACAATTATTCCTAGGAGTACCTGTTGCTTTTTTCAGACCAATGACTATTCCAATAAAACTCTTATATTTCATTAGAATATCAAATCACTGATAAAGAGCAAATGAATTTGAACTTCCTCCTATAGGTGTGAAGCCATAAAATACACACGTGTATAAGAACCTCGAACAGCACTGCCCATTCTAAATTCCCAAATCGATACAGAATGAAAGTGTTCTAATTTTCACAAATGATATGAAAATGTATGAAAAGAGAGTATAGTATTGTACAACACAATGGCCCAAATTCACAAAGGAGGTTTGTCGACAAACCTCCCTTGTGAATTCGGGCCAATTAGTCCCACAGCAACCTAGCAGACTAAATGTCCAAATTCCTTTTAAAGGATGTAATTTGAAGCTCACAGAAATTAGCTGCACAAACTTCACCTGCTATTTAAACTACTTTTGAATACTCACGTAATTATTTGGCTTGCTCTCCTCCTTCTCACCACCTATCAAGTTGAAAAGGAAGTCATCCATGGGCTGGGTAAAGTTGTACCTGGGTACAGCATTGCCCCTAGGCTCAGACATCACACTCCGATGAAGCTGAGGAGCCTTGCTGGCTGCCATGCTGTTTAGGATGGCAAAAGAGGAGCAGTGCATGGGTAAGGGAAGGAATATCAGCAGAATGGGGTGGGGCAGGAAATGAAATAGAAAGGAAAAATGATACCAGGCAGTGGCAACAAAAATGATGTTTATTCAACATGACAGCTGAGAATGAAAGTACTTGTGCTAAGATTCATATAACCAAGTTTTGAGCCAAACTTCTATTCGCAAATGAAGTTACAGCACCGATGGAAATTGAGATTTGAGAATTTGTTGGCATTTTTGTTGTTGCTGATTCTATAACTTTTATGGCTTGCGACTAATAAAAAAACCTAGCCATAATCCTACGGTAAGTTTTCTGATTTATACCACGGTTGTGTCGACTTTGTTTCCTACTACATGTACCTAACTTTAGCACCATGCTCTGGAAATATAGCGCAGATTCTGTATTTTTGACAATAAAACGCAAATTTTAAAGATTAATTTTCGGAGGTCACATTGGGATTTTGATGTGGTGTTACTTTCTGTGTGTGTAAAAACTGTAATGGTTTGATTTGTGTTTCTAACGTTTGAATAAGATTTCTAACAATCAGTTGGTATCACTTTTACTCATAATTTTAATGACATCTCTCAAAGTGGAGATTTCCAGACCCTTGTCGGCAAGTTCATATTTTTTAAGGATGTACATTAACAGACTGTGCAAACTTGCCTGATCTTTTGTCAATATTTTCTGAATTTCACAACCAATTCAAAAGAAACTTCTGTCTCTAAATGACAGATTAGGTAATGTTGTTCCTCTTTTAATTGGTGATAGATCTAGACCTATTACTTATTAGATTTTTGGAATAGGGTCTAGAGTAAAGGAGGGGGTTTTCAGCCACTTAAAGAGAAGGTTGAGTTCTGGGAAGAGGTGAAAAATAATTTGTGAGCGTTATCATTCTTATTATGCAAGTGTGGAAGAACATCAGATAAGACATGTTCCCTGAAAAGCATGGCTCTTCAAATGCCTTCCTATTCTAAATATGTCATGTAACATCGTAAAACTCCAGGGTAGGATTTTTACGCCACTTGTTCGTGTAGTCCCATATACATCTTTCTGTGTACAGTGTTTGTAACTTTACCAAAACTTGGCCAAATTTCTTATTATTTTGATGATTCCAGAACCTTGCAATACACACAATTCTTATATGCTAGATGATCAACCTTTTCTGGTCGATTCCACACCGTTTCTTTCACAATGCAATCGCATGACCAGAACTCAACTTCATCTTAAAGACAAAATCCCATTTTTTGGACTCTTTACTAATTCCTATTTATTATCATTTCTTGTTCAAATCATGAAGCAAATATCATTATTTAAACAAAAAAAAGAATCCCAGAAAAAAAATCATGAATTGCCATGACAATATTCATTTCAATTTTCACTGTTTCGGAGACAGTTATCGGCCTAGCGAGACAGTTTTCGGTCGCATGTACAAAGTCAATAGGAAGCGCGCGCGCCGTGCGTTTCCCCGCTGATCTATAGCACTAGCGGGTGGAGCAGGTATCCCACGCCAGAGCTCGCCATGCCGAAAACTATTTCTGCGGTGATCGGAAATTGGAATCTGAATTAGACAGAGATATCATGTGTGCGCTGCGGTGTCCGGCTGCATTGATTTAATACATGTGATGAGATACTTTTGAGCTTGTGACTCACACAAAATCGGGCTCTAAATCTGAAAAATACTTGAACTAAAGCTCATTTTATGGTACCCATATAACATATTCCTTACAGCCACGCGTAAGATACTAGATTTTTGTGGTTCTTCATTGACTCTGGCATTGTATTGTATGGTATGTGTGGGATTATGTGATATGCTATTAAACTTCTATGCGATGTATTTTAAAGGGATTTTACCATGCATCCAATGGACCGGCCGAAAACTGTCGACAGTCGATTACCCCCTCCCTTACTCTACCAATTTGTCAAATTTTTGTGATATGGAAGGGTGAAAAACGTCTGTGAATTAGGGTCAAAGTAGACCGAATTTTTCTGTCTCTTTCGTTCGTTAGCCTCTGATTTGGGTAGGTCGGCTCTCTCTTTAGAGACAGAACAGCCCCATACGCTGTAGTGGCCGCGCGTTTGTACTAAGAAACGTTACACAAAACTTGGCCAAACTTAATCCCTAATTTTTATATTTTACCGGATGCGTATCCGATGCATTTAAAGTCCTAAATTAGCTAAATACTTAACTACTTCGGTTCCACTTACCAACTTGACTGGAATAATCCGTTTAATGGTCCATTTTTAGGAAATTATGGGTCAAGATCGACATCCATGAAGAAAATCTTGCAGCCGAGTCTCATTCTTTCTAGTCTACGCCGAAGGCAAAATGATTATAACGGAAAAACTGTGCACGAGCTACGAGTTCGTAATGACATGCACAGTTTTTCCGTTATAATCATTTTGCCTTCGGCGTAGACTAGAAAGAATGAGACTCGGCTGCAAGATTTTCTTCATGGATGTCGATCTTGACCCATAATTTCCTAAAAATGGACCATTAAACGGATTATTCCAGTCAAGTTGGTAAGTGGAACCGAAGTAGTTAAGTATTTAGCTAATTTAGGACTTTAAATGCATCGGATACGCATCCGGTAAAATATAAAAATTAGGGATTAAGTTTGGCCAAGTTTTGTGTAACGTTTCTTAGTACAAACGCGCGGCCACTACAGCGTATGGGGCTGTTCTGTCTCTAAAGAGAGAGCCGACCTACCCAAATCAGAGGCTAACGAACGAAAGAGACAGAAAAATTCGGTCTAGGGTCAAAGGAGAACTAAGTCTATCACTGTAGCCATTTATTTAACAGAGCTATCCAAAATAGTGGCATATTGCCATTGCCGGTGCTGGTGTGCATCGAGACATGATGATGATGATGATTGTGCTGCACGCACAGTTCGTGTGTTGATGGCTGGCTGCAAAGGGAGCAGTGCCAATCCAATGGGACACTTTTGCGCACATGAAATAATCTTTATCAAACTCTAAAAAAAATCATTAAAATACCGTTCAATATTTGGGAACCTTTTCGCTTTAAAGTTTAAATCGACACATTTATAAACGAATTGCGAATTTGCCTTCAGCCCCGGACCGGTACCCGGCGCCTCGCCTTGCGCTCGACGCTGTGTCTCGCGCCGCGGCAAAGTGTATCCCGAGAGGAACTCCCCGATATGATGATGTGATCCACCTTGCATTTGCCAGGGAGCAGATTCTAAATTGTACTCTCAAACTATGCACGAATAATTTGGGTTTGACAATTATATGACAGGAATGCTAATAATAATCTACCTCAATTTATTCACGGTTGTTATGGTACAAGTTTAAAGCATTTTTACACATCAAGAAGCGATAAAAAACGTAAAACATAATGACATGTTTGACCTTTCATGTCTGCAAATTTTATCAAGATGGCGCTATGTCACCGCTTGCAAACACCATGACAACCAGCCACTTTAAATTACATGTTATGCAAAATTCTAGCCTTAACGAAATTCATAAATTTAAAAAAATGAAAGTAAAACATACCTTCTTGACAGCTGAAGGTGTTTCTCAGCTGGAAATGCCTCTGTTATGGTCTCAGGAGCTGCAAAGTATAGCTTTACGGGCACTCTCACTGAGTTACACACAGTTTAGATTAGGCAGCCATTTTGTGCTCGTCTAGGGAAAAAATCGAAAACCTAAACATTGCGCCTGCAATTTAGTATCAGTTCGCCTATCAATTTCGTATGCAAATTTACAGAGAAAAATATACTAGCTTTTGAAAATAAATATCCCTCACAAGATTAACGATAAAGCTAACTTTATACATCATATATCATTTTTTTCATCTATCCCGTACAAATTTTAAATCAAATTATCATAAATTTGGAGCTACATGATAAGTGACTTGTCACAGTTTATTCAAAGGAGTGATAAGGCATACTGGCGCGCGTCTAATTTTCTATTCTCATTGGCTAGCGCATGTAGCCGTAACTACTTTTCTTACACGGATGACTTCCGGATTCAATAGAAAACCAGTGGCAGTGTTTTTAGCAGACAACTCTGCATCTGAATGGTAATAATTGTGTAAGTAATATGTTTAGCGAACTACTAGAGTACTATTATACTACATCTAATGCTTTGTTATCTCATTATTTATTCAGGTTCCATTAAGTTTAACGTAGCTTCGTCAGTGATTTTATTTTAAACCATTTGTCGTGCCAGCACCGCACTCCAGGCTCTCACAAGCTCAGGCCCAGCGCAGCGACACAAATTGGGATCGAGAGAGACCGCGACCGCAGTAGTCTCGGCATAGCTAGCCATATGAATCTCGGACGAGCTTAGATGGACTTAGACCGAATTTTCCGTCTCTTTCGTTCGTTAGCCTCTTATTGGGGTAGGGTCGGCCGGCTCTCTCTTTAGAGACGGAAACCGTCTATACACATTCCCTTGATAACGCCACGGCCATTTCAGGTCGTAGCGTTTTGCCCCCAAAATCCCCCAAAAAAGGCAAAATGTCATTTTACCTCGTGCATTTTATATTGTAAATTAGGCCTAGGCTATAATAAATCAGTTCCACTTACCAACTTGACTGAAATAATCAGTTTAATAGTCCCTTTTTAGGAATTTATGGGTCAAAATCGAAATCCATGTTGAAAAAGATTTTCAAAATGGATTTCGATTTTGACCCATAATTTCCTAAAAAGGGACTATTAAAGTTATTTCAGTCAAGTTGGTAGATCTAAGTGGAACTGATTTATTATAGCCTAGACCCTAGGCCTAATTTACATGTGGATATGCACGAGGTAAAATGACATTTTGGGGGATTTTGGGTCTAAGACGGTCTAAGATGGACTAGCCTCTCCCGACTCAGTGCAGTGCTGGTCGGCTTCTGTCTCTTTCGTTCGTTGGCCTCTGATTTGGGTAGGGTCGGCTCCTCTCTTAAGAGACAGAAGCCGACCATAGGGTCTGCTCTGTAAACTCGGTGGCACAGATTTGACTAAAGAGAGAGCCGGCCGACCCTACCCCAATAAGAGGCTAACGAACGAAAGAGACGGAAAATTCGGTCTAAATTGGGTCCAGCCTGCGCCTGGCCATGCATGTCATGAATGATGTGTACGCAAATGAAGACCGAAAGCTTCAGTCTCTGATATCGAAGGTTGTTCCGCTGAGATTCAGAGCTACCAAGTGTCACGCATTCAGTCTCTGATATCGACGGTTGCTCCGCTGAGATTCAGAGCTACCAAGTGTCACGCATTTCGAGGGTCTGAAAACGCTCTCACGCACAACGCACGTGATTTAAAAAAAAACCTTTACGCTATACCCTCGCATGCATGCTCGCGCGCCGCATCATGAAAATGTCACGTATAGCTGATCTTTGAACGTGGCGTCTCTGGAGATTACATCTGCCTCTATCATCTATGTGTATGGGGAATGGTGACAAATGTCAGTTTTATTAAAGAATGACCCCATAGACTATGGTCTAGATCTATGGGTCATTGTTTAGGTAGTTTAATTAAACTGACATTTTCTGGTCCTAGAAATAAAAAAAACAACAGAATATTCTGAATTATTCGTAAGGGTTGGCAGGTATGGCATTGTGTGCACATAGCTTATGCAGCGGCGTAGTCTTTGTGTGTGTTGACCTCAAATCAAACTTTCATTGACTGGTGTATAAATTTCATTTTGAGACAGAGAATGTATTTTACTCGAATATGAAGTAAAAGACTTGCAGAAATTTGAGTAGAGGTCTACTGCAATTTTTGTGAAAATTAGAAAATGCAATATTGTTTTTAATATAAGGAAAATAATTACAGCTTTAAAAAATCCAAACAACTAGGATCATTCTCATTTTTTTTTCTTTGTAACATCGGATAACAAATTTCACAAATTCCAACATAGGTCTAGACAGATAGAATAACATTGATAATTTAGAATATTTAGTGCAAGGGTAAATATGACAATGACCCGGAATATAATACCATGATAAAAATTCATCAAATTACTTGTAATACTTGTAATTTTTTTTTTTTTTTTTTTTTTTTGGGGGGGGGGGTCAAATTTCCCCTCGGGTCGCGCCACGCGTTGCGTTTTTAATTTCCTGGCGAGAGGCCTGAACACTGCCTGTCCTTGTTACTTGTAAAAATGACAAGCACTGTTGCATTGCATCTCGCGCAGTCTAAACTCAAATCTTGTATAAATAATAGGGGGCATAGACTATGTCTGCGTACCTAATCAGTGCTAATTATATATTTCATTTGAAATTGACAATTTGCTGTCGTATTTTTCTAATGCTTGAATCTCGTCTCGTCAAAATTGTAGTGAAAACACTGAACAAAGACAACACTGGACTGTAAAGTGTCAAAACTACAAGGAACGGCTGTGTTGTCATTTTGACATTGCAAAAACAAAGCCTGGGGATGAGTGTGTGTAATTGGGTTCTTACAGACGTGTACCAATCAGATATGATTATTTACATCTAGGGATCTAAGGTTAATGTCACTATCTGAAAGATGTGACTTAATTTCAAACTGGGGTCACCTAAGCTAGTAGGCGAAGAAAGAGAGCTGACCAAGTGAACTTGCCGCTAGACCAACTTGCATCTCCCCTATGAGGGCTGCGCACTCATTTATTTAATATGCGGTTCCAGATTTTTTACTTGAAAGATGGCATTTAGAGGCTTGTAAAAAAAATTACATAAATTTGAATTTTCTCATCAGTTTCTAACTGTTTTCTTGCACAAATAAATACAGTAATAGTAACAAAATAGATATGAAGGTTTTGTTTTGTTACAAATAGATCTAAGGCACTCTAATATAATCTTATCTAATCTGTTTTTATTTCACAATGAAATTTTACCCCCCAGTCTATTGAAAAATTCGGAAAACGGGAAACTAGCAGTAGGCTTTACAAAGTATTAGTAGGCAAGAAGCGTCAGCCACCCATTATGCCTTTAACTTTATGTATATATGAAAGAATGATGGACAAAGAATCTTCTGTGATGAATTTAGGATTGGGATGAAGTCAAACCTTAAAATTGTACCTAATTCTTATCTCATCATTTCTTATTTCATGTCTTTTCTTCCAATATCTTCAGCCAGAGAAACATAGGAGACTGGACTCTGACAGATTAAGCATCGTGAGCATTGTTATAAAGGGGTAGAGATGTCAGGAAATTACTATTTTGTTATAGTTGGTCACCATGACAACCCAGTGTTTGAGCTTGAGCATAGTAGCCAATCAAGAGCTGCTGAAGCAAAGGTAAATGCTACATAGTGCTTTTTAAAAATTTTGTTTGCAAAAGAAAAGGTTTGCTTTTCGACCCCAAGCTTATATATTTAAAACTAATTGTATTCCCAGACCCCCTCAATGTCAATCATAGTGACAAAGATTTGTTTTCAAATCTAAATTATTAAGCAAGTAGCTATGATGAACACAATACAAATTGATGCCAACATTAAATGTTGCCACTGATTGTTAGTTGAATGACCCAAGCATGATCCCTATGATTTCATCAGAGAGATGAATACATCATCTAACCATCCCCCCCCCCCATTTTTTTTTTTTTTTTTATATAACGGTATATTTTTTTTTACAGAAGTCATTCATTTTGTACTCTTCTTTTACTTTCTTTTTTTATAACTTATTTTAGTCTGAAAATTCAGTTTCTATCAATACCAAAATTACCATTAAAAAGCTCAATGTTACCTTGAGTTCTTAACCTTGCATTTTTTTTTCCATTTTCATAACAGAAAGATGATCATAGACACCTGAATCAATTCATAGCTCATGCAGCATTGGATATGGTAGATGAACACATGTGGACGACACCAAATATGTACGTAATGTTCCCATCTCACTTGTTGAGTATCTTGTTTTTAATAGCACTTTACCATCACATTTATGATTACACTTTGTTAATCTTCCATATAACTGATGGTTTTAAGTTAGACTTTAAAGAATGGATGATCATGAATATATGTCAGAACTCAGTTTACTCCTGAAAATTGCAGAAAAAACACCATATCCTCAGAAATTATGTAGAAGAAAAAGTTCTATTGAACAGAGAATAATTATCCTTAAGGTTTTTTTTTAAAGCAAGCATACGATATTGTTTTATTATGCAGTTTTAACAGGTGCTACATTATCCTTATATTTCTAGATATGATTGTTCATGTAAGCATTTAAGGTCAACAATGACGTATTTGTGTCCATTATTTGCCCATCTCACAATCAGATACATACCGGTATGTAAGAAAATGTTCCACTGTGTTGGTAACAATATTTTGGTATTGTATCTGTGGAAACTTGTACATATCAACCTTATTAATTGATTTATACTGTTAAATGCACTGAGATAAGTGTGCAATATTGTAATTATAACAATTTTATAAATGTAAAATTGACTCTTCTTTTTGTCCTTCATTGATGCAGGTATCTCAAGACAGTTGACAAGTTCAACGAGTGGTTTGTTTCAGCATTCGTCACAGCGGGAAATATCCTTTCTAAAGAAACCAAAAAAAAAAATTCTTTCATTTCTTTGTTCCCAACACCCTTCTGATTTGGTTAATTTGCAAAGGTTTAATAATGTAGTAATGAGGCAGTAGATCTACATTTTGTATGATGTCACAAAATGATGACAATGTAGAGAGTGAGGCAACAGATGCTAGATATGTGGCCTTTATTGTGTGTTCATGGGGTAGGAAACAGTAACATGCAAGCTAGGAGTAAATGGGTAGCAGCAAAGGTGTATGCCATTTTATGGTAGTAAAAGGCATCTCATCTCTAATTCTAAGTACTAACTTACAAAAGAGAATTCCCTTTTAATTGTCTCTTATTTCAATTCATAAATGTTCATTCATATGAAAAGCAAGACCTAACATGAACAAGCACCATAAGCAGGCGCATTCTACTCCTTGTTTCTGTACAAGGTTAAACAATTAATACAAAGTTTACTCAATTGCCTGGTACGTATGATAGAAGACATTTTATCAATCAAGCATGTAGTTTGTGATCATTGGTGACTGAGTAATTATTACTAGAAATCAAAAGGTAAAATGATGTAGTAAGCATTACGATTCCTTGACCTAATTTGTTATTTACGGATGAGATTTCTTGTTCTACATGATATCAAGAATGAAGACGGGATCAAGAACTTTTTCTCAGAAGTATATGAAATATTCATCAAGGTGAGTTCTAAATACTGGATCTCCAAGGTTTATCAACCTCCCATTTATGCTCTTTCCAATTGATCCCTATCTATTTTTAAAGGAGCATGTACTTGTTATTTTCTTGTTCTCATAGAAACTCTGTCATCTGTAATCTACTAATTCAGTTAAATGCGACTATGGATCTAAGATCATTTGTAGACTTCAGATTAATTTCCTATGTTAAACCTGAATTTGAACAGAAGCATAAGCCCAGTGTCGGGTATTAATTGTTATAGAATACAGCCCAAGTTTTTATATGATTATATAAAGTGCAATTATTAGATATATAGTAACACATGTACCTGTTATTCCAGACAAACATTGCTTTTCGAATGTTAACAGCTAGATGCAGCTCTTGATAGTTTGAAGTTTTTGTTCCTATTCACTTTACATCAATTTTATTTTGCTTTGTTTTGTTTGATTGTTTACTTTGACGATAATTCTATGCCAGGATTCTGATTTCAATAAAATAATATCAATTTGAATTTGTTCATAAAAATATCTGTGCAGCGACTGTTTTTTCCCTTCTTGATCCTTATTGATATACATACTTCCCTAGTAATAAATTCATATAATCATATTAATCATATTTATATGATTGTATTCTTTTTGTCTCTCCTCCCAGTATTCCATGAATCCATTCTATGAGCCAAGCAGTCCAATCAAGTCACCAGCCCTTGAAAAGAGGATACAACAACTTGCCAAGAGATTCCTTACTAGCTGAGTTATCATCATTGTTATCATGATTATGTCATAGTACTCTATCGGTGTTGCATAAAGAGCAGTTATATATATCCCATTCAAGGAAAGGCTTCTGCAATGTTGACATTGTTAACGGTTTTCCCCCTTTCTTTCGGAATGTCATGACATCATATACTGCACATGTATGTTGCAAAAGGAATTTGAAGGAATAGTGTATGCTCTGATTTATACCTCATGTTGCATACTGAGCTTTAATAAGAAGGTGTTGATTTAATACCAGAAGTATATGTTTCATGGGAATCAAACTGCCTCCAATGGCTTTGCGTTTTTAAATCCAGAATGCCTGTAGTAATTGTGTGAAGAGGAGAATTGAGAAGGCTCTAGTGGTGAAGAAGAAGTATTGTTTACTGGAATATCCCTGGTTACAAAATCTGTTGATATGCTCTTTGGTAAGGTATTAAACCTCTGTAACCAAGACCCTGAGGCAGGCATTAAGAGCCATTAGGTCCACTGTATCTTCCCATAGACAAGAAACCAGTGGAACCATGGCTACCAATGATATTAGCTTGTTATACCGGTACTGAAAAAGTTAACAAGAATATAAACAAGCAGGACCACTGATAATGAGACTTTTTGTGTTCATAAATATGATCCAAAGTAACATTATTAAATAAGTATATACATGTATTTAACCTTGTTTGCCTAAAATGATTAAATACATAATGTACATTATGACTTATGAGACTGACAGGAGTCGTATTGATGCATGTCCATTGGTATGGACAGCATGAATGCAGTTATGTGTTATTTTATATTTTAAAATGGCTTACCGGTATTACAAAAATAAAATCTTTAAAAAGATATTTGAATGAATGCTTGCATTTATATTATTTGATACATTCCCTAAATGGAACACTTATTAATACATCTTTAGAGAATTATGTACTCTGTTCAGTTATAGAACAAATGTATGGGATCATACTAAAATTATTGGGCTAGAAATCGAAATTTGATAATTTTCATTATTGATATGTATTCCCTAATACATATACAACTACCATGGTTTATGAATACACTGTAAGCACATGGAATGCAAGGAATATGATTTGCATGGATAGTGTACTACTGAAAATACGCCTTAAAAGATGTAAAATGTATTTTTATTCTTCAGGGTACTCTTAGAACCAAAGGAATATTTCTAAAGTATCTCCCTCCTTATCTTGTTTATCGATATGTATGGCTATCCTTAGCCCCTTGTGTACTTCACAAAATTCCTTAGATGACACATACTCTAATGAAAATTGATTGCGGTCATTTTGTTACACTAAGTGCATTGCTGAATTTAAACCTGGAATTTTCATTGTATCTTTGACAAATTCAAGCAAGGAGCTATTAATTTCGGATCAATGAATGTCTGTGTGACTTCCCTTGTGTTAGTTGCTACATAAGGAAATTCAAGGAAATGTAGGAAATATGAATATATAATCTATTTGGGGCTAGAAGGGCTTTGACTCTGTGTAAATTTATATAAGTTAACACCCTTCTGGCTCCAAGCAGAAAAATATTGTACAAATATGCATGTATTATGAACTGTAGACCCATCACAAGACTCCAAACATGTAACAGGTCTGAATAGATACAATATCGAGGGTTCAGTGACACAAAGACGTAACTCCATATTTTGTCAAAATGAGCATTTGATATCAAAATGTTCAGAAAAATGTGGGCTTTCCAGCAAACACAAAGACTTGACTCCATCCAACACCCCATTGAAGTCAATGGCTAGCGAAACATAGACTTAACTCTGTAAGGCCCAAGTGCTCAGTGACACAAAACAACTTTTTCTCAAAATGGCTGAAATGGAGTTACATCTTTGTGTCACTGACCCCTCGATATATTGTTGGGATAATGAAGTGCAATATTTGATCGACTGATATCATTTTGAAAACGAAGTCCTAATTAGATACATTGTATTGTATATTGTAAATAAAAGATATTAACAAGTATGAACTCCTAGATATCAACATTTTATTCCATGCCTTCATGTAAAGAAAAAGAATATATTGTAATTGATAATGTGGGGAGTATGCAAAAGAGAGGATTACAAAAGATGGAACTACTGATGAAGAATATTTTTTTCTAATCTAAAGAAGGAAGAGTAATGTATATGAGACTGAGAGGTAGAGGTGAGAAAGAGAGAGAGAGAGAGAGAGGGGGCAATAATAAGGATATATTGACTGCTTTGAGAGGCATAGTGGTTTCTATAGGGTCAAGGGAAACTCACAACCTGCTATGACCCCAAGGCGCTTGCGCCGCGGGGTCATAGCAGGTTGTGAGTTTCCCGAGACCCTATAGAAACAACTATGCCTCGAATATTAAAAGCAGTCAATATATATTTTATATACCGAAAAAAAGGAAAATGTTGACTCACCCATTTAGGTTTCCATCTCATCGCACAAAAGAAACTTATACGGTAACACGTAAACCAAAATGGGGATCGCAGCAAAATGACGTCACGTTTCACAGCCATGGAAAAAGTGCTATGAAAAATGGATATAAACCGGTAGAGCCGGGAAAAATGACTATGAATTTCAATTAGCGGGCATGGTTGGGGATCGCAGCAAAATGACGTCACGTTTCACAGCCATGGAAAAAGTGCTATGAAAAATGGATATAAACTGGTAGAGCCGGGAAAAATGACTATGAATTTCAATTAGCGGGCATGGTTAAGAACATGACTGCATTTTCAACCAATCAGAAGACAGGATTAGTAAAGAATCTTAAAATGAGGTATATAATGATGTGTATTCAATGAAAAAAACGATATGAAATGATTTATGTAGACATTGTTCAAGCATGGGGGAACTTGCAGAAAGTTTGGGATTTGGAAGGGGAGGAACTGAGAGAAGGGTTTGTAATTGTAATTTTAAAAATGGAATAACGAAGAATTAGAAGTGAGACAAAAATTAAGTATTAAAAGCAGATTCATGGGAAGAGATTGTTTTAAAAAATGCGGGCACGAGGATAGATGTGTACTCTTAAAACAGAGTGAATAGGGGCTAATGGAAACCAAATAAAACGAAAATGGAGTGTTTTGATATTACAGACTTACTAAACAGAACAGCGACAATGTTAATGGTGATTTAATATGTTGATCATGGTTAGGATAATAATGCTACATGTAACGGCTGCCGATATGTAATGACATGAAAAACAGAGTGATTAACGAGGAAGATATTATTGGTCATAACAGAGATTTATGAAGTTGATATTGTATAGATGTAATGACTGCTATGAGGGCAATACTGTTGTTTTATAGGCTCGAGGGGATGTTGCATCATAATATTGATGACGACGATGATAATTCAATGATGGTAATGATGACGATGAAGATGATGATGATGATGATGATGACTATATGATAAAGATGATTATAATGTCATGATATCAGGGGCGGATCCACGTAGCGATTTTTCCTGAAAAATTGGACCAAAAAAAAGGGGGGGGGGGGGCTGACGGGTCAAAAAAAAAAAAAAAAAAAAAAAATCTCACGAATTAGGTCCAAAAAAATAAATAGTGGTCTCACCCCCCCCCCCCCCCCGCTTATTCACCGGCTGACTGAATCGGCGCAAAATATTTCCTGAAAAATTGGACCAAAAAAAGGGCCTCCCCTACACTGTCACCCACACTGACCCTGTCAAATTCAAAATTGCCCTATCGTCCCCCCCCCCCCATCTACAAATTAATACACCCTACCCGCACCTCCAGTTAAAACTCAGACGATTATTTTGGAGGACAAACCAACCAAGAACCAATATAACGCATTGATAGAGTCTTTATACCAACCCTCCAGTGAGTGACTGAAGGGGCTAATGCACGACCATTCACGATTATAATCACGAAATTTTATTGCCAAGGGAGGAAAATTACGGGAGATATCTCGGGAACGGGGAGGATGCAAAATGAAAGTTTATCGCGACATTTGGAACACATGGAGAGAATATACCCAAACAAGAAAACGATGGAGCAGATGTGAAATGATGATTAAGATATATTTTTAAAGTCTTTGAAATTCGTAATGAGATTGAAAACGTCACAATGAAAAGTCTTATTTTGCGCAAAAATCATTTGCGCGCTAGATGCAAAAGCACGCGTTGCGCATAACGACACTGCGTTATCAGTTTGTTTGTTTTCTTTTTAATATCATCGTATTGCTGAAAAGGGTGAAAATACAATATATCTCGCTTCTTTTCTGCCCTTTTTACGGAGAAGTGTGAGGTCATAACTTAGTGTTTGTAAGAAAGCTGTAGCTTGACAGAAAGAGAAAAAACGATGTCGAAAGACGAGGGGCAGACGATCAAGCAAATGAGAGGACAAATTTCAGCATTGGCTCGTGAAAATAAAATGCTGACTCACAAGATGAGTCTACTGGAGCAGAATGCGACGCTGAAGCAAAATGCGATGTTCTCAGGCTTTCTCAAGTGGATGGAAGAGACTGGAGGGAAGTCAAAAGAGGACGGTCATTCTCATGGCCATGAAAGAGATTCCGAATCTCCAACAGCCCTGATGACGTCTGTGAAACAAGAACCGATTTCAACGGAATCACAACGCAGATCAAAGGTTCAGGATGATGTTCCCATGGTTTCTAGAGGTTCAACAATGAATAGATCTCACCAAATTAGAAATTCTTCTTTCAACACAAAACCAGAAAATGCTCGTATTGACAGATCTTCTAAACAGCAAGCTGCTTCAGATGCTGGATTGGGTCAAAGGTTTAATGAGACAAGGCTTAGGCCTAGATCTAGTGGAAGTCCTAGATCTAGTGGAAGCCCTAAAAACATGGATGATCATTCTCGAGTGAAAAGCTCTTACCGCAAGCCTAAACATTTTGGAGGAATCACGTCATCACCAGACAAAGGCCCGTTCGACCCACACCAAGAGAGAATATTACAAGTGTCTAACCCATGGTGTGCTCCTGCTTCCTATCGGCATGTTGACTTTGTACCTCGTCCCGGGGAATCGGCCATGACGGAGAGCTCAGATATAAGAAACGACTGGCTGAGAAGACAGGATGAAAAGCTTGACCACGCCCAGATGAGGTCCACACCCGTGACATCAACGCCGAAAAGGCCAAATACCAGCATCAAGTTTAAAAGGAACGTGAATAAAAACGATTGTC
Organism: Strongylocentrotus purpuratus; assembly: GCF_000002235.5. Classification (NCBI taxonomy): domain Eukaryota; kingdom Metazoa; phylum Echinodermata; class Echinoidea; order Camarodonta; family Strongylocentrotidae; genus Strongylocentrotus; species Strongylocentrotus purpuratus. The sequence continues at coordinate 5,822,135 of NW_022145596.1, forward strand.
TTGAGGCTAAAGTCGAGTCATTACTGGAGGAGACAAGACTAGCTGCCAGCCCAGATATGCAAGGTTTTGCAGCTAGCAACGCCATTAGCAGTGTTCATTCACGACCTGTGACTTCCACTCCAGCAAAGACTCCACAGAAGAGGGTTATATTTGAAGATGAGATGAATGAGAACGCACCAAGGAGTCGTGGTGATCCGGTGTCATCAGTACCTCGCCCCTACGACTGTGACCCACTTAATCTCTTCACCCGTGGGAAGACGCCAGGCTCCTCAGTGAGACAATTAGCGTACCAACTAAAGGGTTTATCACCAGAAGATGATGACGGTTCCGTCGTCGCCCCCACCGTTGATCCTAGCCCCCAAAATAATTGTGATCCACTTCATCTCTTCACCCCTGGGAAGACGCCGGGCTCCGCAGTGAGACAATTAGCGTATCAACTAAAGAGTTTATCGCCAGCAGATGATGACGGTTTCGTTGATTCTCGAGACAAACGCTCATTTCGGCGCCAAACATTAAATGATAAATCTGATTCACGCACTCGACAACGTGGCAGTCCGTCGCAGAGACCAACTTCATCACGAAAAGGATACAAACATAATATCAGCAAGAATGGATGGACAAGATCAAAGAGTGTTAGTGAAAATAATTCGGCTAAACGTGACTTGCCATTGGATGCAGACGAAGAAACCTCATTTCGTCCGTCTGTAAATGCAGATAGATTATTCGGTAGCAAAGAAAATGGATTTTGTAACCATGAACATGCCAAGAATTTCGACTACAAGACGAATTACCAAAATGATCATGCATCTTTTGTAGGAGAAAGTCGAAGCAAAAGGTCAAAATATGAAGGGGTGACGAACACTTCACCAGGATTGGCGCCAGTGCCGAAGTCTCCACTCCAGTCGAAATCACAGAGGCAGCAGGGTTCTTTCAGTACCGCATCTGACATCTCAAACACTGAGCCAACAATCGAGATGCTTGAAAACGAACTTCGAGATATTTACAAGCAGAATCTTGATGACGAGGTGAAAATTACACAGATTCGGCGCAGCGCCGTCAGACGGTTTGACGATTGGCGGAATGCGATGGAAAACGAGATGGTGAACCTTGAAAAGGATGGCAAAGAACGACTTGCTGAAAACCTCGACAAGCTCAGTCATTCCCTTCCGGCTTGTTTGAAATGTGACTGTTCAACTGGATTTGATGGTAATTTGAGATCAGTTGCCGTAAGTGAGGGTCACCTGAGCGAACTTGAAAGTGGACTGGGATCAGGATTAGCAGATATGGAAAAGAGTCACGGTAAGAAAATGGTTGAGAGTGACTGCACAGAGCTATCTCTCCAAACAGAGTCACCTTCGCGAAAACCAGAAAGGGGTATTGATCTAGGTTTTACTTTAATTGCATACAATCTCAAATGGATTTTGTGAAAATAGGCATTACTGTTTGGTAGGGTAAAGATTAATTTTAGCAGAAGAGAGTTTAGATTTATTGTATACAAATCTACCATCCTCGGATGTACAATAGAACCGTGCAGATTTTTTAATATTTTTTGATACAAATAATGAATGTAACATGAATTATATCAATTTATTCTTATAATAAATTCATTGGAAAGGAATTTTCAGTTACATGCCCATCTTAAGTCTTTATGTCCGGAGTTCTAAACAGGGAATATACATTATATAGGCATATTGACGATTATAATACATACATGTAGTTATCTAAAGTTGGGCTATGGATTTTCATGACAGAGAGAAAACGGTTCTTAGATACGCAGACGACATCACCGAGATCTGTCTTCATGGCTAGCCCAGACACCATCATCTTCGGCGAGGTCGCTTTCCAGCTAGAACGAGTAGTGCTCTCAAGAGTGTTCCGAGGAGGATCAAAGCAATTAACCGGTAAATACGATATACAGTGCGCCCAGAAAAAACAAAACCGAGAATTATCGATGTTTTATCATCACAATCTTGATTAATAAATGACACATAGTTATAAAGCTTAGATCCTCCTTTTTCATTTGATGCAACTCGTATGATGCATATTTCACGCATGAGTGATGAAAAACGATTTGAAGAGAGGGTACCAACAAGTCATTTGGCGGGCGGTATCTAAATTGTAAAGAGAAAATTACATTTCTAGAAAGTTCATTTTCTGCCCTTTCATATGACACCTCAATTAGGAAAATGAGCCAGGAATAACAAAGATCTGTTTGTTTAAAGTAATGCTTGCATTTTCATATTTTGATTAAACGAATTCGTTTTCACTGGCTGCCTGCCGTAGCAACAAGCAGAGTTGACAAATGACTTAACTCCGTTTCGTTGACGGTTAGCCAGTCTTTCGTCTTCTTTGTGCATGGCTGATCGTCAACTTATTTAAGCTATCATTTATATTTCACGTACTGTTCCCAAATATGTTCGTAAGTGATTCACATGTATTTCCTAATGATATTCCATTTTCAAAAGTTGTGTTCTCATGCATCTAGACAATTCAGAGATACCGTAGAAGATATCTTGGAGTAAAATATTCATACACTGTATATGCCTGAACCATCTTTTCAACCGTTTACCTCCCATTATCACGTTGATCTTTTCCATCTCAATCAAGGTTATACTTTGTCCAACATGGAAAAGATGATTCAGAGTCACTATGACAACCATGAGCGACCCATGCTCGGGAGACAGTTAGACGAGATCGAAGGTGAATTGCATATGTGTGGATGGGATCGTGACTATCATCCGGGACTCGTCGCCCATCTCATCAAGAAATTCGGGACTTTCCCTACAAACACCAAAGCAAAGAGCGCGGCTAGAAAGAGAGGTAAAGTCACTGAGCACATAACTGCCTCATCAGAATAGGCAGGCTGCCTTTCTCTATCCTGCAATATTACTAGCATCACCCTTTTTCATAATCCTAATCATCATCATACTTATCAAGTATTCATTTTTCATTTCGTGCTTTCTTCTTCCTTCCCCCCCCCCTTTTTTTTTGTATGCCTCCGCCCACCAAAGGTGGTGCCGGAGGCATTATGTTTTCGGCTTGTTCGTCCGTCCGTCCGTCCCACTTTCTAGTTATCGTGATATCTCAAGAACCACTTGAGATATGAACGTCAAACTTGCATGATGATAGTATTGTGTATCATAGGAAGACATCCTGATTAGATTTTGGAGAAACTAGGTCAAAGGCCACAGAGGTCAACTTATACAATTTAAGGTATAGGCCTCGTTTTAACAATTGATGAATGAATAATTGATTTTAGATCTTTGCTGTGACTTGTTCTATTTATATGTTATATGACATTGATTGTTGTCATGTACATTTTCTGCTATTTATTTAAGTTAGTATTGTCTGTTGGGAGCCAGGGGAGTACAAATAATCAAATAATTCCCCTGGCTCTCAACAGAGAGGTTAAATTATATTACATTGTTATGTTATTTATGTTATTTGTAGTTACTGTCTATGATAATTATGTTAATGTATTGTTATATCTATACAAATGTGAGCTGTAAAACGATTTTTATGCCTTCATTTTATTTTGTGCATGACAATAAAGAATTCAATTCGTTATCACAATATATCAAGAACGACTTGAGAAATGAAGCTCAAAATTGTTGATAATAATATTATGTGTCACCATAGGAAGACGATCTTATTAGATTTTGGGTTAGTAGGTCAATGGTTAAAGGTCATAGAGGTCAATTTTTGAAATTACTGTTTTTTATCTTTATCTCGATATCTTAAGAACTATTGGAGGTATTGGCCTCAAACTAGGCGATAGTATCACCATATATGTACTGTTTCGTTAGATTTAAAGTAAGTAGGTCAAAGGTCACAGAGGTCAATTTCTGAAATTAAAGGTTTTGGGCCTTGCTATTGCAATATCTAAGCATGGCGACGATATTACTATATGAAGATGATCCAATTACATTTTGGGATTAGCAGGTCAAGATCGTAGTCGTCGGTTGACATTTAATTATAGGCTTTTTTTTTCATTGTGATATGTCACAAATAATTCCAGGGGGTGTTTCATAAAGCTGTTCGTAAAGTTACGCATGACATTACGAACGACTTGTATATGAAAAGCCAAATGGGATGCTCAATCATTATTAACTGCATCAAGAAAGTTGAACTGTGCAGATGTAGATTAACATTCTTATCATAACAAACATTTTTAATGAAAGTATATTTTTTGCCATAATTTAATTGAGGTTATTGAAAATATCAGAAAAAACTTTGGGCATCATATCTGGCACTTTATATACAAGCCGTTCATAAAGTCATGCGTAACTTCACGAACAGCTTTATGAAACACCCCCAGGAACAATTATGGAAGAAGCATATATAGGAGACGCAGTCGCATTTGTCTTATGTTTTTGTTTCTCAACATCTCTCAAATTCTCCAGTTTTTACAACTTTATAATCTTCTAACTCTATTTTCCCCTTACAATCTTTCCTTCTCTTGTTTGTACCACAAATTTCTCAATTTTTTTGTATAGACTATCCCCCTCTCACTAACCTTTTCTTTATTTTTTCAAAATATGATTTGACGCATCTTTGATTCTTAGAACTTTTTCTAACATCCTTTTCTTCTTCCACTCTCTACATCCCCCCCTCTCACTTTCTTTCCCTTTCACCCTGTTTTTCCTTCCTTTTCCTTTCTCTGACTTTCTCTTTCCTTCCCCTCCTCTCTTTCTTTCGTCCCTCTCTCTCCCTCTCTCTTTCATCCCCTCTCTCTCTCTTTCATTCTCCCTCCCTCTTTCATCCGCTCTCTCTCTCTCTTTCTTTCACCCTTCCCAGGTTGGACCGAACCACAGGCCCTAAAAGAAGAAGTGCTATGGAGGATCCCCAAGGAATACATACATGACATGATCATCATTCTGGATTGCTTCTTCTATCTTAGCGAGAAATACAACATCTCTCTCTTTACATGGTGAGGTGATGGGTCAAAGGTCAGAATGTGCATGTCTGATGTTGATATGAACTGATCAAGAGCAAAGCGACGGGGGAGGTGCCAAGTGACCTTTCAAACACAAGATCTGTGATTCTTCCTCCTCTTTCACCTCTATCGGTCTTTCCTTTCCTTTCTCTTTCCTTTCATTTCTCTTTCCTCCCTCCTCCCCTCTCTCTTTCATACAGGGAGGTGCCAAGTGACTCTCACACACAAAATCATATATCATTACCACTACTAATTTTCTTTTTTGATTTTGAATCAATAGCGTTTTATTAATCAGATATCATATATGCTTATTTCAAATTGGAAAGAATCTCATTTTGCTTATCAATCTGAACTTTTCAAAGGTTGTAAAAACAACACAATGATTGCCTTCATTAGAAGCACACAAAGATCAGGGGCCTGTTTCATAAAACTTGTTATCAATAACAAATTTTAAAATTCTATTACAAAATTGCTCTCAGCCAATCAAATGCCATGGTTTCAGAAGCTCAAACATTTAGTGTAATTTTTTAATGATAACAAGTTTTATGAAACAGGGCCAAGGCCCCCCCCCCTATCTCATAAAGAGCTGCAATTGATCAAAATATCAACTTTTAAATAAAATTAATATCAGTAACTTCCCATATCAAGAAAGGAGTATACGGTAATTATGATGGGAGGACTTACAATGTATAATCAATTTGAGTGAATTCATCACAACTCTTTAAAAGACAAGGGCCACAGCTCCAAAGCTTATGGCCAGGTATGATCATTTCTCTGCTGTCAGATCAGATTAATAATGTTTTTTAAATATTTTTTAGGAAGGTCAAGATGGATATTTACCTTGCACAAATCCCACTCCTTTCTTCTCATTTTTCATTTCCACAGCTTAATTATGACCTCACCAACAACTTTGGGTACAATTTCTGAACTATTAACATAAAAATGATATGAACATATCTCTACCATAAGATATTTGGTCATTCCACATTGACACATAAGCCAGACACACAGTGATACACCAGAGTTTAAAGATATTTTCAGTTTCTGATTTTGTTTTCAGATGCGTTAGGATTAAAACTGATTTTAAAAGATGAATGTGACTGTGTCTTTACTATGTTCCTGTCTGTAATTCAGTTAACAAAAGTTGACAAAATGTTGAACCCTATTGTTCTATTGCACTGTAACACAGAGACATAACATATCATTATATTTCTCAAAAACAGAAAATATAACTTGTAAATATGACTTGCCAATAGCACCTCAGATACATTTTGTGTATACCTTAATGACATACAAGGTTCCTACCATTTTCAATACTGGCTCATACGGTTAGGCAGTGACATTTTGTTTGTTTTTTCTTTGTCTAAGCTCTCTAATTCAGAGTAGAAATTATATACCTCATACATAGATTGTCATTCACTGATTGGTCAATACTATATCACATGACAAGGAGCATTTTGATCTATCATTGCATCAGAGGGTTTGATAGTACTATCAAACACTGTGATAGAACTCCTAACCCCTTATTTTCTAGACCTATTCATGAATCAATGAAAAGGATGAGGTATATTAAACAAATATGGACTGCTCTGTAATGGGATGGTGGAGGAAATTATCACTCCCTCGGTGGTGCTAATACTGGCCCTTCTATCACCCTCGGCTTCGCCTCGGGGTCGATAGAAGGGCCGGTATGAACACCACCTTGGGAGTGATAATTCCAACCATCATCCTCATGAGCAGTCAATATTTGTATAATACTAATTTGGTCATGACTAAACGGATCTCAAACAATGTTTTTAATCATAGCATATGTCAATTTTATCATAGCTACATAAAAATTATTGAGAGATACTCAAACTTCTGAGCTACACTTCCATTTGGCACACAGTATAATCAAACCACATTCAAACCTGTATTATTTTGAAGACTACATGTACAGTCCTTGCCTATGAACATGACAATTTTGTCTCTTAATATCAACCCTGAAATTTCATGTAACCTATGAACTTGTCTGCTGATAAACTTGAAGTGTCCTTACAATTCAGTTTGAATGTATAATAAAGGGCCAAATCCAAATTATCTTGTCCCATAAATTACAGACTACATCAAAAAATTTAATGCATCTGATTTTAGAATCAGCTTGAAATCAGACCAAATATTAAAGAAGACTTTTCCTTGGATAAGTCTATTATGTTCATAATTGCATGATACGTTGTAACAACTGCAACACAAAATGACCATGTCCAAGGGATACGCCTAGAGTTAAATGGAGAACTTCAGATGAGGTTAAAAGACGAATGGCATGAAAGCCTTCCTCTCTTTAGGATAATCCTCAAACTTTCCTTGGTACCATCTATGGACCTTGACCGAGGCAGCAGTCTGATTAGAGAACACAAAACTAAGGACAAGCCACCATGTCCTATGATGACCACCAAGGATGACCGCTAAAGAAGTATAGATGAGCGTTTCTGCTAGGTAGTGAGGGCAGGATACGTAGTCAAACCAATCTCCTTGTGGAATCATATGACGGCTCACATCTGGATCAGAAAATAACAAAACTATTTATGTTGGAAACAATTTCATACTCATTAAACTTGCTTTTCCATTTTAATTCATCCTCTGCCATGTTCAGATTAGTAGTCATCAGTTTAATTGATACTAATTAAAAGAAAAAATTGACCTTGCATTTCATAATAATGAGGTTGATCACTTTTGTATTTTTGACTTCTTCATTTTCTTTTGAATGTAAATCGAATCAGTTGTCTCAGTAGAAGGGGAATGGTCAGCTATGGGCATTATTCGCTTCTTCAGCTGATGTTCAGCATTTAATAACTTAAAGGTATAGACCAGTTTTGGAAACGCCTCCCTCTTAAAAATGAAATGGAAGCTCTTATTACCAATCATGTGAAACAATATGTTTTGAATAATATATGTGATGATACAAATTTTGCCGGGAAATCGCCTACTAATTGATATATTTGGTAAATTATTATATCTATCCGGACTAGATAGATATCGCATAGTCCCATATACATCTTTCTGTGTACAGTGCTTGTAACTTTACCAAGATTCATTTTGATGATTCCAGAACCTTACAGTACACACCAATACTTATATGCTAGATGATCAACCTTTTCTGATCGATTCCACAACGTTTATTTCACAATGCAATCGCATGACCAGAACTGGTCTATACCTTTAAGATAGGACCATCTAAGCGTATTGAAAGAGATAGTTGTGTACATGTAAACCATTCATAGAGCTCCAAATAGTATCCTCCCATAGAGATTGTATGTGCAAGGGGCGTGCGTGTCGCAACTACGTCTCTCAATACACTATGGGCAGGACTGGTTGCCACTGTGTGTAGATTTACCTTTCTTTGTTTTTCTCAAACTGGCAAAGATGACATGAGCTATATGATGATGCCAACTGGCCCAAACAAACATCAATAAACCTGCTATGTGATGCCAGCGTAAGTCTTCCACAAGATCCATTAGTTGGATAGGTTCACCTAGAGAGATAACAGATAAATCAACTGAATTGCTACAATCCTGAGCGGACTGAGAGCATACAATGCACATATCATCATAGAGGGTGAACTTAAACAAAAATGAAGAAAAAAAAGTGGTATGACATGAAAAACACAGACAATCAAGGTAGCTTTGTGTGAAAAGATGCATAGCTGAATTCTAAATCAAAAGTTTAATCATCACTCCATTATCATAGGGACCAACTATTTCACAAATTAATGATATCTGAATAATGCTCTACTTGTAATGTTGGAAGAGCCCCCATTCCCTTTATTTCAACAAAATATTTAATAGCAAATCACATGTATGTGACTACTGACCAATCTTGCTTTCTGGTATCACTAAGTAGTGAGCTCATTGTAAGCGAGACTTGTATGCTAGAAAATATTGTCAAAATGTTTTCTTCCCCCCCCCCCTCCAAAAAAAAAAAAAATTATCCACGTACCGGTACCTTTTAAACTGAGATTGGGTCCCTCTGCCATGATGCTGATGCCAATGAAAGAGTAAAAGAAGATACCAGTGATGTAGTGAGTCACATGGATACTGGAGTTTGAATACACACTGACGGCAAGACACTCATAGATCCTTCTGTGAGCGTGGATCACTATTACAGCCATGGCGATTAAAACGGTCAGAAGGTCAACTGAGTATGGACAGGAAGTAGGAAGGAAACAAATGATGAACATCTATGATATATTGCTATTATTGGGTATCAATCCAAATTCAGTAAGCCTACCGGTACCTACTTTTCAAGAGCTTTAAAAAAAAACGGGTACAAAAGGGGGATCCTGTGCTTTAAGTATCCACTACAGCATATGAATGAAAAATATCTTGATAGGACTATGACTAATAATGGTACTAATACCAGAAAGAACAATTTTCAATGAGACGAGTATATTGAGAGATAATTCATTTTTGGATGAAATATATGGAAAAAACAGACAGGATACATTGCACAGAATCAACCATAAAGAGAGGTTCAAAATATCATTTATATTGAGATGATGTGTATAAGAGCTGACTGAATAGCTGAACAGATGCAGTTGCCCCTAGCCTTCCTAAATATTTTAATGGTTTCGATTTTGTTTCCTCTACCATTACTCATTTTCTATGTATGTATGTAACCATGGATCTAATGTACTTTCACTAGCTTAGAGGTATAAATACTTGCAGTCACTATTTTTATTTGTCCAAGTTTGGTGAGGATGGGGGATCTTCATTCTGGTTGTTTTGCGATAATTTCCTGATCAATTCTTGTCAATGTTTGAAATTGTTTTTGAAAACAAACCAAGTAAACTTAATTATTTGTATGTTGGCCCACTCTTGATAGCATATCGATGAGCCTAAATGTAGGAACAAGAGTCTGATACAATTCAAATATATGCATTAAGAAGATGAAATAATCAATTGTTTGGTAAAGTATAACAAAATGTATGAGCCGGTCTAGGTGTTGTCTGTTGTTTCATGTTATTACACAACCTCCTCCCTCCACAAATTGCAGTAACCATGGAAGAATCCTGGATCGATGAACAGGCTTAGACCTACAACATTGTGTATTAAAGTAAATTAAAAGTAAAGTAAAATCCTTAATATGATAAATGGTATCACATTCACCTACCTGCTGGAGGGGATACAGGATAACTTGTGAGGAAGGACATCATCTTAGAAAACCAGAGAGGCAGGACTGAACCTTGTAAAGTACACTGAACAACATTCATTAAGATGAAGCCATTCCAGATGAAGGAAAGGATATAAAAGTGGACAAACCATCTGTAGAAAGAAATAGATGCAAAGTTTTAAGACTCCAAAAAGAATTAACTGCAATTTACTATCAACTTTGCATTACACAAAATAAGTAAAAAATGATATTTTTGAAGATTTTAGAGGACCAGGGGGGTGTTTCACAAAGAAAGTTGAACTTATCTCTAAGTTGGAGTAGATATTTCTGTGTTATTTTTTATCTTAAATAATATTCAGTGTCATATTGCAGCCAAAGTGGATATAGTCTAGTCTATGAATACGTAAATAAAAAGAGTGAAAAACTTGTTGCATATCTCATTCATCACAGTCCAGCCGAACTGAACTATTCCTCCCATACTGTCCCCATAGGACGTTCTTCAGTCTATGTATAGAGGCGGTCAGAGGAGCCAGATGCAATCTCAACGGAACAAAACCGTCGATATCAGACTCAGAGCTCAGAGACTGAAGCTTTTGATCTATGCAAGCGCAAGTAGGTCTATGAATTATGATGATCAAAAATAAATTAAAGCAGGTTTGCTTACTAAGTCTAAACTCTTCTGAAGGTAAAGCAACATTTCAAGGACCAAGATGGAACATTAATTATTGATAATTATGAAAAAAGGCTTTTGAACTGAAAAACATGGCATTTAATTTAATAAGCCAATTGACTCAGCTCAGCTCAGCTCAGAGCCTTGATAACGATATTCAATCGGGGGCTACTACAACTTGAATTATAACGTGTGGGACCGTTATCAAAATTCCACAAACAAACCTTTTTGGCACCAGTAAATACTGCTGAATACCGGTTCGTTTCCTCGGGTCTAGGAGCTTTCCGTAAACGACGACATCTTTTATAAGATGTGGTAAAAAATTGTATACCTCAGGAGAGTAAGAAAGTAACACAAATACAAATGACACGATAAAAACGAGCCAGGTCCACGAAAGGGGATCCATTTTGCGCCGGATGTTAACGCTGGCCTTATCTTGAAATGATTGCATAATAATATTCGCATCGGACCCGCCCACTTAACTTTTGTATTCGAGGAATAGACTAGTTTACTATCATATTCAAGTTCCATGCATACTCTTTAAACATAGGGTTTTCCTGACAACTTGGAAACTTGCCCGAGCTTTGCCAGACATAGCAACAACTAATGTATTCAAATTTGAATGTGTTAGTAAACATGTCTATTACAGGGGGTGGGGAGACATGGACATGTTTTAGTTCAGGAGGGATATTCTGCCCATGCAAGTGGAAAAAACTAAAATTTAGGACTCAAAATCTTAACAAGCTCCTTCTTTAAAATACCAGATGGGTATTGATCTATTCTACAAAGAAACTGCAAATAGAAGATGTTGGGGTATTCTTTTATTTGAAACTTGATATTAACATTTTGTCAATTACAATTACTTTTATCTTCTAATGAATTCTGAAGTTCTCTCTTTCTTTCTCTCTCTCCCAGCCTTTCCAAAGAAAAATTATATTCTGTTAGACATAAACTGAATACTCGGTCACATAATTGAGACAAGGCATCTAGAAGTAGCTAAAATGCCCCTCTAAACTGGATGCTCCAATATATTACATTGATCTAAAAGCCAATTTGTGAAGGCAGTGGCGTACAAAGAATTTTTTCAGGGGGGGGGGGGAGGGGATTTTAACATTTTGAAATCGACTCAGCCAGATGCTGAATAAGCAGGGGGGGGGGGGGGGGGGCGGTAAGAGGACATTTTTTTTTTTTTTTGTCCCGAAATTTGATCGATCGACATACCGTTTCGTTGGGGGGGGGGGGGGGGGGGGGGGGGGGGGGGGGTGAGGTCATCTTTTTTAGGAGGAAAAAAAAAATCACAATTATAAGGGGGGGGGGGGTCTTCTCAAAAAAACATACACATAAAAAAAACTGAAGGGGGCGTTTTACCCCAAACTCCCCCCCCCCCCTTGCGTACTCGACTGTGTGAAGGCATTGTTGGGTAACGGTAGAGCAGTGGACATACAGGATTTTTTAAAAAGAGCTAGTGTTTTCCTTCAATTGAAGATTAAAATTAAATTTCAAAAATGTCATAACTTTTTTTTCCCATCCCGATTCTGATCCACAGCCCCCCTTCTCTCTCTCTCTCTCTCTCTCTCTCTCTCTCTCTCTCCATCTCTCCCTCCCTCCCTCCCCCTCTCTCTTTCCGCATCTTCATTTCAAGTCTATGGTAGACATATGGAATATCTTTTATTTAAAATCTACCAGCAGATACATTTTCTTAGTAATTAGGTAAACGATCAAGTACTAAGAAACCGATAAATAGTATGAAGAAGAAAAAAGAAGTTCAAAGTGGATTAAATAATGGAATAACAAAATGAATAAAAGGACAGAGTCAAATAACAAGAGATTTTGCCATACCAAGGCATAACCTCCCTCCATTAATATCACTCAGCATTGTTTATTCATTAATCACACACAACAGCATCATTGAACACAACACAAAGACCAGTCACTGCATCATAAAGAACGACAAAATCCAAAGTGAGATGGAATCTGTGAATAAATAACATTTAATCACTTCCAACTCCAAATAGATCATCAACAAGGTGTACTAAAAATTGGTTCATAAAAACTAGTTCTGCCAACATTCCTTATTTAATTGCATTGTCCCGCATCTGTTTTTTGTGCTGTTAACAGAATTGCAAACGCACTTATCAACACCAAGGTAATATGCTACAATCAAGCAATACCAATAACAGGTAGAAATTGGAGCATATCAGGAAAAAAATAAAACTTCTTAGTCCACACACATTGTTCCACTATACACCGTTTCATAAAACCACTAACAAAAGATATGAATAAAGTTACTAAGAACCCAAAACGAGAAAATACGAAATCAACAAGTGAAATAGATTAACATTGAAGTGTACAGGCATAAATAAATTTATATCCCCATCTTTTTTTAAAGAAATAAATTAAATATAATACATGTACCGATAGGTGTAATTATAACAGAAAGAGAGAAAGAGGGAGGGGAAGAGGGAGAGGAAGAGGGTAGGAGGGAGAAAGCGAGAGAGAGAGAGAGGGGAGAGAAAGAGGAAGGGGGGGGAATAAACATTAATCTACATTTGACAACCTAGTTGAGCATAATATTATAGATTGGGATCTACACTATTCATAAAACACTAACAATTATTCATAAGGACCATTCACAAGGAGAGAAACAAATCATGATAAAGATTCTTGTAAAAGCATTGTCTAAATGATAGAATATATATGCCTTTTCATTTCTTCTAAGTTTTTAAGTTTTTACATAATAAAGTGATCTTGTATTTTGCAACCCGCTATTTCTTAAATTAATGAATGCACACATTTTAAATCTATCACACATCCCTGGCTGACCCTCCAAAGACAACCCTACCCTACTACATGTACAAACACTTTCCTTACTTGAAGTGATTCATAGAATATGAATACAAATAGGCTTGAATCTCTACAGTACAAAAAGATACACAAAAGAGTATATGTTTTCATATCACAAAACTGACACACACATTTCAAACAGTGAGTTCAATGAAGTATACCTTCACCTTCTTATGGGCTGGCTTCTCAGGGTTTATAATTTATCTTAACCTAATAGTAAGTCCAAAAATTGAAGACAGGAATTATTAATTGAACCATAAACCTCATCTTACAAGAAGGCACTGGTTATTGTTCATTCTCTTTCTAAAGATTTGCTTGATTGAAGAAAGAAGTAAAGTGTCACAAACCAGAAAATCAGAGAGTATCGAGGTGAGACCATGGTAATTTAATTGTCTCGTCAGGTAAATGCTAGAAGAGGGTGGGGTCTACTGAACCACCCTCAGTAGTACTGTTAACATCATCATTGCACAAGTGAAGACATGAGAAACATCACAGTTGATATGACCAAAAGCTCACATTCTGAAGGTCCTTGAGAGCAAAGGTTTCTCTCGTATGGGCCTTCTAAAGAGTTGAGACTATAGTTAATAAGACTGAACGTTCACAGGAGACGAAACTTCTTGGTCTAGAGGACTTTAGGTCTCCTAGACTTTCATCTTGTATAGACATATAATCTACTGGGCTGTAGCCACATACATCACACACATAAGTAAGGGTGCACTTGGTTGAACATTCAAAATATGTTTACAAAACATCGGGGTTTTACTAATTTATACTTGCAGTTACCTACATAGTACTGTCTGCACTTAAGTACAATCACACTATATACCTGATATATACTGCAGCTATAAATATACTCAGAACTCTATAGTATTTACTGGATATAATACACTTTTAGAAGCAACATATTGGATCTTCTAATTTATATGAGTAATTAACAGCTTGTGAAACTTTTGAGAGTACATGGTTTTCAATTGAAATACTTTAGCATGGTAGGTATGGAAATAAGTGACAAAAAGGGACATATTTCTCATTCAAAACACCATTTGCACCAAGCTGAGTTTAGTTTTGGCTAGAAAATTATTCTTGTAAACATTAAATTGAATTTACCAGCATCTGTAAGATTTATAAGTTTTTTTACCAATAGAGAATATTTTGCATTGAAAGCAGTGCTTGCCCCAAAAAATTGACAAAATGATGAATTGAGGTTGAAAGCTTCACCTTTATGGCATCAGCAAATATGTATCACAAATATAATGATATTAATCAAGCACTGTAACACTTTTTGAATGATTATCCTGATGCGATCATTATTAAATGATTGCAAAAATTCACAATTCATGAGACCATATTCCAACTTCCAAGAAGAATGACAATCTCTCAGTATTTGTCAAGAAATATTGGATACAACCTAATGATTTTGGCAGTTTACGGACTATCAGAAGGTAAAGTGTATTGGTAATCATTCATAACGACAAAACTTCTGTGAAATAATACTTCATGGTGACTTGCATCATGTAGACAACTAACCCCAAAATGAACTACTTCTAGCACAATAATACCTGGTAGCCACATAGAGAAATAATGTACATATACAAAGAATCTAAAGTCAATAAGAATCAAATCACTAATAGGAGTGAAAAAGAAATGGATTGTTTGTAGTCAAAAGAGTAAATGACAATAGTTTTATCAGAACATTAAAGTCCGTTGAAACATTCTCAACACGGATGTGGGACTTGAAACATTCTGAACTCACATGACATACACTTTATATCTATTTTACAAAACCAGGACATGTTACAAAGAAGTATATATTTATATGTGAAGATTTGCACAAGTGAAAAGGTGACTACAGAATCAATTCAACAGTTCAAATAGTTTCATAACATGACAGTAATTATCTGCATGACAATTAGTTACAAAATAGCATCATGAATGTGAAAGAAGAAACCATTTCACTAGCATAATATCTAACACTGAAAAATGAAATGCATCAATACCAATCAGATGTGTAAAACTAACAACAACTTAAAAACAAAAATGAAAAATATTTCTTTCAAAACAAAAGTTTATACCATTTTCTCTGTTCACAAAACAGTTGGATTGACATGATATAACAGAAGATAGGACTAACATTCTCTGAAAATAGTGAATTGCCTGAATCTTCCCAGTTTTGCTGTCAACGCTTTGAATAAAATTAAAGAATATTGTTACCTTATGAAAAATTGCATGAACAAATTCCAATAGTAACTTTTAACAATTCTGTGAACTTGAATACCTAAACATCATCACTAAAATTATATAATAACCAGTTCATTGTAATTAATAGAACTATGCCACTTTGTTGATGAATAACAATGTAAAGATATGTTAAAGTTTAATTTGTAGGCACATGATTTGTCAATTCAAAACAGATGAAAATTGAGCTTTAAAATGTATGTTGATTCCTTGGCAATAGGCTATTGATATATTTAATCTCCGTCCACAATCTCACAAATCATACCACCCCCCCCCCCCCTTTATTTTATTTTATTTTATTTAATTGTAGAGGTCCACTTTACATTACTTGACATAACAGGATCTAACAAAATGACCTATTGGGATATGAACATCTTTCCTATTCATCATATCGCATGAAATCAAAGCAGAAATCTGCACAAAACTACATTTAGGGAATGCATTAGGTGGCGGACTTGGTAATGTTGAGGTCTTGAATCATTTAAACACAAGACAATCAAGATTACAAATTGGTTACCTGCACTGTAGATAAGGTGTACTAATATAAATCATAGATCTTACTTTCCCTATCATTCATTATATGGAAGATTTTTATTGATACAATTAATTATAATCAAATTACAGAATAGTTAAAAAAAGAGAACTTCCTCTCATCTTGGCCTTAAAACTGGCAATGGTGATATTCACAATCACCAATATATACTGTACTTGTCATATTTAAAACTACTTGGGGAAAGTCCTTTCTTCCAACATTGGCTAGAGTGTCTACATCTCTTCTATAATCTTTTCAATATATACCGTAAAGACGTTATATCTAGACCTTCGTAAAGTTTCATTCTAGTAGCCTTCTGCTACCGACCAAACCAGGTATGGTGTAGTCTTTAGAACCTCACTGACTTTACTTTGCAATATAACTATGAAGTTTCTGCATAGACCACATTTAAACCTGAGAACCGTGTATGCTTTGAAACTTGTACATTTTATTATGAGGGATTCAAAGCTCTAGGGCCTAGAGCAAGCCTTCTCAACTGGCGGCGCGCGCGCCACTTGTGGCGCTTGCGGTCAGTCGGAGTGGCGCGCGACTGTTGCACAATTTAAGAAAAAATAAAATTGTATTTTAGAATTAAAAACTCAGCAAAATCAAAAAGACCCAAAATGTTTGAATTTCACTTAATTTGGACAATTCCCGTGTTTATTGCTCCGAAACATCTACATATATATTTACCTCCAGTGTGAATGTACCCAGGAATTGTATGAAATTAGGATTGATATATTTTGGAATAAAGAGGTGTTAAAAATAACACATCTGGGACTTTAGAAAGCCCTAAAATACATCAGCTTCAGGGGCTCCGCCCCCTGCACCCCACCGTTGTCGGCTCGATCGCTACGCTCCCTCGCAGCAAAATCAAACATATTGGTTTGGCACCCTAACTAAAAATTATATTCGTTTTGGCGCTTCTAATAAATTAGTTGAGAAGGCCTGACCTAGAGGTATCCAGTATCACAACATTGAGGAAATTATATTTTGACACTGGCCAACAGTTGCATATTTTGCTAGATGTGATACACTTCATTTTCTCAGAAGTACTCTTCTGACTGAAGAACAAATAAAGTGAGAGAGGAATGTTCATTATATTGAAAGCACAGTACATTATGTTTTTCTATCTTTGACACATACATATTCAAATCATGTTGATGCATATACAATGGGTCTGTAAACAGGACTAGTCACACCTTACAATAATCATGCATAGATGTATTGTACAAAAAGCAGGGGTTGCATCAAAATGTAAGGACCCATGTCAAACATGGGTTCATTTTCTTAACTTCTTTTCATCACTTTATGCAGCTAAAGAACACACATACAAGGAATCCAAGAATATAATATGTTTGAACTGGAATGTCTATCATGAAGTATATGTAACAAAATACTTATCAGAAAATTATCATTTGAGCTAGGGGAACAATCTAAAATCAGAACCTAAAAGATGAATGGAGCATTTCTAACATCACGATAAGGACTAACATTTGAGGGCAACAGGAATCTTTTACTGTTAATGATACTGTAAATATCTATAAAAATAATGATTTTCAATGGACAACATGAATACACAAGGGCACTTATTCTATGACACAAAAATAATTTAATATTCCTCTTTTGATTAAAAATACCATTTATCAGGCTATATTAGATCTCTGTATAAAATACTATAAAATCTGTTGCACGATTGTCCCATCATATCCTCCACACTTCAACTTTCTCTGCAACCACACACCAATTAGCATGGTCATAGTAGCTTTTAACTATGTGAAGATTCTCAATGTTTCTTTCAATCAAGTCTGTTAGTTCACCCTCCTTGAATACATGGTAGTAACGTAGATAAAGGGAAGCATCTGCGGGGTTCTTGGGATTGGTCTTGTCTTCTTCCTTCTGGACCTGACCTTCTGGAGTTTTGCTTCTCTCATCTTGATGGTTGCACCTCAGGTTGGGGTTACTGGCTGGCCGCCTCTTACCAAACTCACTCCTGGAGTTGACAACATTCTTTGAATGCCGTCCAGGGTCATGGGGCTCTAATGGGTCGTCCTGGTTGAGGGAAAGACTTTCAGAGGACGGTTTCCTTGATAAAGCCAGCGGGCTCTCAGGGAATTTGAAATCTTTGGGCATGAGCTTCTCAAGCATAGTAAGGGAGATGGAGCGAGTTCGCAAGTCAGATGCGGGAGTCTGCTCTTTGTTCAGTTGGGATTGTTTGGTTGGATTGATAGGGTATGCTGTCAAACTTTCATCTGAGGAGGACACAGAATCAAAAGAGGACTCAAGGTCCTTTTCTGATCCTGACTGGGACAAACGATTCCTTCTTTTGAGGGGCTTGAAGACCTCTCCCCTTGCAGATGTAAAGTTCAACCCAACTACTGGCTTCTTGCCTGTCTTTCCTTCAGATTTATACAAGAGTTCTAAAGACTTGGTGATAACCCCATTCCATGGACTGGAGCCCTTTTCTTTGGTCTCATCAGACCGAAGATTAAGTTTGAGTTGTAGCTTTCGCCAATTCAGCAACTTCTTAGTGGCCTCTGAGCATTCTCCATTGACGCTACCATTACTAACAAACCCTGATGTGTCGCTACTCCATGTTGATGCCTTCAAGTCACTTCCCTTATTAAGGTTCTTGACATCTATTGCACCTTCGGAGTTATGTGAGAAAGAAGACAGATTTCTCCTATTAGCACCAAATTTTTCTAAGGAAGTTCGGGGTGAGCTGGTTCTTTCAAAATCTCTTTCATCCAGTGACTGAGAGCTTAACAGTGGTGAAGTTCGCTTTTTTATATTTCTGAGAGGTTTTGAATGCTTTGGTAGAATACTGTCACAACTGCCTGAGCCATTTAGCAGAAGGTGGGAACGGGGGTGCCTGTTCTTAAGGGACTGACCACTCTTGTGTCCATTTTCATAGAAGCCCATAGAACCGTCTTTATTTATGATACACCACTGGTTCTTGGTGTTCTCATCAATGTCATCATCATCGTCATCCCCAAAGACACTATTGACATCACCTTGGGTCATGTCATCCTCACTCCTGAATGGGGACGTAGGTGAGTAGGATGCAGGAAATACCTGGAGGAAACCATCCCACATAGTCCCTCCCCTCTCTCCTTCTTCTACACTACTACTCCTGCTCATCATTCGTCTACTCATCCCGCTGTCTGACTGGCACCTGGTCTTGGCGACTCTTGGTTTAGCACTCAGAACAACACTCTCCTCACAGCTATAACACTTCCTCAATACCCGGGCTTCCTCTGATCTTGGCTGGTCCCTACGGTTAGGAAACTTCTCCCGGAGCCAGTCCCTCTCTGTTGTATGCCTCTGGAGTGTCTTGGTCTTCCTGGATCGCATACCTCCATTCTGGGCTGACACAATGGCTGGATGGACTTTCATTTTTGATAGCTTGCCGTCTGTCTTCCCGTTAAGCGCCTTGTCTGGTTTTTTGTTTGTCTTCACGTCGTCATCATCACTGGCTGAACTGCTGCTGTTGTGATTCTGGTTCTTGCTGTTCGGTTTTCCTGTGGCAAATGAAGTAAGAAAAAACAAAATATACTTTAATGTCTTTTTCCTAAAATAATGACTAAACAAACAGATTCAAAATCATCTTGGTATAATTATTCTCAATATAGAGCTGTGATGAATTAATGTATTCTTGTCCCAAGGTTGTCATGCATTATACTTGAATAATGCTATATGTTAATGTTATAGTAGAATGATAGAAATGATGTGCTAAAGGTCATTTAAGAGACAACCTCATGTGCTGATTTCCAACTCCTGGCCAATAATCTCATCAGTCTGATCAACATCAAATTGTTAAACGAGCTACATGTTTTGTACAAAAATGTTAAAAGAAAACAACCAGATTCATTTTTTAATCTTTTAATCTCCAAATTCACTATGAAAATCTGCTGACACAAATTGTGTTACTCGATTTGTTGGGGATATTTGTAAATATTCTAATTGGTGGTACAATACAATCAACAAAAACCCACAGCAGGAATCATCAAATTAACCATTGCCTAACAGTACAAATCACTTTTTTCTACAATACTTGGCATTAGTCAAATAATGTACCCTTTTTTTTTTTGGCGAAGGCTGCTTGACACTTCTTCATTTAGAAAATTCTATACAATTTCAACTATTCGGACTGTGAACAAAAATCACTTCCTCCCAAGGGTCTGAATGGCATCCAATGCCTTAAGCACTGTCCGAGAATAATTACCTCTAGAGTGATTTGATCGTTTCTAATATTTGCTCCATCTGAAGCGAAGTTTGTCTCCAACTGTGATTAATGCCCTCGAGCAATCTCTTAGTTAAATCTCATGCCCAGACAGCCAGACAATTAGCCATGCATGTAGTCTTCTCTCAAACCTGATCACAAATTTTGATCTAGTTTTATCTAGATCAGTGGATTGATATGGAACATATCAGAACTCCCCCAGACACATTACAGTCAAGCACAGGAGTGCATCTCCTACTTTAGGACAATATGCATGCACCAACCCCTCCCCCCCCCCCCCTCACACCCCAATCCACAGATTTCTACATCACATTTGCAATTCCATCAAGTTTCAAACAAGATAATTTTAATCATCAATTCAATAGAGTTTGCAAAATTATGATGTCTGGCAAGCTTAACTCAAAGTTCATGAACTCAGCACCTTTTTTTTCTGTGAAATTTCTGTTGTTTTAATGTTGTTGTTATTGTTAAATTATTCTATGACGATGATCCCAAATATAGTTACAATTTTTCTGTGAGTCAGTGATGCCCTTACTGCAAACAGGGAGGTGAAAGAAAGGAGTGGAAACTCTTGTAATTTATTCAATCGCATTCGTGAGTTCTAAATGGTAACAATGGGATGGAATATTCCACATGGCTTTGAAGTTTCATGCTCCGAGCCACACTTCCACTGCAGGGAATTTCAAAGACCAGGCACCAGTTTTATATTTATTACAAAATCTTAAATTACCGACAAAATGCGAGTTTTTTAAATTTTTGCAGTTGGAAAAAAGGATGACATTACTCAAATTAGTTTTCGCTTGTTCTACTTATTACACATTCAACAATTGATGAAAAATCATTGAAAGGGGCAGCGAACAGTTGCTGGAATACTATTTTCTCATGTAGGAATTCTAAATCCTGAAATTTCATGAGCCCTTTTATCTCACCACCTGGTCAACAGTTGCAGATTAGCGCATAACTTTTCGGCGGCTTGGAGCATGGGGTCAAAG
Source organism: Strongylocentrotus purpuratus (assembly GCF_000002235.5). Classification (NCBI taxonomy): domain Eukaryota; kingdom Metazoa; phylum Echinodermata; class Echinoidea; order Camarodonta; family Strongylocentrotidae; genus Strongylocentrotus; species Strongylocentrotus purpuratus. The sequence goes on from NW_022145596.1 coordinate 5,843,735, forward strand.
GAAAGCAGCTTGATTCCACTCCTTCCTTTCACCTCCCTGCTTCAAACAACAAACTACACCATCCCACTTTCTTTGAGTACATCTATTATTGCTACAGAGAACATGGAAATTCATGCACTGATAATTTTACTACCGTAAGTACTTATATCAACACAACCCACATCTATTTACAGTTGACTGAGCACTTAAAAATGAATTTTTGTAATGTAAATACACAAATGTAGTTACTAATGTACAATACAAGCAAAGCAAGGAGTGCATTTTTATGCCATTATATTATCTCAAAACAAATATCAAAGAAAAATTTAGAAATATTTGAAAAAAACAGAACAGATGAATAATAACCTGTGAGAACACAGAATGCTTCAAATATGTCATAAAATAGTTTAAGGCTGTTCACCAAGGAAATTTTTAAAAGTATTTTTGCTTTTTTAAATCTAGCACACACCCCATTCTTTAACAATGTCACAAATCGGTTGATATTCACTGTGATGGAGTGTGATTGTAGATTTGTAAAGTAATATCCTTTTACATCCTTGTTCTTCCACCAAGTTGACAAATATGAAATGTAACATTCAATCAAATCTAACTTTAAATACATGAATCAATTTTGAATTTCAAGAAGAGAGACTATCATTACTTAGCTAAAGAAATATGACACATTATCAAAATTTGGTGGTGTATAACCTGTAAACTACTTACAGTACCGGGTGGAAAATCATAATTGCTATGCACTTGAATGTTAAAACTTGAATTTGACATGTGAGATCTGTTTCCTGTTTATCAAATATTTGGAAGAAAGAATAAAGAAATGTTGTACTCAGATGCTCATTCATTTCATGGTTAATTAATTTCAATTAGATTCCACATGAGGAAACATCCATTAACCTTTGCAAAGATAATAATCCTACATTTCTACATGAACGTTATTTGTTGTGCATTAGACTTTTTCAACACAAAGAGCAGAACATTTTCTTTCATTAATTTCAATGTCTGAAAATGTTAAAAACTTTCAGGTGCAATTTGTTTAGTTGTAGGTTAAAATACAGGGTATATCAAATTCTCTTGAGTATTTATGTAAACAAATAAATACAATACTTATGATGTATGAGTCTTCTGTGTGTATAGAACTTAATTGTTTATGTATCCTAAAATTGTATGTTCTCTCACTTGGAATATAAGACAAATCCATACTCTGCAAGAGTATACCAAGAATAGATTTGTAATTTCATTATCAAGAACATAGCTCTGGGAATGCCTTTAAACATAAATCCTTTTATCTTTAAAGCACACCAACCACCTGCAAAACCACCAGAATGTAATGTTTATAATCAACTTTAAACTAATTACATTTTTTTTCTCCATATTTTTCCCTCCACAGGTATTTTATTGATTTTCATTTGAAACAAATTAACAAATATATATTCAAGGTAATTTACATTTATAACATAAACAAAATTGGCTTTTCAAGATACAAGTATTGTTGAACTGTTGAGTTAAGAGAAAACTAACAAATCAATAATTCATTTCTGACACTCATGGAAAGAAAAACAAATACAGAAAAAATATCATTATAAGTAAACAAATTCCTGAATTGAAACCATTTTCTTGTGAATTTATTATTTCTACAATTCGAATTTGCAATATACTTTTCGTTTTTGAAGTAATTTATGATAGAAACTCTAATATTATCAAATTTGGGCAATTGTTTCTTTATTTTGCAAGTATACACCATCTGTATTAATTACATTTATAAGGCGCTTTATATTCAAGTACTTTACCTGCCATTCTAACAGTTAAGGGGTATGAAGAATTTAAAGGATTACATAAAACCCTACATAGAAGGGTCGGACAGAAATTTATCCTTCTAGTGTGTACATTTTCAGGAACTAGTTCTGAGAATGTATATAAATCTTTGTAGAAGTAATATTTGAAACTCATATTTAAAATACAGTATAGCCACATGAAAACTCTTACATCAAGAGCAAAACAAATTTTGGTGATCGGTATACTTTAACTCAAAAGCCTTCTTCATCCTTCTATTATGAATGCAATGAGTTTGGTTGTCAATATTTGGCTCCGCAGAGCAACCAATTTCCCTAATTCAGAGAGCAAAATGATTGGACTGAGTGAGATGATCTATGGATTTAAATCTGGAAGAAAGTGTCAGATTGGAAATGGAGAGAAAGATTTTGTCAAAAGTGATTAAAAGATAAATGCAGGAAACATGGTGACTACAAGGAATGGAATGTATGTTTCACAACACTTGTTATCAATAACAAGTTGAAATAACTGATATAAGCTACAGAAATCATGGCATTGGATTGGGTGAGAGCAAATTTGTTACAGAGTATTTTTTAAGCATTTCTTGTTGATAAGCAGTTTCATGAAAAAGGACCCTGGTCTGTACTCTGTAGACTAACTTCCCACAGTCAAATGGTGTTTATAACCCACTGAGCATGTTCCTTGTTTTGATGGAATAAGAAATCTGCAGCTTTGTCACAAAGCCCTCACCATTGAATATATAATAGTGGATGCCTACAGAGGTCATCTTATAATTTTGTTATTATTTTTCTTTTGTTAATTAATATGACGGGTATGTTGATTATTGTGAAACATTTACAATAAGCTACTGCAAAGAATTACGAGTGAACACAACTTATATATCACCTTGCTTCTGATAATCAACCAGACCACATTGTGATCCTCTAAGAAAGTGAAACACACATTAATTGCAAACCTTGAGCAACACTTACTTTTGTCAGTTATATATGACAACTTTTTTTTCAGTGGCTGTTTAGTAATGAAAATGCAATACTTCCTATGATCATATTTTGATTCAAGAGTGGGTGGAAAACCATCAAGAGAAGCCATTCACATCAAGGCCGGATGCGACAAAACAGGAATCTCTTGTCACCAACCTCTTTTCACAATCGGAAATCAGAAAGCATAATGTAAAAAAAAAACATCACTGAAAAAAACAACTTCTCTTCTTATCTTCGATGACGCAACTTATTTCACCTCAGACTGAGATAGGCTTTATACAATTTCCGTAGATTTCAAAAATGAGGAAACAACTCAACCACAAAAGCCTCATTTCCCTCGACTCCAGTAAGGGTCGTGGAGTGACGGAGATGATTTATATGCTATTTTGAGATCAATCTTCCAATGTGCAAATATATTGATTGGTTTAGAGACTTGCATCCAGACAAACATATCATGTTCACAAATAACAAACAGATAATATTAAATTTAATTAAAACTGATTTTAAGAATAAATCATGAGCAGCTGATTATATGACAACAGGAGGTTGATATGCATGTACAAAAGTTAAAAATACTTAAGAGTTATACACTGCAGCACAAGATTGACTTGACCAACTTTGGTGAAAAAATAGTATGGAATAGCAGAGGGCATTCCTGTATTAAACATGTGTACTTAATTACTGGTAGTGCAAATCTGAAAATAAAACTACATCAAGAAACTGCATTGATCAACTGCATTGATCTACATTTGCCACACTCAACCCAGGTGATGTAAATGGGTACCTGGCAGGAATTAATTCTTTGAAATGCTAGAGCGCCGTAATGGCAGCACAGCTACAGCCGAGGTATTAATCTCCAAGTTTGGAAGCGCTAAGTGATTGTAATAAGTGCTATATAAAAACTGAGTTATATTATTAATTTTAAAAAGCTAAAACTTGGCAATTTCCATCAACATTTTTTTTCCAATTAATATCAAATAAAAGGATGTTTATAATTCTCTGTCCAAAACAGCACATTTTATTCTCGCAAAGGTAAAAAAAAAATTCTCATTAATTTTTGCCTCTTCAATCTCAGATGAACATCAATCTAGCATACATCTCTGAGGCATTGGACAAATATCAATCAAACACAATCTTAGAGTCGTGATCTATTTTTTTAAAAACTTGATTAATGTCACGTTTTCTACCAGCCGTATGCAACATGAGTGATGAAGCTTCTCTCTCAAAAACAGTCCTTCAAGAGCCCATGAGAGGCTTTTTTTTAATGTTACTTCACTCTAAAAAATTTGAACATTAATAGAATGTTTTGCAGCTTCAATCAAGGTATCTCGCCCACATAACTTCATTTTCTTCTCTCCATTACATTACTTGTGCTATAGTGGAGCTCCTGTTTTTTAAAAGCCACATCAAGGCAAAGAGCACAATAAATTCATTTTCTACGACAATATCCTTGGCTGACAGCAAGAAGGGCATCCACTTATATTAATTCTACAAAGAACTAGTGCCCTTCTGCGGATGATGTGTGCTCTGAGTGTCCACCAGCAATCAATATTGCATTTCTACATTTTTCTCTCTCTACCTCTTGTTTTCATTTTTTTTCAAAAGCACATACTTCATCACCCGTACCACTCTGTGCTATATCCATTTTAGATTGAATAGTCATTCAGAGAGCATTGGATGATCGTTGGAGACCTATTTCAACTCGCTCAAAATAGTAATTCCTATCAACGATTCTACTAGACAAGAAAGAAATAGAGCCTTTATCCCACTCCAATGTGAATTTAGTCAATCTCCTGATATTGCATTGCTGCTATCCTCTTATAGAATTCAAGAAAGATATATTTTTGTTTTGCTTTTAGTAGTTCATATTAGAGAGAAAATATCACAGACTTCTAAACTCTCTGGAAGAAAAGGAAAAAATATCATTTTCAATATGAGTACCGGTAAGCTTGATTGCAATATGAGAATTATTTTGATGAAGAGCCAAGAACATACAGGGTGTTTTTTAAATCACTAAAATAAAAAGTTACTGTGAGCTTAACTTTCAAATATTGCCCTGGACCATGTTTTCAAGTCCCATTTCCAAACAAAACGGCTCAACGTGACAAATTTAGAGACATGTCAATCAATGTAACGATTCAAAGCAGTTACATTCTACTTTAATTCTACTTGGAAAACAAAGATACAGCTAAATATAGAATATAGCTTTTATAAACCAATTAATGATAATCGGAAAGATGTATTTTCCGGGATACAATGTATTTGAAATCCCATACAATACATGACCTACAAAAATTATGTGTTAATCATCTTGTTGATGAGGTGTTCTGACATTTGCTACAGCAACGATTGCTCTGGGTTTTATATCACTATAAGTACAAGGTTAGGTACAGTATTTGGTCCAGAGTTAAGTTAGGAACATGGTTAGTGTAGGAACTTAACTATGGAGCAATTGTTGAAGGAGCAAGTGTCGTAAAACCGTTGATAATGATCTCACCTTAAGCCTAAACAACATGTATCATAGGTACTATTTTTTGAGCATTTGAGATGATCAGATGTAAGCTACATTTTTGCCAAAATGAATTACCTTTGCTTCTCCTGGTTCGCATGTTCTTGGGCTGGAGATGCCACGGCACCAACACATCTTGAGCATCAAACTGAAATAATGATGTAAAGAAAAATTCAAATTTTTACAAGAATATTAAAAAATCATTCATTAAAAAGGTTTGCCCTGGAATCTTGCACAATTTTCAACATAGATGTATATGACTACCACAGCAATAACATAAACATATCGTATACATCCTGACTTATGGCAGAGAGTTTTTGGGGGAGGTGGGGGCCTTTTTTTATTAATCATTCACCACCAAAATATATGCTGGAAAGTTATATTGTATAATATAGACTCTCCACAGTAAATCAGATTGAGACAAGTAAAAATTTCTTCAAATTAAATCTCATTTCAGGTAGTTTTAGTACATCATTTGATAGCTCTAAGTTGCAACTTAAAAGGGGGCAGTGTATTTAATAAATATTAGGCGACTGGCGACAAAGTAAAGTACCTCGAGATGTAGCTGTCCTTTCAAATAGCTCCATCCATTCCTTCAGTTAAGCTTGTAATGGAGCATGCGTAACATGATACTAGCAAGGCGGCACGCTTCTGCCAATTTGCAGACATAAAAACTAACTGCCTTTCTCAAAGCTGTGACCACTAGGAGAATCATGCAGTCTCCTCTGATTTAATCTCTCTACTCAATCTGGAGTGCGCCCCCGATCACTTCTGCCACAGATCGAATGAAATCTTCAAGAATTTCAATTCATTCAATAAACGAATATTAACCCATCGATGGTGTCATTTCAACCGAACCGTCTAATCCATCCGGTTTTAACCATGACTGCACTTACGCTCTAATGCAATGACAATTTGTATCACCAACAGTTTAAGATTTAAACTACGGTTGCAGAAAAACTCCTCTTTCCTTGCAATAAAATAAGCTCACCACTTGGGCTTTGACGGAACTAGAGGGCACTAGCTCAAGCCGTAATGGACTGAACATTTTGTTTCATCAAACATACAAGATTTAAACTAGTGGTACAAAAAAACCTGTCTCTTAAAGTTTCGTGATAAAAGAAAGATGGATAGAGAAGTCTGCATGACACTACAGTAATGACAATATGATAATGAATATGCATGCAGTCGTCACACTTTTAAACTCAATTATGAATTGAAGTTAGTAAATATCAATTCTATTATGGTGTTGTGTAGAGGTGTCATGGTCTAGTGGATATGACACCGGACTATGGATCACATCTTTTGGGTTCAAGTCCCCCCGCTGCCCATAAAGTCCTTTGACAAGACATCAGTCTACATTTGCCACTCTCCATCTAGGTGTTAAATGGGTACCCAGTAGGATTCGAATGTTAATGTGGATGGTTTGGCAGGTGTGTGCTTGTAAAATGGTGCCTAGGTGGAATAATCCCCAAGGAGCGGAGCATGTACACTATCATTTGCAGATCAGCAATTGAATCCAATGATAATGATTACAATGTAAAGCACTTAAAAACGTAGTATTTAGCACTCTACAAATGTGATTACTATAATTATTGAATCTTTTCTTGCAGTGTCTCTTTAACAAAAAGCTTGCTCAGTGCTTCTCGGCCTGAAAAACACGAGGTTATAATCTTCTCCATACCACATACATATATTGATTCCTGTATGCCTAGATTCACTGAAAGTGTATTGATTGATTGTGCGCCTTTACTTGAGCACGTACCCTGAATCTTCGACTTTACTTCAAAAGCTAAACATGCATGCATCAAGTTAGTGTATGTGCTGATCTGAATTCTTGAATGTAAATGCCACATTCCTCCGCAGCACATACAATTATTGATCGTTTGCAGTCTGTCTCCTCTCCCTGTTGGCTTATCGTATCTATCCGTTTCGCAAATTAAAAGATAGAAAAGCTTAAAGGCATTGTTTAACAATGTTTCCAGTTTTACAAATATGAGATGCATGGCTCTCCGTCTTATCAGTGTCTGTGATTTGGTGTAATATTGAAGCCCTACAAAAATTGCGCTTCAAAATGATCATAAAATGCTTAAAAAATGTAAAAATCTTTGAGTGACCGGTTTTACCATATCTCATTTCCCCAATAGACTGTAGTGTAATAAAAAAGGTTTTGAAATTTCTAATTCCAATCTTAAATATCTTGATAATCAGACAGGCCATCAGCTTGTAATAGTCATGGGATTCCTGAATGACTTAAAGGTTTATAATTATCATTGCAGCATGAGCTAAATCCAGGATTTTGTTTAGAATCTGAGGCAAAGATACCAAATCCTTTAAACACAGAGGATAGAGCAACATTTGTTTTGAACAAGATCAATAAGATCTACCAAACACCTGGTGGGTGTTTCACAAAGATCTTAAGTTGAACTTATCTCTAAGTTGGACTTAACAATTATGGAAAGCCGTTAGCATCATTGAAAATATATTGTAAAAATTATTTTAACAGGCATAAAATGTTGATTCAAATTATTCATATTTTCTATTATCTTGGGAGATTTCATGTTCTTGAAAGTCTAAAATACTTGAATTTTGCTTTTGAATATATTTCATTTTAATGCCACAAAATAATGGCTCTCCATAATATCTAAGTCCAATTTAGAGTAAAGTTTGACTTAGAATCTTTGTGAAACACCCCTCAGATGTGTTCTAATGTGCCGAGGTATGATCAAACCAGTTGAGAAAGTGCATATTTCTCAATGTTTTGGTTTTGTGTAATTGGTTGTACTTTATGTATTAATCCTTGGGCTCCAAAGTTGCTTTACTTAACTGCATGCTCATGGTTCAGAATTTGAGATGGTGTACACTTTAGGCGCCCTCCCCAAACCAAAGAAATAGTCAGAACTGTCAGGGTAATACCCTGACAATATTTCCATAAATGCTGGAAGCATCACGGCTTTCTAGATTCTGGTACAAATCTAACATGTATCATAAAGTTCTGATAGGAAAAATAAATCAGAAGGAAACCTGTTGCATTTGGTCTCCTCTTGGTTCCGTGTGTAATCACAAGATACAAGTGTCAAATATCTTAACATTCAGTCCGTCACTTTCAATGTAAGATCAGTTAAATATCGAAAGAAAACTAAAATCCAGGTCACCGCTCAATCTTGGCTAGAGTAGAGTTCATAATCTTGCCTGCTCTACGTGTGTTGGATCTACAAACATGACACACATTCTGAACCTACATGTACATGAAGCCTAAGGAGGACAAGTTAGAAAGGTTAATGAGTTCTTACTGAAAGTAAATCAGACCCTCACTCATGGAGACGTGGGGATCATGGAATAAAAGCCAGCAGGATTTCCACAGATAAACAGAGAGGAGTAGAGTTACATGGAGATGGTAAAGTGGAGAAAATACTGAGAAACGTGTCAGTAGGATGAACTCAAAAGAAGGAGAGTGAGCGACAGGGAGAGTAAGAGAGAGGAAGATAGAGAGAGAGAGAGAGAGAGAGAGAGAGAGGGGAGGGGGGGGGGGGGGGGGAGGGAGAGGGGGGGAGGGAGAGGGGACATGCTACATAGTTATTCAATCCAGTGGATCATAAAAACATAGCACTTATATTTCATGAATCGAGAGTTGCTAATTATTTCATAGGTGAGAATTCTGCACATGTTGCATGTTTAAAAGGGTATATATCTTGATGTCCAAGAAACTTGGGACTGGTTTGTGTAACACTATCTTAAATGTCAATAGTACTTTTCTATGCTAGGATAGAAAGAGTCGTGGAGAAACCTATTTTACATGATTTAGTGACGCTACCTGTCTTTGTTTTTGCTCCAAAGCCCAAACGTATATCATGACCAGTCCTCCAGGTCGGCATATCCTCGCCAGCTCCTGAATGGCCTGGACGCGCCGCTCAACCGTGGCAAAGTGGTGGACAACCGCGATGGAGATGACGGCATCGAAGCAGTTGCTACGATACGGGAGGCGCAGATTATCACACACCATGGCCTCGTGGCCCCTCTTGGCGGATATGTCCACAAGATTTACGCAGCAATCAGAGCCAATCTTGAAGGTCTGGTCGTTGATTCCAAGGTATTTGCCATTCCCGCATCCTAAGGGAAGGTGACAAAAAACGAGAGAAAAAGGAACGGGAGATAAACTTTGATTAATGACAGCCACAGGTTGATTACCCTGCGGGGAGTTTCTTTCTCCTTGGATGGAAATCTAGATGACACAAAGAAAGACAAACCTGTCACTCCAAGGTCTTTTCGCAATCAACATTAGAAGCTGAAATCGACATGGAAGGCTTTAAAGCCACAACTCCACTCTTATTAAAATTACTGTGGAATCAAAAACTCAAAAGTATGATATTTTAAGCCCACACTCACATTAACAGATTACATTGTAAGATATCTTGAGTTTGGCATCCATAAAATCTTGTGCTAGTGAGAAGTGATGCTCCAATATTGTAACAATTTGTAATCCACAGAACAGATCCCACAATATCTTTATTTTGGGAGGTCGAGTGAACTGATTGATAATGTTTATATTTTGATTTGGTGGAGAAATATCATAATTTTATTCAAAATACATGGGTATGACGGTTGATACCTAGAAAATGAGAGGTAGAAATAAAACAAATTTTGAAGAAAGGTAAGAAGAAAGAGAGAGGAGGAAATGGAAGATAAACTGTGATCAATGATCAGCACAGGTCGATTATCCTACTAGGATTTTCTGTCTTTGAGGTAAATACGTTAGATGAGAGAAAGAAATTCACGACTTATCACCTGGTGGTGTATTTAGAATTATTCTCAATACAAATAGAGATAATTGTTTAGTTTTATCAATTAACAAACATTTTCTTGCTCATATAGCTGTGAAATTGTGATAAAATATGTAAGTATTATGAGATTTAGTTGAGAAACAGATATTTCAGCCCTTTTATCCATTTAAATGTAATTTGAAAAGTGAAATCTTATAATTCTTTTGAAGATTGACTTGTAAAGTATGCTGCAGAATTAAGAAAATGGGGACAAGAACAACAACAAAAAACATTGTGAGATTTGTTAGAAACACAAAGAGGATACAGGGTTAGTGAGACAAAAATGAAATTATGTAAAATATGATGAGGGAAACTTTACAAAAGACAGCAAGAGAGAGGGAGAGAGAGGGAGAGAGAGAGGGAGAGAGAGAGAGGGGGAGGGGGTGAGTGGGGTGATGAAGAGAAACATAGAAAGCTTGCATACCTGTTTCAACTACTAGTATACTTTACATAATTACAAATCTAGCTCGGGGAAATTACTAGGAAGCTTGATGGCTTTGTGGATGACACAGGATTCCACAGGGTAAGGTGAGGAAAACAGAAACAACACAGGACAAAGGACACATGACATCTTGGAAAATAGGAATGAAAATGTGCCATAGGGGATATGGAAGGAAAGAGTTGAATGCTCTAGCTATGTTCACAGGGGACCGCCGTAGATTTTAACTTAAAGTTTGCGAAACCTTGAAGTGATTATCAATGATCCATTGATAATGACAAGGTTCACAAGGGACCCAAACAATGAGTATTCAAAGTTAACAAGCCGGAAAAGGTATTCTTTTAAAATTCATTGAAACTACAAGCTAGCGTAACCTTCACGCTGATTGCGTCCACATGGCACATAACTGATCGCTGTGTGAACATGGCTCCTAATAGACATGGAAAATGAGAAGCCCATAAGGCATGCATACATACACCATGTAGAGGTCCAATTACCTGCAATGTAGCTATCTTTAATAATACACACTGATGTGATACTAACATGAATTAAAGAGATCTGAGGTATACTAGCTATGTGCCTATTTCTCTATTACATGTTCATCTGTTGCACTTACATTAACCTCTGACAATTTTTTCATGCATCAAGTAAAATATTGCAATATTTCCATACACATGGCAATTAAAACATTTGCACTCCCCCCCCCCCCCCCCCCAATCACTGGTGCAATGATATTAATATGTGACACAAACCTATTCACTGCCATTTTGGATAGCAGTTCATCTGCCAAACCAGGGTATTTCCATAAAATTTGGGCAGCACTATACTGCTGATGAAGAAAATATTGTCACAGGTAGCCCACAGCATATGTATTATGAAGATCGTCTAGAATCCCAATACTACAAAACAATATTTGAAATCAGACAAATTTGGATATCATATTGCCGTCTGATGCCGTGAAATTAACTTCCATAGATCAGGAATTCTTGGAATAAACAGTTGTTATAGTTTCTGCTCATTCCTTAATGTCTTGTAAGGTATGAATATAAAATCTAATTTCATGATATGATTTTTCTCCTTCCTTTTCTCTCTCTCTCTCTCTCTCTCTCTCTCTCTTGTCCTAGCTTCTTTAACCTCCCCCTCTCTATCTCTCTCTCTCTCTTTTTGTTCATCTAAAATCTCAATATCTTGCCTTTCCCTGTTCCTATTACCTGCCATCTCAGTCGAGAAATACATGAACTCAACAATTCTAAAGATCAAGTCTGCATCCCCCCTGCCTATATCTCCGTCTTTATCTCTCTCTATTTCCTAAAATATATGCACACATCTTGTGCAAATCTCATATTGATATTAAATTACTACCAATTTAAAAAACTTAAACTAAACGAAAGTAAGAACACCAGCAAATCAGGGAAATATTAATGAAACATTTACTTTGTTAAAAAATGATGAAATCAAAATCCAAAGTACAGTTTCTACCCTCTTACTTTAAATACTAGATAAAACTCCTTGTTTGGTTCCAAACGAGACGATGAGGAGTATTCTAAAGAAGAAGATAATTTGCTTCCCTGTGATTAATGACTCTCCCTGAATACATGTATTCTCATCACACATTACATGGTCGTGCAGTGCATCGGGTCAAATCGCTTCATTTCGTCAGGGAGATCCCTCCCATCTCCCTTATTTCATCTAGCCAATTCTACCTCTCGAGTCTTATCTATCATTATAGTCTCTCAACAAAGACTCTTCTCATGCTTTAGCATGCTACATATTAATGGAGACTACACAGAAGGGTGCATTTATTTCTACATTTACATACATGGATTAAAAATCAGTCTGGGATACAACAAATGCTACAATATGCTTCTCCGCTTGCCCCCCCCCCCCCCCACTCTCTCTCTCTCTCTCTCTCTTTGCTTAAAGAATAAATATATCACTCTAAAGGTCTGTTTTCATCAGCTCGAGATTGCCAAATAACCCGCTTATTTCAACTATACCGATCGCATATTATCCAGCTAATTTGTTTCTTATATTTGGATATTTGTTCGAGATAATCATCACAAGATATCCTGTGCTAGTTTGCAAAATATCCTGCTATTTGTCCGGTGCGTCTTCACCAGCCCGAAGACTCGCACTATGAGCGAACCCTGAGCAAAATATCTCGAGCTAATTTTTTTACCTTGAGTTTTGAGGTTGAGTCTTGAGCTGATAAAGACGCAATTTGTAACTTCGGGCTATTTCCCAAATCAGAAAATTCAGGCTATTTGGCAATCTCCAGCTGATGAAGAGTAGACATACCTAAAGTGATCTTTCTCACAGAACCGATAATTACAGAATTTTCAAAATGTCTCCATAGGAATTGAAAACCAATCATATTTATACCATTCATTACCACTGCCTTGTGCAGCACAGGTCAAAGACAAGCCAGGACATTATGATAATTTGTATACCAGTATTATCTTTATTCTCTTTATAGAATTTTTTGTTTTGTTTAATCAATGTTTATATCGAAGTGCAGGGGCAGACTGGTTTATCTAGATGTATTCATACTTCCAAATATCAACAATTTTTTTTCTTTCTTGGTCTTATATCAGACAAACTTAGTTAGTACATTTTATTTTCTAGTCCCTCCTTCCCTTTTACAATAACATGTATGTATCCTGCACATACGCTAAATATTAATCAGTTTTATAATGGACAAACACCTGCATTTCTCATAATCAATAGCGATCAACAGCAGCTGTTAAATGAATTAATAGCAGTCTGCACCAAATAGGCGATCTAAATGTAAGATTTATTGACTACGAGTAATGTTGTGGTGTGTGGTGAGAGCATGAATCCCTTGGAAGATGGGTGCAATGTCCTATGATAAAAATAGATCCTTCTGCTCTCATCACAAAACCAGTCTACGTCCATTTCTGCACCATTCTAAATTGCCAGAAGGAATCTTGATCTTGTTTCAAGTCTGTCAGTATTGACTTACAAGATATTGCATCTATCCTAAACATTAGCATCCTTATCCTCGTGTTAAAGAAGATGGATTTCCCCCTTGGAGGCTCACATACAATTGATAGGAAATTATCGCGAAACCCATTTCTAAGGCTATCTCATCTTGTAAGAGATTAAACAAAGCAATTATACTTGATAAATCAAGTAATAGAAACTGCAGTTTGAAATTGCAATGAATTTTTGTCAAAATATATGCTACACAAATCGTCCTTGTTTTCACGAAGTGACGGTAGTGAGGAAAATCGTCACGCAAAGTGAATGCAATTTTTTTTCACTACCGTCACTTTGTGAAAACAGGGAAGAAATAATCTCCTTGTGCTACTTTTGTTTATCATTGTATAGATATACCAAAGGCTTCAAGATTATTTAACTGTATCCGGTGCAAGATTAATCTATTCTGGTGTTAAAAGGGTCGCCAAGGAACTAATCATGACTGAAAATGAGTGATTTACAAAGCCATTGTGCTTCACAAAGCAATCCTTCTGTTAGTTGGCATATTTTGCAACAAGCAACCATGCAGAGAGGCAAAGAAAGCATCTAAAGTGTTAAAATATGCTTTTGCATTAAAAAATCAATCTATAGATGATATTTTGCAGTAAATTATATAAGAATATTGTTTGTTTTTCCTCCCTCCCTCTCCCATCCCTCTGTCTCTGTCTCTGTCTCTCCCTCTCCCCCTCTTTCTCTCGACCTATCTATCCCTCTCCCCCTCTCAAGCTCCCCCTCCCAAGCTCCCCCTCCCCCTTCTCCCTTTGACTCTGTCTCTCTCTGTCTGTCTGTCTCTCTCTCTCTCTCTCTCTCTTAATTCTTATATAAATATCCTTGCAAACAGTCTTCAGGCACACTGATCTGTTGGGAGCCACAAGGGCGATCCCTTTTATATCCCTTTACAGAGAGTCAATGCTCCATGTAAGATAATATGAAGCCCTTTTGGCTCTCGGCAGCCGATATCATAGAAACCTTTACCAAGAAGGTTAACCTTCTAAACTACCGGCGATGATGCTCTAGAGCAACATGTGGGACATGAAGGCTAATACGGATGGCCTCAGGTCAATGCTTCACTTTATCAAGACGAGTTAGACCGTAACGAATATAACTGTGCTATAGGTAGATTGGTCTTCACATAATTACAGAGGGAGCAGCAAACAAAGAAAAAAAACTGTTATACTATGAATAGGATGCTGTTCTAAAAAGCACTCATATCCCTCAGTTATCTTAAAGAGGTAGATATACTGTGGGTTCTTTTTAATTCATGCTTTAAAACATAAACTGTTTGTGAAGTTATCAGGGTTAATTCATGTCTTTCTATCAAAGTTGAAACCCTGAAAACTATACCTACCTATCATTAAGTTACTCCAGCATGAAAAGTATCGCTGATATTCAACAACAAAACAAAACAACAAATCAAAAATGATTTTGTGACACTTCCTAGGGGTAATCATATTTGATGAATTAGCCAAGAATAGGTAATACTCTCTCACTCAAAAAAAAACTATGCTCAACGTGAACATTTTCCAAAAACAACAGTTGCATTATCACATGAATTCAATGACCTATTACACAAAAACCTACACTGTGAGGCAAACCAAACACACATCTTAAAATAGGAAATTTCTTCTAATAAGCATACTTGTAAAATTGAAAATAACGATAAGGATTATATTCTACCTTTTACCAGAACTCCACATTCTCATTAGGAGAGTTCTATACACCTAATAAACTAATGCATTTTCTTTCTTTAGTTCATCAACACCATGAATCAAACCAGGACAATGGCTTCCCCTCTCTGTACGCATTAAACCATCATGTTTATTCAGAGTAGGCTTCCTTCCCTACAGCATCCACTATATGCCTGCAGGCATATAGTCTGCACACAAAGACTAATCAATTTCCTTGCCTTGCATCCCCTTGTGATTCAGGCCATTCCTTCCATCTACCAGTGAGTAATCAATCGCACTACTTGTTGCATCCAGCCCAGCCGCTTCGTGGAAAACATCACCCCAGCATGATCACCATCATTAACTCACCGGAAATGACTCTGCATCCAGCACAACAAACGCGACTGGAAATAGCAATCCCATTAAGATAATTAGACATAGAAGGGAGCTACACACGACTTGTTTGCATAACCAGGTCAGTCAACTGTTAACCTGTGATATAAAAAGCAGGTCGATAGGCATCCACTTTTTTTTTTTACTCATCACTCATTTCTAAATTCATATCACTATTACAAAAAAGGTTGGATGATGTGTTTACCAATTTATATTCAATCTATTTAACAATATCCTTTTTTCTGAGTAAATGTAACTCTGTTTCTGTTTGTCGCGGATACAAGCAATATCTCTGATTTAGTTGGGAGAACATATCCTCTATGAAAGCAAGAAGGTTGTTAAATAATAGCACTTTACAGGTTTACAAAGAGTAAATGTCCTTCTGGCTCTCAGCATACCGATTCCATACTATCTGTAGTAGATGTGAACACACTAGCATACAATGGCATGGCTTCCATGAAGCTGAAGGGGAGGGACGTGTGTGTGTGTGTGTGTGGGGGGGGGGGGAGGGGGTTATAGTTGAGTAGTTATGAAACAGAAACATGGTCATAATCTTTCAATCAAAGATGATGATGAATCACTCTAAGAGAACATAAAAGGGGAAGTCCATCCTGATAGTTTTTATATAGACGCAGAAAAAAAATGATAGAAACCGGTCTGTGAAAAATTGAGCAAAATCTGATTAAAAATAAGAAAGGTATTTCAAACAACAATAACAAAAAGCAACCAAATCCTATGGTAACTGTTGCTATACAGAACTACACAAACCTGCTTCAAGAGGTTTGCAAAGACTCGAAGGAAAAATCAAATTAAGGCAATTTCAATGGATGAAAGACTCAATCTGCTCTTCCTCAAGTTCCTCCAATGCAGTATTATTAATTCTCTTGAGGCTTTTAACCTGAATTACCAAACCATTATCAATGCTGGCTAGGCTATTACCTGTCTCAAATAATTAGAGCTCTAGACTTAGGCTCTCATCATCAATGAAGATAGTGGAAAATCATTAATCTCCTACTCATACAATTTTATACCCTTCCTTCCAGATCCTGCTCAAGTGGAAATTGCAGGGTCAGGCTCGATTAGGTAATGTTCATTTTCCTATGACCATTATCCAGATCAATGGATATCCATCAGTCATTTATAATTAGGAGTCATTAGATGTTTCATTATTGTTTTCCAGGAAAAGAGGAACGTCATAATCTCCTCACTCATTGCTAGCCATTAATAGCCAAACTTCAAAATCCACTCCTTAAATATTTTGTAATGTATGTTAGTAGTTCCATGTCACGATTCTCTATTCAAAATATGAGCTACTAACATTATTTCTGTAAAGATATTTTGCAAGTTTAAATACACTCTTAAACTAACAGAGAAGCATCTTAATGTTTACATTTGTGTTATATGTTTTTTGTTTTTTGTTTCTTTTTATTTATTTTTTTTTTTTTTTTTTTCCTTTGCTTTACATTATGCTATGAATGCTTTGGGAACTATGCGTGTACATGGCCTAGGGGCTTTATTTATGTAGTTCCCCATTTCATTTCTAAATTTGTTTATGAATAATTTTGTATCTTTTGTATCAATGTAATTTTTAATCGAGAATGAAATAAATGCGAATTCAATTCAATTCAATGTAACAGACTCAACAAACCCATATGCACTCTCATAAAACAGGGCCTGCACAAATCCGACTTGGTGGTGTGCCATGTGCAACGTTTTATGTTAGTCAAAAAAGTTACCAGCAACTCACTTCTTGGTTATTCTCAATGCTTCCCAACAGTTAGCCCATAGAACGAGGGGTGAAGTTTTTTTAGGTTGGAAAAAATGGTGCTACAAAATAAAACACTCAGCTCAAGAATATAGTTCAGATCATATTTCTCTAGATCTTATAACACACTAATAAGTAGTATGCTTTCAGAAGTTTGTTGCTCATAGCTACTTTTTCACCCCTACTTGCCAGTTAGTCACCTGTAAAATGCTTTTTATCTTTTGCAGCCTATATTTCAACGAAATGTTAGGTTACTTAACCCAACACAGATAGCGTTTTCCAAGTAAGTACTTCAAACGTGATTACGTGAGTGATCGTTACAAGCTTGAACGAGCACTGCAATCATTTTTACTGAAGCAATATTCTCAAAGGGAATGCACATGTCATATCAAATGCACGCTGCTAACTAAAGACAAATTAAATGAAAGGGGACCGCTCAACAAGACACTTGATACTAAAGGGATACTTAACTAACAATCTGCTCGAACATAAACCCTAAATAATATTGTAGAAAGGAGAAATAAATGCGATAAACATTCTCCAAGGCTCCCTCCTTCAAGAAATAATTTCCCTGCATGATTAAAATTCTAGGAAAGAAGCTTGTCCTATAAGCCTCTTGAAGCTTGGGTTACATCTTCGAAGGCCAAGTTGTTAAGTAAAAAGCAAGGGAAAGAGTCTCATGTTTATTATTTACAGGCCTTAAGGGCTATGGAGTATAGCAACAAGATGTTCAGAACAGAAAAGCTATAATTAATTTCTGTCTCAACAAAGCTATACCAGACTGTAGTGGAATATGTATTTTTCCATTAGTAGTTAATTTGTACCAACATGATAACGCTGGTGCGTCAAACAACTAGAAAGGCTTTATTAAAAAAGTTTGAAAATATTCTAGCTTAATAATTCTTTTATTTCCTTCATAATTACAAGATATCGGTACATCATTCCCTGTACATCAACTTTTTACAATCAAAGAAAAATATAAAAAATAAAGTATTAATGGGAAAACCACAGGAAATTTCAGCAATTATTAATGTCATAATGCTTTCAAAAGATTACAAACTTCACTATACATTTCTTCTATAACAAAGTGTAGCAGTAACGACTTGCTTTGCCATCACATCAATAATTACCCTGAGAGAAAAAAAAAACATATTTAGAATTCTTTTTCTTGTTTCACTACACTGTTCAACTCTTCACAAACATCCTCTGTAGGACAAACACATTTTCTACCCATTTTCATTTTCATGATTATAAAAAAGAGAGTGGGGGGGGGTAATTAGGCTCTTAATACATCAAGTAAAACTGAAACTAATGAAAGTAGGATATGCATAAGTTGCTACCAAGAGCAAAAAAAAAATCTAGGCCCTGTCTTATAAAGAGTTGCGATTGACCCAAATCCATCACAAGTCCTCTAATCAATAGCAAGTTTGCAGACTCCTATCTCTTATGTACATAGTTGCGATTGATATCAATCGTAAATAAGTTGTGAATAATATCAACTCTTTATAAGATGGGGCCCTGGATTGCATTTTCATCAAACTATAAGCCTCAAGATGTTCAGAACAGAAAAGCTATAATTAATTTCTGTCTCAACAAAGCTATACCAGACTGTAGTGGAATATGTATTTTTCCATTAGTAGTTAATTTGTACCAACATGATAACGCTGGTGCGTCAAAATTCTATGGACCAGACCAAAAACTATATTGTAATTGTGGAAATCAAACTTTTTTCTAAATAACATTACATAACAGGATTGAATAACTACAATCCCTTGTGATCTTAAAAAGTGAAAAGACAATCTTCCCATCCACAATAAGAGAAGAAGATGAACAAAACAAAAATAGTGTACACAATAGTAGGGGTTGATTTTGTAACGGTATGCTTTCGGTATGTCATTCATTTTAAAAATCAATCAACCCTGACCTAATACACATATGGCTGTACATACAGTATCCCACCACGGACAAATGTCCAGCTGTCTACTTAATTACTTTTGGGATTAATATGGCTTTCATCCTTGTCATGTATGCCCAATGTATTTAATTTGCATTGTTTTTAATACACTTCCTCTGTTCTGAGGCGGAAGGGTGTCAACTCTCTGATAAAATATATGAGTTTACGCCCCTCTGGCACCAAACAGATAAAAGATAAAGAAAGATAACAGATCTGCGATTCTAATCATGGATGCATTAATCAGTAATGTGCAGAAAAACAGATCAATCTGGCTGTGAAGGTACACATGAACAAGTAGTCTGCTACATTGGGTATTAATCTGATAAAAATGATCTGTTTCCCCATGCCATTGATTTTCATTACCACGTATTCTTTTGAATGTTGATTAAGGAATTGTTTAAAATTACTTCTGAAAGAGTGCACATTCAGATTGTATTTGTTTCATTATAAGAGAACAAAATATAATATTAGAAATGCAAACAATATAAAAATGACTATATTTTAATCTAGCATTACACCCTTTGTAAACAAGAAAGATTCCCCCTCCTTCAATTTCGCTCCCCAAAATTATAAAGTATCAAAACAATTAAAATCTCAGACATACCGTATTTGCCGGCGTAAAGGCGGCAGTATTTTTGGAAGAGAAAATATATAAAAAGTTGGGTGCGGCCTTTACGGCAAAAGAAAAAAAAAAAAAAAAATGAAAGTCAAAACCAGCACGAATTTGCACATATGGGACTACGAACGGTAAAATAACTATACCACTATGGTACAGGACATTTCCACACATCTTACCGACAATTTTATCTTGCATTGTTGACATGAAGACAAAAATAAACTTCCAAAAACAACATCTGCCGATATATCTTGATCTAAGTTCGTGCCAATGCATTGCAAAAGTAAAAGAAGGGCCCGTTTAATGGAGCTGCCGCGAGGCATCCAGCACGCGAAGTTGCCATTTCCAATCCATTACAATGTATACATCAGAGAAAACTGCAGTGTCTGGCATCAGTGGGGGGTGGCCGAGCGGTCTAAGGCGGTGATTATAGTCACATCAACATTTGTACGCAAGAGATCGAATCCCGTCTTCGACAAAAGTTTTGTTTTTTTTAACGTCAAAATCGGGGGTGCGGCCTATGCGGCGCTGCGACATTATCGTCGGCAAATACGGTACATGTAAAATTTAACCCCTTAAAAAAAAAAAAACATAACCAACCCTACAAATTTCAATAAAATATATTTGCTATCGCGATCACATTAGCGCGATATTGTGATTTTTTTTTTGCTATCGCTATCGTGTAACTCCAGTTTTGCTTATTTGCTACTATATTGCTTCTTTTGTGCGGATTTGGGCGTATTTTTTCTTGAGACACAGATGTTGTTTTCATGCAGGTGCAAACTTGGCAAATATAATATACCATTTCCCAAGATAAAAAAATATAATGATAAAATTGACCCACCTACCCTACTTTTCTATGGCCCGTTACTCCCATACAACGTTTTTTTTACCCAACTGAAGGGTTCCTGTCTATGAAAGCATTCAGCAGTCAATGAAGTAGGTCAAGAAAGTACATAAACAAATATAGAAGCCAGATTTCTATACACAACCCTGTGGTTAAAAGTCAAGTTAATGGCCCACTTCTCAGCAATATCCCAGAATCTGTATTATCTGCCCTACTGGTCCCAAATAATGATTTACTTTTATAAACCTCAATATTTTGATTACCCAGCTTATGCATGGGTGGATGAAGCTGCACAGTTAAGATTTCACCTCCAAGTTTACAGAATCTTTTAAATTAAGAAAAATTAAAAGAATTCTCCTCTTTTTCTGATTTTATGTGATTCATTTTGATTGTTTTGTTTTATTGTTGTTTGTTCAAAAAAGTGTTCCTTGAACTACAACCCACTTTCAAACTCAAAGACAGCCTAAACAAAACATACTGTAGCACAATTTAAACATGGGGCAGCTAACTGCCAGAAGCATTCAAAGGTTGCAGATCTCTATTTAGGTTTTTAGGGGACTGTTGTCTGTATCATTCATAAACAAATTTCGAAATGAAAATTCTCCACACACAAAAAAATAAAATTGCATGACGTTGTGGTTCAACAACAAATCAGAGTGGTCATGAACTATGGCATATAGTCTTGCAGGCCATTCAATAAAATCAGGGGCAAGGACTTGACTGCATATATACAAAGACAAGCTGAAAGAAAAGGGGGAAAATAAAATTGAATTTACAAGAAAGGTTTACTTTTGACTGTAATATATAAGTAGGTCACTTTGAAAATGAAGTAAAACATTTTGTCCTCGGTGAGAACAGAGATAGAGATAATGGCCTGAAATTGGTGTCCTTCAGAACACTATCCCACAGTGAGTTCTTAGTATGGTCAAGGCTGATTGCTTTATAATTCCCAATTTAAAATATTAAACAAGGGATTTAATAATATTAATAACAAGATCAGTGCTATTCCACATACAATTTTCATAAACTTTTTTGTTTTAAGTACATTGTGTAGAAGCAGCAGTGATAAATTATTGTTTTAAATAGTGGGGTTAAAAGTACTTGTAATAGTGGTAGAGGTAGTGGTAAGAGCAGGAAGAGTCATTGCCATTACCATCCTCGTAGTAGCAGGGGTAGTTGTAGAAGTATGAGGAGGAGGAGGACTATCATGAGGAGGAGGAGCCGAGGAGGAGGAGCAGTAGTAGAAGGAGGAGGAGGAGCAGTAGTAGTAGTAGTAGTATTGGCAGTAGTAGTAGTAGCAGTAGCAGTAGTCATCGCTGTAGCAGTTACAGTTACATTTGAGAGTAATACATCATTGTAGTATGACATACAGCCTTTTCACACACAGCTAAAATTCATCGTATCTAGAGATGATTAGTATAAACGTGTTTAAAGATAAACTTGAGTTCTGGTAAAAAAAGAAAATGAATTCTCACAGAATCTAACGAAACTTACACTGAATGTTCAAGATTACAAATAAATGTCATGTGCCAAACAATTTTTTAAAGTAAATGTATACTGGCTGAGTAATGAGCATAGAAAGATAAGGAAATCAGGGTAGTACTAGCCCCGACACCATGTGTGTTGTCCCATATACATCTTTCTGTGTAAGTGATTGTTACTTTACCAAGACTCTGCCAAATTTATGATGATTTTGATGACTCCAGAACCTTGCATTACACACTATTACTTACATGCTATATGATCAACTTTTCTGATCCATTCCACACCTTTTCTTGCACAATGCAATCGCATTACCAGAACTCAAGTTTTAAACATGTTTATACAAAATTTTCCCAGTGTGAACATCGTTTATACGATGTTGGGATAGATACAAAGTCGCGATCCATACGCCCCTTAAAGCAGGCTGCAGATACGAAGTTCGTATCTAGAGAGCTTGACATTTTGTGTGTGAAAGGTTATTCGTGTTTAAACGTGTTTCAGACGTGTTTAAACTGGATGGAGCGTGCGCTTTGATTTGATTGATTGATTGATATGACACGACCTTCAATGCGCAATGGCACTACTGCGCATTTTACGAGCAGTAGTTAATCACAAAACGATTAACGATCGCACCGAAATTTCTGTGTGTGAATGATGTCGTATGTTCAGGTGATTAGTTTAAACACGTTTATACTAATCATGTTTATAGAATTTTAGCTGTGTGTGAAAAGGCTGATATACCGGTACATGCATTATAGTAGTACTGGTAGCTGTTGTAATCAACAAAGCAGAAGTATTTCATGCACTAACAAGTCCACTTTAGCAAAGAGAGGATACCTTGCCTACGTGTAATCCTTTTGAGTAATGGCAATAACCAAAGCCATGCAGGATAAACAAAAATTAAAGGCAGCACAGTATTCATGCTTCACAGAACAGTAATGGTATCCAATTACTACACCAGACCATTCTCCTACCAGACACTATTCACCGTCAAGCTTGATTGAATTTTATTACCCTCTATACAAACTTGCACCAAACATCAAGCCCAAACCTTTTCTTTTCATACATATTATTAATTTTTTTACAGGGCCTGTACCTCAAATATAATAATGCAAATGTTGTTTTTCTGTATAGACAACCAGTTTGGTCTGCAAGGAGTCCTAACCCTAACCCTAACCCAATGAAAGAGCCAGAGTCTACTAATCACCTGGGCCGGTATTAAATTCAATACATAAGTAAGAAATTTACTAAGTAAATGGCTAAGCTAAGTAATTTACTTATCTCGTATTCAAATCGCATTTTAGACTTTTACTTACGTGAGACAAAATCTAAGTAAAATATTTACTGATAAGCATTGTGACGTCACACCGTCAATCAAAAGTAATGTGCAATTGATCCATTGCAATAAATGCGTGCTGATATATTTGTGCGCAGGTTATAATACTGCGTAAGAAAACCACATGCCTGCCAAACAAGGCCTCCAAATAATTGGTATGGAGTTGGCTTAGATTCAGAGTAAAATACTTAACCAAAAGTGTGAATTGAATACCAAAATTGGCTAAGTATTTTTTCTAAGCCAAATACTAAGTAAAAAGCTTAAATTTTGTACTTAAGTATTGAATTGAATACCGGCCCTGGATACTGCACAATACTATTATGGGACATGTAAACAACCACGCCCCTTCCCTCTAAAAGGAGAAAAGTTGTTAACTGTGTGTAAACACCGTTTGCTTCTTATTCATCATACATATATATGTAATTTATGTGCATGAGTTTCTGAATGTTTTTCTTCACATGTGTTTTCTCTATGAAAGGCTGTATTATATAGAGATTCAATTTCAATTTGGCTTAAACAACATCCATCCTTCAATATATCATTTCCGGTTTCTTGGTTAAGCAAGCATAAAAAACAACTTTAGTATTCGATTCAAAATTTAATCTTATTTAGGAATACCTTGACATTTAATATTCTATGGAATTCCAGATGACCACTGCCATTCAATCTCACTTGAAAAGGCTTCAGTGTGTGGGCAGCTTTGGGGGACGATTTCAACAAACAAGATCAAAATAGGCCTCACCTTTTAAACTAGAAAAATTTCAATGACATGAAGGATAAATCAAATTTTCAATAAAAAAATATATTGTCTACTGAGAGGCAGAGGGTCATTGAATCAGATGCAATACTCTTCTGATTCTCAATGATAGTACATGTAGTTCACGGTTTATATTAACTATCCATCATAGCGTTTCACTTATATCCTACATGAAAATAGCTTGTAATAGTTTTTATACAGACTATTTCGCTCTCTCTTTGAATCGATCAAAATTTATTTTCTCAAATGTAAACATGCATTCTACAGTAACATGTCTACAAATTACATTCTATTTCTTTTGTGAATGAAGTATTGTTGAGTGATAAAGTACTAAAAATGTCAGAAAGATGTTGTTTGATAATGTGACACTTAAAAAAGTAAAATTATCATATCGTTAAGAGTGGAATATGGAAAAAAGAACATGTGAATTATTCCATAATATATATGGCTTGTTTTTCAATATTGCATTATAACATATTTTTCTAATAGACAAGTTATGAAAATATACTTTATAAAAGATTATATGCAGAAAAAGTTTACAAGGAAACTTACTTTGAATATGACTTGATACCATTATCAGACACAGAAATACATTTGTCTTAATTGAAGATACAATTTGCAACAGACATATACATGTATCCATTTCTTTAAAAAATGTACAAGTACATAAAGTAATATACATTATTAGATTTATCCTTTAGACAATTTGAAAATTACCTTTGAAGAAAAAAATGTATGGAAAAGTTCTAGATTGATAATAATAATATTTCCATGAAAAGTCACGATTGCCATGCTTTCATCTGATCGGTGATTCAATCTATGGTGATAAAGACCAGACAAACAGAAGGCTTGATTACAAAACCTATCTCACGGCCAACTTTCTGCTATGGGTCAAGATTTATAAACATGTCACGATTTGTAAACACAAAACCACTCGTACCGCATCTGACACCTAAATATTCCTTCGGGAAATTTATTACGGAGCCATCGCACCTCACATGTAAATTGAAAAACAGAAATAAAAGTCATTCAATTACAAAATTACGGGGTAGAATGAGATGAAGAGATATCACGCCCCAGGCAGAAGAGACAAATTGTGAGAAAAAGAAAAGAAAGATTAAAAAGATAATAATACAGATAAAAAGGAAGCAAATAAAAGGGAACATATCAAAGAAAAGCATGAAAAAACCATACGATGAGATGACAGACAGACAAATAACAGAAAAAGAGCTAAAGAGAATGATGCTGAGTATTTATTGATCGATATGCTTCTATGCCGGGTATTATGTGCATCTAAAAAAAAAAAAAAAAAAGCAATACAGTTTACACAAGAGGAAAAGTGAGAAAAATAGCCAACAAGCACAGATACGAGATATTGAAAAACCTGAACTTTGCCAAATCTTGTAAAAGTAGTAAAAATAAATATTGTGATTTCTTTTGGAGACATGGAACTTTCATAAATATGAACTATCTGTTGTTGTTTTTTAAATTGCTACTGAAGTCGCTTATTTTACAGTATGAACCAGAGGCAAACATAAATTTACAGCTAGCAGTATTTTAATTGAATTTCTTTATATACTGAGGTGTGATATATATTCTGATGCACAAATGGATAAGACAGGTCTGTCGAGGGAAACATTACCATCAACTTACTATATACCGGTATACCTTTTCACATCTACAATGACCTCATCTACATTCAGGGATATTCAGGGATGAGTTTAAAAACCCTAGACATTTGTGGATCTCAATTGTATGAACTCACAAAACCAAACAGTCTGGGTCCTTTGTAGGCAAATAATGAACAATGCCATTATGCTGTATTATTAAGTTCCAAGAAAGAGAGACTTGACACAATTTACTGGACACTGAAGCAAAACACATGCAAAGAGATAGCTATTTACACACCAATTTCAGCTGGTATACAGTATCTGTTATAACTAAGATTTCAACTGTATACAAAAATGAACACAAATATAATTTTGTTCTTTTTTTTCTTAACTGTGTTCGTAATCATTGGATAATCTTATTTTTGTGATTCTGGGTAGTCGCTGGTTATTTTATAAAATCAAAAATGTCATATTATTTAATATCCATGTCATATGTCATGTCTTGCCTATTTCATTGTTATTTTGTATGTTATCATGTATATACAGGACCAATGTAAAAACAGCTTTGGCTGATATTGTCATCCTGTATGAACATATTAAAATAAATAAATAAATAAACAACATGGCTCTGTGGTCATACAAACACATCAACCTATATGCACAAGCCATATAGGTTAATTCTTTTCACAATTTTTGATCACATAGAATGAATAAGCATAAAAGATTCTGTCAAATAACAAACTCATCCGTTTGTACTGGATTCATGAAACATTCAAATAATTGTGGAAGTTTTTTTTCTGAGCTATGTTTTTGGTACCATACTGCCTTCCTGAGGTTAAAGATGTGTCTGAATTTTCATGATGATTTCTTACTCTTGAAAATGCATGAAATTACCTTTAACACCACTTTCAGGCATGGAGCAGTAAACCGCTTTAAACAATATCAGATAACAGATAAGTATTGGGCTTACACTTCCGTATCTTATAGTATTCATTGTTTGATCGTTTCCTATGTTGCGAGACCCTCCCCTCATAAGCAAAAAAATACCTCTCGCCATTTGGTTTCATGCAAGTTTTTCAGCCTTTTACTCTTGCCATTTACCTATATATCCAACTTTGCAAGGGCTTTTATCACATCATGACTGTCTACACCGCATCTCACCGCCTAGATATTGATAATTGAGCTATCTGTCTGTACGCTAGCCGGCACCGTTCTTATCATCGATGATGCAATGGCGGAGGAACGCTTGTGACATTTCTCTCCTCCTGTCAGGTGTGAGGGTTCTCACCTCCTTCAAGGATGATGGAACACATACATACCAAGGAAGAGTTCCATCCCCGCAGACAATGAATCTTATATCTTCCTTCTATCTCTTTTTTTTCTCTTACATGATTGATTTTGTGTATCATTGACGCAAGCGCTAGATTGATCAATCATTCTATATCTACATCCCTTAATCTTCCGGTGTTCTCTATTTCTAGCTTCCTCTCCCTGTATTGCTCTATTTTTTATATTTTTCTCTCATCTTTCTCATCAATGTTTTCTCAATCTTGATTCCTCCTTTATCTTTGTCTCCATCTTCCTCTAATCACTATATTCTTTCTCAATACTATTATTACCGTTCTCTTCTCTGTACAGTTCCAGGCTCTTCTCATGACCCTTCTCTTCCTTCATTTCATTCTTAATATACCCCCTCTCTCTCTCTCTCTCTCTCTCTCTGTCTTCCCATCTCTCTCACTCTTCAAGTTCAAGTTCACCTATCCTGCCATCACCTTTTCATGCTGTTTCTCTTTAGTCTTTGATGCTTTATCAAACAAATCTGCAAATGTCAAATCTGACAAGAAGTTGATATCAACTGGAATATACTTGACAGAATGGAAGGCTTAATGGACCTATCTAATCAACTCAGTGATCAAGATAGAGTAGTTCCTTCACAAAGGTAACCAACAACAATTGGACATGAACATTACCTGTACTTAGACAACCTTTATATGAACTCTTAACATTTTCATCTAATTCGAATACATAGAAGTTGGAGTCAACTTTGGCAGACTGATAAATGGGATGAAAATTTGAGTACACTAAAGGCTACAGTGCAATGTTTGTGTTCAAGATGGCTGTTAGACGTTAGAAATGTCATATGTTCTCCTGATATTTGTTTTTTCTGACAGAAACCCCCACATAATTCTTTGCCATCATCAATTTACATGTACGTCATAATGCCAAATTGTAGCTGTTAGCCAATCTATTGCTTCTTAATGAGACAGTGATGTGTCTAATCAAAGGTTAATTACATCATCATAGAATCAGTGGAAATTATGCAGGAACAATGAGTGATTAAGCTCTGGAATGCTCAGAAAGAGATCTCTATAAAAAGAGCTACAATGGACTGCATACAGACAGCTCAATTATCAATATCTAGGCGGTGAGATGCGTTGTAGACAGTCATGATGTGATAAAAGCCCTTACAAATTTGGATATAGATAAATGGCAAGAGTAAAAGGGCGAAAAACTTGCATGAAACCAAATGGCAAGCAGATTTTTTTTTCTTGACGGAAGGGTCTCAAAAGTTTTTTTAAAAATATATATATAATATTATCATGAAAAACACTTTGATAAAGTATAAACAAAAAACATTTTATACGGTATAGAATGAAGATAACACCATGTTTCTATAAGCAATGCATCACATTTGGCTCACATCAGACTGAGAGGAATTCCCAATTATACTGGCAAGAATTCACAAAGGAGGTTTAAACCATCATGTACATAACCCATGGTTAAAAATAAGTGCAAAATAAGCGTACCTTGCCTTGCGCGCGCTAATATTGGACCTCTAATGCTATTTTCTAGTCTGTACGATCGATGTTTATACAATGATTATTTATACAAGTTTTGTATAAATTTCTAATTGTCTGAAAAGGCTATAAGAAATCCTATTTCATACACATTCTCATATAAATCCACGTGGACTGGGAGATGAAAAGTGCAGACAGCTCTGAAGTGCACTGTTCTTAAGAGATGGGAAGGGCAAATGAATATAGATTGAACAAATCCTGAGGGATCATTCCAAACACATTCATCAGCTGAACAAACACAACTGATAGAATTAACATCCACATCTCTCTTCCACGTCTCTCTTCTACCTCTTTCTTCCTCGCTGCATATTAAAGAGCATTCATAATTTCATATCATCATAATATTGCAAGAGTACCGGTAATTATATGCATGGACTATGAGACAGGTAGCACAGAGAATAGGTATAAATTAGTTCTAAATCATGATCATCCACCAGTCCTTACAGAACATTTTGAATTAAAGCAAAATGTGATTAAGTTAGATTAATGATTCTTATATGAAATGATTTAGCTATCAATGAGCCTACACCCTGGAAGCTTATGATTTAGCAAAAATACTAATGGAGAGGAGATAGCAAGGGTAATCACAGAGTTGCTGATTTGTGTTTCATTGATCACAAGTTTACAATTCATCTTTTCTTTAGATTTTCCTCAAACTTTCACATATCTGTACATGTACATGTATATACAAATATAAAGTTTTGTTCTTACTGAAGCCAACAAAAGGCAAGGGTGAATTTCCCCTCTAAAGATACTGTGCCAAATTATGTTGAGATGTAAAATCAGTCCAAGGTGTCGTATATGTAGCAAGATACTAAAAGAGTAAAATAATTTCAACAAAATTGAATTTGGGAGATTATTTCAACAAGTTTAATGTTTATCGACAAGACACTTTTACCAACACACCTTTTTACATGTAAATGGTTTTTGTATCACAAGTATTTTAGTGAACTACACCAGAGTTATTTCAGTTTTAGTATTCAACAGGTGAACTGTAAACTTTCTTTTCTACTTTCTATTTTCTACTTTCTACACACATTTCGGTACTATTCAGTCACAATCTACACATAGAAAATATTTCATCGTAATCACAAACATGAGAAAAGCAGAAGAATTGGAGTGATGCCTCTTGGTTGCCGTGGTGATGAGGAGGATGGGAATAGGAATGACATGTAATCATGGAGCATGTCCAGTCAACCTAACACACATATTGATGATAGCCCTACTATGAAATGATTGGAAATTCATGCATGTACAGAAGCAATCATCAACTCTTCTAGATATCCTCCACTAGTATGCGCGTCCAGACTCTGAATGGTCTTTGCGAATGAATTTTGGGTATAGAAGGCAAGACTAGTTTGAAATGCAGCACATACATGTACAATTGTACATATAAGTCATGGCTTAGTTTTACCTCATACTTAAAGGGCAATCCAACCCTTGGAATAAGTTCATTTGTATGAAAGCAGAACAATAACAGAAACAGAATGGCAAAAGTTTGAAATGAATCGGACCAATAGTAGTAATGAAGTTATGAATGTTTGAAATATGAGATCACTAAGTCTATGCGAATCTCAAATTTGTAGACTAGTCAGTGGATTGTGATGTAGGATGTGGATAACTCTCCCATTTGCTGTGTTAAAAAATATCACTTATTTCTGTTTTTCTCCCTTGGAGCACTACTCAAAATTAATTATAGATAGCATATTATTATGAGTCTTTTGAAAAGAATAGACTCTCCTGAGATTTCAGTCATTTTATATGTTGGACCAGATGGGAAAGTAGTCCAGCACTACATCACATTGCCAATACTGCTTCAGCCAAGTGTCCATACGTTTAGTGATTACAACTTTTAAAAATTCATAACTTTCTTATATTTAGTCAGATTTTATTGAAACTTTCATCAGTTTGCTTCTTTGATTCTTCTGCTTTCGTTTATAGTAGACGTCTATTTGGGTTGGATTTCCCTTTGAGTTAGTTTATCTAAGTTTTATAATGATAGGCTTGTTTGCTTGATGGATGGTTTTGACAGAGCTACTTATTAAGGTCTGCAAACTGATTATCAATCAGTCTGCATCTACATCTGTTATGTAAAATGTGGAATATCTGTTCTAATGCACTATGACCTCCCGATAGGCTATGGTTCTTTAAAATAGCCTGTAAAATGTTGACTTATTTAGTCACAAACTACATGCTACACAGGAATTTGATTACCTAAATATATCAGGATGATAGTCCATACTAGCCCCCCCCCCCCCCCCCCCCATCCCCCTCTCCATCCTCCGCTTCATCTTCCCTTTCTCCTCTCTCTCTATTCCTGTTTTTCTTTCTGATCTGCTCTAATTTGCCCTCGCTCTCAGATCTATATCACTGGATAAGCTGTACTCCTCTTCTTCGATTACATGCCAGATCTCTAAACCTCTCTCCATTCATTCCACCTACGTATTGTTTACATGTACGTAATATGCCACTTTGCACTTGTCCCATCGTTAAATGAACCCACGTCAGGCTTAATAACGTCACAATTGTCGAGCTTGAATAACGTCTAAACTGTCAAGCTTAATAACGTCACAATTTACAAGCTTTCCATATCACTGACAAGCCTTTTCTTGGCCTCTAAACCACAGACTCTTCTTGATTTCTCTGCAATTTATCTGTTCTTGCAGTCTTTCAAATTGATATGCACCACAGGTTTTACCACTTCTTTAAAGCAAATTTAAATTGTACTAACTCCCTGATTTTTTTCCTCTTCTAGTGTTCCGGTTTATGTAAATGTCTACTTGTCATTTATTATAATGTCTACTTCCTCCCTCTACTCTGCTCTCCTCATACTCCCCCAATCACGCCTTCTTCCATTTCCTCCACTCTCGATCATCTCACCAACTTGTCTCATTATAGACCCATTTACACAGTCTAAAAATCCATATGAAAACGTCTGTGTTTGATAATTATTTTTTTTGTTGTGTGAGTTGTGCGCCTGCATCACTTGTCGCTGCCCTGCATGCGTTAGCACGCAAGCGAGGAGAGTTATGTGACCAACAAAACGTAATGATTCACCAGTGTTTTGAGAACGAGCATTAACATGCAAAAAATTAGTGAAGTTTCTGCCAGCGTTTCAAGAAACTACACTGCAGAGGTGGGAATTTTTAAATTGAATTTCTTGTCGTGTTTATCGTTATCAACTCTGACACTTCTCCATTTGAATGCTAGAAGCCTAAAGAATTTTTTTTGATGAATAACATGAATTACAGATTGTTCTGTCATCTCTTAAGTAGTTAGGTAGTTGTTAGTATTAGTAACTTCCGTCAAAACACCGGAAATGAGAAAAAACGATGGGTTTTGCTTGAAATATAAATGCAGCTATCATCCATATTCCTCTTCTTACCCACTCATTCCTTGAGCCTGAGGGACTACAATCAATTTTTTTTCAATGAAAGAAAGAAAATCCTTACCATCATCTGCATCTTCCACCTCTCATTCAACGAACGCACTTGCACTCTTCCCTCTTCTTATCACTCTCCTTGTATCCTCCTCAAGGTTTAACCTCTTTGTAAATACTGCCTATCCACCTGAACATCAATAACTCTTTTCTCTCTGAACATTAAACACTTAAAGGGTAATCCAAACCTTGTAATAAGTTCATTTAAATAAGAAGAACAGAGTGGTGAAAGTTTGAAAATATAAGATTATTAATATGAATATCAAATTAGCAATTTGGTCAGTGGATTGTGACATAGTCATGGATAACTCTCTTATTTGTAGTGCACAAAAATATCATTAATTTTCGTTTTTCTCCGAAGTACCTTGTCTCTTGAGCAATACTTAAAATATATATATATGTCCTCTAAAGAGAAAAGACCCTACTTAGTCATACATTTTTGAAAAATTGAAATTTTAGTCATATTGTGTGTTAGAACAAATGGAAAAGTTGTCAGCCACTACATCACAAAGACATAACGATTATTTGTCAAATTTCATTAAATCTGTCACCAATTTGCTTCTTTGCTTCTTCTGCTTACCTCTAAGTCATTCGCTATCAAGGTTGGATTTCCCTTTAAACTTACTAATGGCTAGGTTGATTCTAATCTTCCCTTTAGCTGTTCAGCCATCTCCCTTCCGAACCCTTTAAAAGCATTCTTCATTTTTTCTTACAGAAGCCGCATTGTCACGGTGTATATTTCTCTCTACACATTACTCCATCTACCACAACATCAATCTTTCCCTTAGCTACTAAATAAAAGAGGGGAAAAAAAACATCCCTGATGGGTTAGATTAAATTTCCACTTCCTGCTTCTCATCAGAGGTAATCCTCCTTTCCACTGGGATGTGGTTCAAAATCTGGGGCAGGCGTGATAAACAACAGGAAACTGATCACCACTCAAGCGACTGAGCTACGTACAATTTTTCCTTCGTTTCATATCCGATCCGATCGCTCCCTTTTTCCACTCTACAATCAACTATTCCACTTGGCTGTCTTTTTCTCCTCCTCCTCCTTCTTTTTCTTTTACCCTTCTTCTTCTTCTTCTTCTTCTTCTTCTTCTCTTCTTCATCTTTTTCTTTCCTCTCTTTCTCTGTCTCTCTGCCTTTCTCTCTCTCTCTCTGTCTCTCTCTTTCTCAGTTTCTCTCTCTCTATATATATATATATATATATTTCTCTCTCCCTATCTCTCACTCTCTCCCTCTATACACACTGTTTCTCTCTCTCTCTCTCTCTATGTGTGCTCTTTGTCTCTTCACTCTCTCTCCCCCTTTCCACAAATGCTATTTGACAGGTTCATTCATATCTACTGTAGATCGCTTGCTACATACGCCTTAGCTCTATGTAATTATTCATTTAACCCTTTTATGACAGGATTTATTCTTAGGGCTAAATTGATCACATCTTGTCCCTTAAATTGGCAACAATAATATTTTTATTTTATTGCTACATTGTTAAAAATGAAATGCAATGTCTGTGAAAACAATTTACATGGGAGGGAATGTTATAAAAAAAGTTCAAAATTTGCTAATATTGATCGAAAAACAATGATTTTGAATTTCTCAATGTGTTGCCAAATTGAAGACTTTTTGCTTATTTCCCCCTTTTTTAAATTCCAGACATGAACTGCAAGATAGCCATGAAACAAGAACGGATGCAGTATATGCAGAAATTTGTGCTATTTCTACTCATGAATCTGGCATATTTTTTACGGCTCAAAAGTTATTGAGCCAAACCACAAACAAATGTGGAAGGATTTGTCATGAAAGGGTTAATACCCTTCTGGCTCTAAGCAGACATCAAGTGTTTTGATGTTCTTCCATCTTTTTTTCCTATTTATTTCTCTTTTACGTATGAATTTTGATTTCCCATTGGAAAATATTACAAGTACTTGGGCAATAATGTCCTGGAAACTGGCACAAGCACAAGTAAATTAAATGTATGGAAAAACGTTCATTTCCCTGGGTAGCAACTGAAATGAATTCATTTTATTTTGTTTTACTCTGTCTGGACTCAATCCCAAAGTGAAAACTAATATAAAAATTTGACTACTTTAATCCAATTTGATTGAATCCATTTGGTAGCGAAGTGGATTAGAATGGATGCTGAAACTGGGGCACACAGATCAAAAGACTTTGCAAATATGTTGACTGGGAATAAATTATTCTAAAGGCATTAAATACTTATAAAAGCTTACTGTATGATATAGATTTTGTCTCTTATTAATGATGAAAAAGGAAATGAATGATAACAAGATAATCTCACTTTACAAACGTAATTCCAAGAAGTACCTTAACTTTCATATATTTATTAAAGCAGACTAGATTTCTATTTGTTTTCATGATATCAAAAAGCTTGCAAACTTGTTTCACTAGAATTGTGAAACTAACCTCAGAAATATTTCTTCCAGGCAAATTTCTATCTGGATTGGAAAGGAAGACATTTACTCTCCTTTCAGGTTTAAGTTAAAAATGACTTTCTACATTTATGATGATTCACTATAAACCGTGCATCATATAATAAAAAATCCCAAGGAAAAAATGAATTGGCTATTCATACAGGAAGCACATTAATCCAAATTGATGGATACATATACATGAGTGATGAAAAATAATTGTCAGCGTCTTCATTGCCCACTGATCCCCTCTCTCTCAGAAACACCAAAACGATTATCATAGTTCTTTGAATTTCAGCTCAAATATTATCTTTTCAATGAATATTAAATGAGTGGAAGAGGGAGATTCCGAGTATTGGGCCATTATAAGAACTACCACATTATGCATTCATAACGCTGAGCGCTCCATCCTACCATGCCTGATGATCATTTTCAATTCAAGCACTCTTTATGAATAAGTAACGACAAAAAGAAAATGATTAAGCTTTAACTCTTTGAGTAGTGTAGTAGTGTACATCGGCCTGATGAGCCGTTCCCCGGAGGCTAAAATGGAATCACACCACGTGCACGTAAATGAAATTCAGTAAAAAATCATCTTGGCTTTTTCCTTAAAGATAAACTTGAGTTCTGGTAAAAAAAAGAAAATGTATTCTCACAGAATCTAATGAAACTTACACTGAATGTTCAAGATTACAAATAAATGTCATGTGCCAAACAATTTTGGAAGAAAATGTATACCGGCTGAGTAATGAGCATAGAAAGATAAGGAAATCAAGGTAGTACCAGCCCCGACACCATTTGTGTTGTCCCATATACATCTTTCTGTGTACAGTGATTGTTACTTTACCAATACTGGGCCAAATTTATGATGATTTTGATGATTCCAGAACCTTGCACTACACACCAATACCTACATGTATGCTATATGATCAACTTTTTCTGATCCATTCCACACCTTTTCTTTCACAATGCAATCGCATGACCAGAACTCACCTTTATCTTCAACATGCTTGGACAAATAGGAAATGATAAAAAGCAAAAGGGAATCCAAATGTTATTTGGCTTACCATAACAAATGTTTTATATTATACCGTGTGCTTGAAGGCAGAAGAACGTTAACTCTGTATAATACTTAATTCCCTTTTTGCTCTAAACATACAATATACTGAATATTGTACATGTATGTACATATAGTAGCATGGGGCATGACAAAAGTATGACCTACAAAATGTAGTGTCCATGCACTTTTTGAATCATGGCACAGGAAAGTGATGTTGCCTTGAATGCTTATTATAGCTAATGTGCAGATCATCCCATTGGGTATGAGAGAGAAGCGGTAATGAGGTGATAGAAGGAGACAAAACCTCCTAATTGGGATATAATTAGAAACCAGGTAGCACAGAAATAGCATGATGCAGAAAAGGGCAGGATAATTGAAAGGGAGGAGAAATCTAGTATATTTCAACCTCAGCATGGGAGTAACCTAATAAAAAAGGGATGAAAAATATGACAGAAAGCAACACAGGAAAGAGTCAAGCATAACATCAAAAAGCATGGATGGGACATATACTTAAAACCTATTAAATTACTTCTACAACTTGATTCAGTATCTGTGGAGTTACTACGGGACCCACTATTCCCCAAATTGATCCATAAAATATTCAAACCTTATACCAAGCAATAACACTTGTCACTCCCTCGGCTATGAACGAACGAGGCCAAAATCATCCAGCAAATTTATCTTTTCCACTTCTTGTTGATATGACTTGACCTTTCAATTTCATATAGACTTTTACTAATGATGCATTGCCAACCCAAGCTGGATGAGGGCAGGGTTATTTAGGTAATTTAGGTAATGAATGGCATAGAATTGACACTAATGAGTTATAAATGAGCAAGATTTCGAGTAGACACTTCAATTGGGTGATACTGAGCAGATGGATGAAATAACCGAAAATGTTAATTCCTTGGTCTTCAGTGATAATATTACTGTATTTGTTTGGAGCCAGAAGGGTGTTAACTCTGTATACAAGTATATGAGAAATAATGCCCTTCTTGCTTCAAAAAGACAATTAATGGAGCTCAAATATTGCCCGTATGAGTAGAATTGATGGAACGATCTATCATTCAAAATTTCACATCCCTTAGAATAGTGATACCATTTCTCTTAGCTTAAACAAAAATACCTATTTCAGTATGGATAACACGACTATCACAGAAACTGACATATTAGAACGGTGAAAGTGGCGAGTGAAGATTTTTCCATAATATCTCCTATGCAGGCTGTGCTGATGGGAAAACACATTATTCCATTCCATTTATACGTTGCGATGTAATATTTCCCGTGAGCTCAAACAATATTACCGATGAAACGAATCGTCATAATGCGCTTAAGGGTTTCTGGCGATGACATAGGATGCCCAGATATTGCTGAGGTGGATAGTATCGATGGAAAGATCCATTATTCAAATCTCTCAAGACCGCAATATGATCCTGTTAGTCCCGGATGATATCAACACAGATAGTTTGTATGATGGCAACCATATAAAATATTCATATCTTTCTTCTCTCCCTCTTCTACTCTTTATTTTCCCATCTCTCTCTCTCTCTTTCCCTCTCTTTCTCTCTCTATCTCTCTTTCTCTCCACCTCTCTCTCTCTCTCTCTCTCTCTAAATTGATCTTCCATAATATTCAATAACCATGGCAAAATGATGACTTTTCAAAAAGAACAAATATTACATGTGTATACCTACATACACATAGCACTATTTGTCATAATTTATGACACAGAAGAAAATGAGCTCATGTGATATGCATTACTAAAACACCTAGCGGTACATGTACGTTCAGTTAACATAATTGACAGACCTACTTTGAGAGCGTAATAACCTGAATCTTTAATCTCTCTTAAATGCATCAAAATCGTAAGCTGCTTCACTATGATTACAAGATATTGAGAAGCAAAGATGGCGAGAGAGATAGCGAGAAAGAAAAAATATGGGACAGGAAGAAAAATCTTCACCGTAATTCAAATTTCAAGTAAATATCAGTAATATTTCTCATTAAATTTTTTTTCCCTCTGTCTCTCTCTCTCTCTTTCTCTGTCTCTCTCTCTCTCTCTCTCTTTCTCTTTCTCTTTCTCTTTCTCTTTCTCTCTTTCTCTCTCTCTCTCTCTCTCTCTCTTTCTCTCTCTCTCTCTCTCTCCAGTCTCTACACAACTTCATTAGTCAGATATCGAAGAGCCAGCAATTTAATTAGCACAGTCCTGAAATAACTTTTCTCAGCGAACACTCAATTAGCAGACCATTTCATCACTGTGCTTTTTGTGGGAAACTTGTCATCATCCCATTGTTAATGAAAATAATAGTCCTCTATCTGGCAAGATACTGCTTGAATTAGCAGTAAAAATGTTCCCTGACTTAATTCTCAATGCTAGAGTGTACCAGCAATCATGAGCTACCACCATCTCATGTACACAAGCATTTATTTTTATTTTTAAAGAAATCACATTTCTAATACCATTAAGGTTCCATTCTTGGGTTTGAATGGAGACAGGAAACTTCACCTTTGGCCTTATTACCTGGGAAGCACTTATCAATCTAATTTCTGAAGCTCTAGCTGATGAAGAAGTGCCTTCGCTCTCTCTCTCTCTGCCTCTCTGCCTCTCTGTCTCTCTCTCTATCTCTCTCTCTCTCTCTCTCTATCTCTCTCTCTCTCTCTCTCTTTCTCTCTTTTCTCTTTCTCATCCTGTCTTCTCAGCATATCCATCCTTTTTTTTTCCTGTTCGTCTGTAATCTGCCTACTTTAACAAACAGGAAACAAGGGGGGGGGGGGTGAAAGATTAAATTTTAGCCAAACGTCTTCAGATATTAACTTTGAGATGCCAGAAATTAACTGCTGCACATTTCAATTGAACGTTGCTAAGATACTCACCGACATCAGCTACGATACTGCCAGGTTCCAGCTCCAACAGGAACTCCTTAACCCTGGGCCATGCCTTGTACCGCGTATCACTGAAGTGGGGCGCGATACGTTCATAGACATCATGGACATGTTTCTTCTCCAAGGCAACGGACTCTGCTTCACGATCCATGGGATAGGGTCACAGGTCACGACCCCTAGATGGGTCACCTTTCCCCAGATAAATGATGGCTTGGTGGGTAATGCCACATGGAGTAGTCAACAAGATCTGGAAATAAAGTTATATGAGAAATGCTCATGGTTAGAAAAACGATTTGATAAAGTAGAACTGAAATATAGAGATCTATACAAACTAAATTCATTCAAAAACGGATAAGGTTTATTTATGCAAGGATGATTGAAAGACATTCACATATAAATACAAAGAGAGAAAAAGAGACAGAGAGAAAAAAATTAGAGGCAGAGAGAGGAAAAGGCAGAGAGAGGAAGAGGCAGAGAGAGAGAGAAAGAGGCAGAGAGAGGAAGAGGCAGAGAGAGGAAGAGGCAGAGAGAGGAAGAGGAAGAGAGAGGAAGAGGCAGAGAGAGAAAGAGGAAGAGAGAGGAAGAGGCAGAGAGAGGAAGAGGCAGAGAGAGAGAGAAAGAGGCAGAGAGAGGAAGAGGCAGAGAGAGAGAGAAAGAGGCAGAGAGAGGAAGAGGCAGAGAGAGGAAGAGGCAGAGAGAGGAAGAGGCAGAGAGAGGAAGAGGCAGAGAGAGGAAGAGGAAGAGAGAGGAAGAGGCAGAGAGAGGAAGAGGCAGAGAGAGGAAGAGGAAGAGAGAGGAAGAGGCAGAGAGAGAAAAAATTAGAGGCAGAGAGAGAGAGAGAGGAGAGAGAGAGGAGAGAGGCAGGCAGAGAGAAAAAATTAGAGGCAGAGAGAGGAAGAGGAAGAGAGAGGAAGAGGCAGAGAGAGAAAAAATTAGAGGCAG
The DNA here is from genome assembly GCF_000002235.5 of Strongylocentrotus purpuratus. NCBI lineage: Eukaryota > Metazoa > Echinodermata > Echinoidea > Camarodonta > Strongylocentrotidae > Strongylocentrotus > Strongylocentrotus purpuratus. The sequence goes on from NW_022145596.1 coordinate 5,883,311, forward strand.
AGAGAGGAAGAGGAAGAGAGAGGAAGAGGCAGAGAGAGAAAAAATTAGAGGCAGAGAGAGGAAGAGGAAGAGAGAGGAAGAGGCAGAGAGAGAAAGAGGCAGAGAGAGGAAGAGGCAGAGAGAGGAAGAGGCAGAGAGAGAAAGAGGGAGAGAGAGAAAGAGGGAGAGAGATAGAAGGAATAAATTTACAGAAAGAACTGAATAGATGAATTTCTTTTTAAAGAAAATGTGACAGAAATGTGGCAGAGGTCCATATGAACTCCAGCCATGATGTTTTACAATATTCCAATCTACTTTTCACTCAAGAAAAGTTAAAGATTTCAAGATGTGACAAGCAAATCCCTTGCATACAGCATTCATCTTCAATGATCGAATATATACATGTAGAATAGTCCTACCGATATCTGCATCCCTTGTCCCATTAGGATATGCATGGCCCAACATACAATCACGGGTAAGACATACATTTAAAGGTCACACAATCAATATATATCAACATGTTTGCCAAAACAAATACTATACATTCATATCTGCATTAGATCTTCTTTTTTTCCTTTTTTTTTATTGAATTAATAATATCATCATGAGCTCTAATGTGTCATCAAATAGTGTGCCAATCATTACTACCTACAATTTTTTTTTTTAACCATATCATTAGTGAATATGTACAAAATCTCCCGAGCATAAAGTATCAGGCATGACCATAATATGGATCCTGAAAAAATAACCTCTTTCTATTACACCAATACACCTCTCATCCATCATCACTTTGAAAATGTTTCTTGGCAAAAAAACTTTAAGGCAAAATACTTACTGATAGTGATAAGCAATGTAATGTCAAATGATCAATCAAAAATAATGCCCAATCAAAATAATGCCCAATCAAAATGTTGCATTAAAATAAATGCACGCTAATTTAATTGTGCACAGCTTGTTATGACTGCATATGAAAACTACAAGCCAGCCAAACATTGCTTCTGAAAAAATTGACTGAAGTCTGCTTGGGAGCCTTTTAAATTTAGGGTAAAATACTTAGCCAAAAGCATCAACTGAATACCAAAGTTGGCTAAGTATTTTATCTACGCCGAAAATTAATTTAAAATACTCATATTTCTGACTTAAAGGTAATACAAAGTTTTGGAAAATTATGAAAATTGGGTGGATAGTGATTCTTTACAATTTTGATATATTTGGATGCCCCTGAGGATGTATTAAAAGCACTAGAAAATATAGCCCCTAAAACACTTGTGCTTTCGATAAAAATTTAATATAAAAATTTACTGGTGCTCCCGGTAAATTTCTGATATATTTCAAATAGCGCCTACGGCCGTACAATCGTAGGTGCGACCCTGAAAATCTCAGAATATGTAGTTGTGATATATAATTTCAAGACGGGAATAGCTAATTGGTCGATTTTAGTCAAGAAACATTGTTTGATAGCTTAAGTATTATCTTAACCTTGAGAGGAAGCTATACAACATAAATAGTTTATTATTTACAATTTCATAACTTTAGACTCAATTTCAAACACGACAACGATCACTGAATAGTGTAGGATTGCATATGCTTCCAATATGTTCATTTGAACCAAATTCATGACCCTATACCAAAACTCTGTATTACCTTTAAGAAATGAATTGAATACGGGCCCAAAATATCATCAACTGCGGCTACTAAAACGTATGATAATTACGCAGTCTTCTGTTTTCCCATCTTTAAGTCTTTAAGATGCCCTTTCTAACACCACACCCATGGGTGCCAATCATTAAAACATGACTATGTCTTGCCTTTCATGGCATGGAAATTAATTCCGCAGATGACAACCCGGACTTTTGAGATAAATCTTAAAGCATCCAGGTCTTGAAGTAATATGAACTGCTCGGGGTCCATCAAATACATCGCATCACAATATTCCAATCCCTGGTCATTTGCCCCACCATCATCATCATCTTCACAGCTACCAACGACTTGAGAGCAGACAAGTACGACTCCTTGAAATCCGACCTCACACTCAGCACAAACTTACGTCATCTGGGGGGTGTTTCACAAAGATCCTAAGTTTAACTTATCTCTAAGTTGGACTTAACAATTATGGATAGCCGTTAGCATCTATGAAAATATTTTGTATAAGTTATTTTAAAAGGCATAAAATGTTGTTTTAAATAGTTCATATTTTCTATTATCAAGGAGATTTCATGTTCTTGAAGTGGAATTTACAAAAAGTCTAAAATACTTGAACTTTTGCTTTGAACATATTTTATTTTAAGGCTACAAATGGCTCTCCATAATATTTAAGTCCAACTTAGAGTTAAGTTTGACTTAGGATCTTTGTGAAACACTCCCCTGATGTTGACTTCGGGCAAACATCAATATGCTGGTTAATTTTCTAGGAACCATATTGGCGTATTGACAAAAATCATTCACTTTCCGCCTTCTCTCTCAACCGAATGCGCGAGGGCGGGTTGATGATCGAACTGTTTTCTTGATGGTTGATGGTGGTATGAATGGGAAGAATGAAGTGGGCAGAAACGGAAAGTCTCAAGGCACTATTAAAGGTAGAGATGCATTCTCTCTGTCAGAAAAATACATTATCAAGCACGATTAAAGATAAACTTTAGTACTGGTAATGCGATTGCATTGTGAAAGAAAAGGTGTGGAAAGGATCAGAAACAGTTGATCATGTAGCATGTAAGTATTGGTGTGCACTGCAAGGTTCTGGAGTCATCAAAATCATAATAAATTTGACCGAGTCTTGGTAAAGTAACAAGCACTCACATAGAAAGCTATATATGGGACAACACACATGGTGTCGGGGCTAGTACTATCTTGATTTCCTTGTCTTTCTATGCTCATTACTCAGCCAGTATACATTTTCTTCCAAAATTGTTTGGCACATGTCATTTATTTGTAATCTTGAACATTCAGTGTAAGTTTCGTTTGATTCTGTGAGAATTTTTTTTTTTTTTTTACCAGTACTGGAGTTTATCTTTTATATGACAGAGAGTCCTTCAGTGGTGGATACAAAAAGGGGTAAACAAGAAGTACCGGTATGTGTTCTTTATTTTTTAGACAAACTACAGGTATCATAGATCTGCACACTGAAGAAAAAAATGTATTCACGATGGTGGATCTCTTAACAGCTGGCAGGGATATTAGTATCATTGGACATAATCACTTCAAAGCTCATCATTTAAAACACTACTATGATTTCAAGACTATTAATTCAAATGATCAGGAATCTACTATATATCGTGTAGATGTGATGAATACATTTAGCAGCTCCATTAGAAAGCATGTATGGAGAAGCAATTGTTTTCAGCGGAATGACACATAAATTAATATCGGATGCACATGAAAAATGATGACACAAAATACTCCCTAGAGCTCAGAGTGTGCACTGTAAATGCAAAGACTGTCATTAAATCTGATGATACAAGTAATTAAAAAATAATTGCAAACTGCTGAGGTCATTTGCTTGTACAAGTAAATGGAAAAGTGGTACGTATGTTGTTATTACAATTCGTCCCTATTTTCACGAAGTGACGATAGTGAATGAAAATTGCATACAATTTGCGTGCAGATTTTCCTCACTACCGTCACCACGTGAAAACAGGAACGAATTAATTATCAAAGCAATTTTATTTTTCAATCAGCTATTTGTTACAGTAAAGATAATGATCGATCATGATCCTTTTTATCGCAAACTCCCCACACACATGCATAATTCATATTTCTCCCTCTAGGGAAAAATCAAAAATTAATAAACTAAAATGTGTGAAACACATGGTTGATAGGTATAATGAATTCTCAGATGGTGTCTCCCACATGTGATGCCCGGATGCAATTTTGTTAATGAGATAGAGAGGTCAAGCCAAGATGAAGATAGGCCTAAAGATAATGATTACAGTGGTAATGAGGCGACTGAGGATCAGTAGACTGTTGTCATGGTAATTGAGCCATGATAATGGTGACGATGACTGATGAAAGGTGGTGATAATGGTTACAATGGCTTTAGGAAGTCGGAGCTTCTAGCAAAAAAACACATTATGAACAGGGCTCTTTGGCAATAGTAAAGATATTGAATACACGTATGATGATGAATATGTGTACTGAAGAAGATACTTAATACATACGACAGTTCTTATGGCTAAAAATATCAGATATGTTATTAAAATTAGAGTGGTTTAAACTGATCAACGGGTCTGACTAAAGGTGAGACTACTGGGGTCTAGTTTACCTAACATTCCACAGCACGCGTGTTATTAAAATCCACCCAAAGGGTTTGACCGAACCATGATGGCCATGATCAGGCTTCGTGATCTTGAATAGCTAATATTTCACGTAGGCCAACGTAATAACATAAAGTACACCATGTAGGGTCGTGTCATCACAGCAATCTTTTTTCCCCTTTTTTTTGTGTGCACAGAATGCGCCCTACATTTTCCTTCCACAGGCTCTTATTACAATTTATTGAAACAGTGACAACTACATGTATTTCATCTCAGTGAGAAAAGGTTTCATTACATTTTCTGAAGCAAACAATGTGACTTTCACAGAACACAGTTCAAAATTTTCTATGTCCCTTCATGCTCAAGGCTATATATTTGTTCTCTTACTTTATGAAAAACAAAAGTAGAATAAGACCCCAAATACGTGAGAAATATTAAGAATGATATACCCAGAAATCACTACATCACAGATCAACCTTGGAGCAGGAAGCATTTATAAAGCCTTGTTCACTTAAGATGCGGTAAACTACCTTTAAAACACTGACGGGGGAAAAAAATTAATAATAACTGGTATATATATCATAATCCGCAATCAACTGTGTATGCTTACGGAAAGTTGTTGGACACAGCAATGTTTGTAATCCCATTTTGCCATTCATTTACATGAAAGATAATTTTATTTTTCCACAGCATTTTAGGTGGTTTACCCTATTACACCTATGTATGAACAAGGCTTTGTGCCCTCTGCTCCTTTAGCCAAATTGGCAACCTGGTTCCATTATTCATTGTAAGCCATCCGGTAATTTGAAAGAAACCTTCTCATGACAGAATACCATGATTTGCACTATATATTATGGACAAGGAACTTACAGCAGAAAAGAGTTCTCGAGGGCATCGAGGCACAAGAGATCTTTCTGTCCATTTGCATATATATTAGCAGATGGAATATGAGAAGATTGAAAAAAGCATAAACCCATGTCAAGACGCCCTTCTTGGATATTACAATGCAAAATGCATGATTGTTGAAAATTATAATTTATCACATAGAGTTACAACTACATCATTAGGAAACGGAGCAAGTAAATACATGTACCATCTCAATCAGGCTTAATGTTACCTAGACTTTCATTGAGATACATCAACAAATTACTGTTTATAACTAACATCATTCACTATGTCATTTGCATTCGCTAAGATACATGTACCTAATATCAATCTCTATCTATAAATACCTAATATGTATTTTTCCATTAGTACTTTTAAAATTGTAAACATGGAACAATGCCATGAAAGATAAAAGAAATCACCCCATCAAGAATACAACATTCATATTGTGTAGCACAGTGTAACAAAACATGATACTTGGTCTTGGGGGAGAATCGATGGATAATAACAAAGAAAATTAACCAATTAATATGTGCCTCTATTTATAATCTGCTAATTATCTGTAGGAAACAAAATATCTATTATAACAACTAGGCCAATCGTTTGAAATAAAAGCAAAATGCACACTTTGTTGTGAGGGAATAAGGGAGATTTTGTCCTTATCCGTCAAGTACAATTTTGGTTAGCTTGAAAATCTGAGCTGTCTTCTCTCATGAGGTTTTTAGCTGCTAATTGCTTTGTAGAGTCACTTGCATTGTTTCAGAGTATTCTGTTTCCATATACTATAAATAGATGGCCACATGCCTTCTTAGTTCTACATTATTTTGGACTTGCAGTCTTCTATTATTGGATGTCAACAGCTTTTTTGTCTCTACTTTTTGTCCTTCTGAGTAAATATATCCGATTGATGTTCCACGAAGATATAAATATCAAAACATGCATGATATAAGCTATGTGTCTTTGTAAGAATCTTCAGGAGAATCTGGAGAATCAGGATACATGTACACATCTGAGAAACCAAGTCATTCACTGCATTAATTGCTTTTTTCATGGCAAAATAACAACATTTTGCTGCATTCAATGTTATAAATCAAGCATTTGAATTGTTTGTTCAACTACAGTGTAAGTGCCAGGTTCGATGTTATAAAGGCTCAGAGTGTAGTTTAGATATTTCAGATAAAATTGCAGACAGACACTTTGGCCTGTACATCGAATTCAGAACGGGAATATGCAGAGGGGTGTAAAACTAAATTAACTTTTATTGCTTTCACTTAAAATACTTTATGTGTACGATTAAGAAAGAATCTTGCTGTAACTCCCAGCATTTTGAGATCACATGCACAATTGGTATACAGAATAAAAAACAAACAAGAAAACAAAATCTGCGAACCAGAAGCAATTTGAACCTACTGCCATCTGGGCAGCGACAGTACCATCAGGTAAAATCATTTTGAAATTACATTCCTATAGGAGAAATGTAGAGAAATTAGAGAAATTAAAGAATGTTATTGTATCGTTTGTTATGTATGAAAACCTACATGTAAGATGGAAGCCTACACTCTACAGGCACATCTTGATTGCTAATACTACTGATGGTAATCATATATTATATATCAAGTTATCAACAATTTAATAGGGCATAATGATAATAACAACAGCAACACCACCATCACCAATAACAACAACAAAATTATACTATAAATATTAATAACAATAATAATAAAGATAATAATATAATAAGCAAATAATTGCAGTTGATGAAGGTGATGGGAAAAACTATCACTTCTGAGGCGATCTGGATGTAGCTATCTTTCAGATCGCTTATGCCTAGGTCACATATAAACCGGGCCCCGTACGATTTTCCATACCCGGCGGCTTGCCGTGGATTTAGAGACCGTACGGGAACCGTCCGATTTTCATTTCTACGGCATGTGTGGTCACATATTCTGCGGCGCCCGGGAGGTGCCCGGAAAAAATTGGTCGGGTGAAATGCAAGGCGCCCGTAAAGATGCCGGCCGGTAAGCTTACGTGCTCCGTCCGATGAGCAGGTGCACCCGTGGCTCCCGGAAGGTGCCCTGCCGGGGCCCGGCCGGGGTCCTCAAGGCGCCCGGCCGGGTCCCGTGCGGTGCACTGAACTATGTGTCCTCTGAAATCCGCACCTCCTATATTTAAAGCTGCGTTGTACATTTTGAGATGCTGCCGTGAGGGGCCCGCACGGGCAATATTCATTTCAAATTTCCCCCGGCCGGCAGACGCCCGGTGTTGTGCATATAACCCGGGGCTCTTGAGGGGCCCGTGAGGGAGCCGTAGGGTACACGTACGGCACCCGTTAGCACCGCAAGGTGCCCGTAAAGATTTTTCATGAGAATTGACCCCCTGAAATCGTGAGGGGCCCGTCCGGACACCGTCCGAAGCCCGCACGGGACCCGTAAGGTGCCCTGAGGGCCCTTCACGGGCTCTCTACGGCCTAACAGTCAGATAAAAACGCCGGGAGAATTGGGAGCAGCCGACTCAGCACCACGGCGCCCGTACGGCTTCAAAAACTGTCCCGGCGCCCCTAGGATCTTTACGGTAGCCGGCCGGACACCGGCCGAAAATTCCCAAAATGTCTGATTTTACTCGCCGTACGGGCCCCGGAGTGTATATGTGAAAGCCCCATTAGGAAGTGATAGTTTGCCATCGCCTGAAACCAAAAGGTGATTATTTGCTTTATATTCCACATCAGAAACATTTCACTTCTTCCGTCATTTTAGAGCAACAAGTCATCAATTAACAGCTAGCAAACGATGTATGATACGTACAGTGCATGCAGTATGGTGGTGTGACCATATAGTTCGCGCGTGACCAAAGTTCGCGCACTAACACTAAAAGCGCTTAAAGAGGAGAGCAATACGCAACGTATACAATTAAAGTGCGTTGCACTGTGTAGATAGTACAGTACTTCTATCTTCAGTGAAAGTGCGTTGTACCAAGAAGTTACTAGTAACATCTTGGTTGTACTGTGTAGATGGTACTACTATCTACACAGTGCAAAAAACTTTTCTTCTCCAATCAATGATGGGCTAACTATCTTTCATCACATGATTTACTTTTGACCAATCGTAGAGCAAGATTCTTAGTACAGGTGTATGTGGAATATAATAATAAATATCATATTCACAATTATAATAACAATTATAATAGTAATTGGTGATGATGATGATGATGATGGTGGTGGTCGGGTGGTGGTGGTGGTTGTGGTGGTGGTGGTGGTGGTGGTGGTGGTGGTGGTGGTGGTGGTGGTGGTGGTGGTGGTGATGGTGATGGTGATGGTGATGGTGATGGTGATGATGATGATGATCATCATCATAATAATGATAATAATAATAATAACAATAATCATGATAATAATAATGATAATAATAAAAGTGATAATAATCTTAGGCCCTAAGTTATAATAATAATTAGTAATGATGATGATGATGATATGATGATGATGCCAGTGATGACAAAAAGCCGAACCACCATATTATGAATTGGTCAAACATTAATATAAGAATTATCACAAATTGTAATAATGATCACAAATTACAAGAAACAAAACCCTGGGAGCTGGGCAGCATCAAAGGGTCTGTTTACTATTTATACTAGTTTATCATTAATGCACATTTCATTCACTCATCATGATTACCACAATGGACAGAATATTGTCGATAACATCATCCTTTTCTCTCCAAGTAGCACATATGTTCCAACAAACACAATAGATTTTTTTTTCTTCTCATAATCGCATAAGCAGGATTCTGAATACTGAATACTAAACAGCTAAACATGGCTACTCAGTCGGAACACAATCACAGCTCACAGCCGGCGGTGGATAAAGAGGCTTCACACGGCTCCAGCTACGCCGCATTTCAGGCGTATCGAATTCATCACAACCCGCTGGTTTTCACTGAGAAAACTGGCAAAAGCATATGTCTCTTCAGTGGTATAATGCAATACCGTTACTATATATGACTTGAGCATATGCAACTAAGAAAACAAATTGAATTCACATACCTATACGATATTAACTGAGCTGGATGTGGTGGAAATAAGGCAGAAACACGATCAGAAGACAAGTTTTTGAGACACCTGTGTCCCAGCCGAGGCTCTATGCCAGCGCAGCCTAGATGAGATGACACGTAGCGTATAGCAGGCGTCTGCACAATACTGGTCGTGTATTGATTGTATGAGTGAATTATACCCACGCAAAACTTGGCGCTGTGATGCTGTACTTGCACGGTTTACACACAAAGCTCATTGGTTTGTCGTCTGCTAATATCCTCATCCGATCAGCACACATTGTATAAAATCATTGTTGTCCATATCGTAAAATGATGGAAAATAGGATTATTTATTTCACCCTTGCATCTCAGACTGACTGACATCATCATCCCAGGACAGCTTCTAGATCATGATCATTCAAAGGTTCAAGGTTCAAGGAAAGATGATAACCCCCCCCCCACTCTTTTTTCTTTCTTTTTTTTCCTTCTCTCCTTTCTTTTCTTTTCTTTCTTTTTTTCCTCTCCTTCCTCTTTTTCTTATTCTCTTTCCTTCTTCTGTTCTCTATCCTCTCTTTGCCTTTCTTTCCTTTTTCTTTGCTTTTTTTTTCTTCTTTTCTTTCTCTTTCCCTCTCGATTAATTTTTTTTACCTCCCCCTTTTCTCATTTTTCCCGACGGCACCGCAATTTTACCTACAATATCCTAACAGGTGGGGATGTCGCACCCCACCCCCCCCCCCCCCTTTAGCGACGCACCTGTCCCCAGCCCCCCCCCCCCCCCATTTTGAGTATGAATAATGGCAGGTCATTTTAAAATTCAATTTGCCGATTAAAATCAAAGCATGAAGGTTATACTCAAATTTTATTTATTAAACAAAGGATGGCAAAAATCGCAGTTGTAGTGTCAATGTCTAAGAATTAAGAGACATGCAACGCTTCTAATGGTCCTCCTTAAATATATCAACTACTTTTCGACGCATCCCCGGCCAGAAGTGTTTTCTTTATTTCCCTCTTCCTTCCTCCATCACGGTCGAATTATCCCCCTGGATCCAATATGAGTTTTTGTTATTGTTGGTTTTTTTCTTTATTGATTTCCCTGCACCGAAACAGCATTGTTTCGTGTATTTCATCCTCAATATCGGATAACCATGTACAGAAATCGTTTCGTCTTCTTCTTCTCTTCTTCTTCTTCTTCTTCTTCTTCTTCTTCTTCTTCCTCTTCTTCCTCTACTTCAGTTTTTCTTCTTTTCTTCTTCTATATCTTCTTCTTCTTCTTCTTCTTCTTCTTTTTCTACTTCAGTTTTTCTTCTTCTTCCTCTACTTCAGTTCTTCTTCTTCTTCTTCTTCTTCTTCTTCTTCTTCTTCTACTTCAGTTTTTCTTCTTCTTCTTCTACTTCAGTTCTTCTTCTTCTTCTTTTTCTTCTTCTTCTCCTCCTTCTCCTCCATCTGAACTTTTTTCCTATTTCCCCTCTCCTTCATTTTATCCTTCTCTCTTATATCTATATGCAAAATTTTGAAATTAAAACCCAACGCCCAAATGAGGGCGCTGGATTAATATTGAATAGCAGTAAGATTGCTGGTTTCCGCGCTTTCAAACTTTCTCTAATTGTTCCGTTTCCTATCTCCGCCCCCCCCCCCAAAAAAAAATGACCGTCTCTGTATATGTCTGTCTGTCTCTCTCTCTGTCTCTCTCTGTCTCTCTCTCTCTCTCTCTCTCTCTCTCTCCCTCCCTCCCTCCTTCCGTCACTCTCTGTCTGTCTCCCCCCCCCCCTCTCTCTCTCTCTCTCTCTCTTCCTCTCTCTAATTTATTAATTCCCCTACTCACGTTTTACATCGCTATATTTATATTTGTGGACAAAACACAATTTAAAACCCAAAATGATAAAGGGCATACGAGTGGCATTGCTTTTTTTCAAATTATCTATTATCTATTTCATTTCTATTCCATAGTGCATAATGCATGTCCTCCAATGATATTCTAACAATTCGTGGAATAGCGCCATCTCAAGAATTAGCGGTACTACATTTCTGTGCCAATGACAGATTAGATGCTTGTGAATCATCTGACAACTCATATCGGACTCCAGTTTGCACATTGTAAAGTTAAAGAATGTAACATTTATTTTAGAGAAAACCTTTTATTGCATATATCCAAATACTGTTTTCTTTGGATCCTACTTCTTAACTATATCTTCTTGACAAAATCAATCGAGGCCCCAAATATTATTTTGTGCATCAGTATTGAGAACCAACTCTGTGTACTTTCTGTTGAAATTAGAGAGTACGTCTTATAGCAAAAGTTGTCGGAAATGACAGGCAAAATAGTTAAATTTGTAATGATAATTAGAATAACTAAGGAATTGACATAACACACCATCATATTTTAGGCTATTTATGATGGGTTCCCCCAATACATGTAAATGTGTATACTCGAGTCTAAAACTATAATGAATCTCTGTCTGTTTCCTTCTGTCTACCCCCCCCCCTCCCCCTTTCTCTGTCTATCTCTATCTCTCTCTCTTTCTCTCTCTCTCTCTCTCTCTGTCTCTGTCTCTGTCTCTCTCTGTCTCTGTCTCTCTCTCTCTCTCCCTCTCTCACTCACTCCCCCACCCTCTGTCCTTATGAGAGAAGGGACTATTTATTATAGGCCTATTCTAGACTTGACGTACTAGCTTTCTCTATATAAAACAAAGTTTTTATTACCTTATGATATTTGAGAGGGGAGAATAAACAGAGACAGAGTTGAAGGCATGATTATGATGAACATCGATGGTGCGTTATTCACCATGATGCAGGCTAGCACCTCGTTGTCAGTACCAATAATTGAAAATCGGGAGTTCCCCTCTCCCTTTTGTTTTTATCGCTTCAGATCACGAATTATAGCCCATGAAACTGCATGGTAAACATGAAAGAATAGTAACAGCTTGCCCATGGTAACAAGCTCTCTCACGCCATTATTTTTGAAAAATTCAAATTGTTGTGATTTTCTCTTGATACTGATTTATTTGGAGTTCTTAATAGGCCTATACTCTAAGTTTCTGAGAAAGAAGTCGACATGTTTATCACGAAACCAATCTAGGGCATGTAATAATAATAATAATAATTATGCTTTTATATAGCGCTTAATACATCTATGATGTAATTGGCACAAAGCTAAGGAAACTAGAACAATGATTATTGTACAGATGTGTTTTTCAACCAAACTCATGGGCCCGAATTCACAAAGCAAGGTTTGAGCTCAAACCTCCTTTTGTTTCGCCAAACCTCCTTTTGTTCTTTACAAACCAGGTTTGTAAAAAAAGCGTAAAACGCGTCATATGACGTACGAAAACCAAGGTTTGTCGACAAATCTCCTTTGTGAATTCGGGCCATGAAGCCTATGATTTAGCCATCAAGGTGACACGAAACATGTGACAATGTATGCATGTAACAATGTTTGCACGTGTCAATGTATGCATGTGACAATGTTTGCATGTGTCAATGTATACATGTTGCATAATATACTCATGTGATGTGATTATTACGACTCGAGTCCCCGTCATGATACACAATTCATGTTGGAACCCTATTTTACACATGTCAACTATTGAACATTTTATATATTGAACGTTCGAAATGAAGTTACAAACATCGAATAAGAGAAAGAGCTAAAGTGGAGTTAACCTATTGTATTGTATAATATTGTATTATATTGTATTGTATTGTATTGTATTGGATTGGATTGGATTGGATTGGATTGTATCGTATTGTTAAAGCCTTTCTGACTTTGAATAGATGAGTATTAACGGGAAAGAGAATCAATTCCCTTCGGAAGAGCAAGGCGTAATTTACAAATCTTTTTTAAAATCAATTTTCAATATTTGTATTAGTTTCCCATTGATATAATAATATTATTATTTTATACCATTTAAATCTTTTAGAATAATGCAGAAACAAAATAGGAAGAAGTTTAAACCATGTCTTTGCTGTAAGCAAAAGGTTCTTTTAAATGAAGTTAAAAATAAACTTTAGGGGAAAGCAAGACACGTCTGTCTTTATCAATACTGTCTCTCTACTTATAACAATAAGAAAAAACTTCAAGCAGACTCGGATGCTGGTCCTTTGGTGGCCTACACGTGACAAGAAACACATTTCTCTCCTATTTCCTATAATGACATCCACATAAGATTCTAACTTTTAAAAATGTCATTCGTAAATGAGGACAATGTAAGCCTGAAATTATATTTGTGAATATATTCAAATCATCTCTCCCATTTTTTTCCCTCGATATCTTTGCTAATAATACTGAGATGCAATGATCAAATTAATCATGTTAATGGAATCATAGCCGGGTCGCTGTCTCGACCCCCCGGTATGCCTGAGACTCTATGCCCAGACCTCCGGCAGGGTATTCCAACCGCAGATAGGCATGTTTCTGTTCGTACTTTAGTTTTCAAATCAAAATGACGATCCGTTTATTTCATTATGATCAGTATACTGTTAATCAGGGATCAAAGCTCAGAATAATCGGATCAAATCGGGGGGGGGGTGGTGATTTTAGCAGGGGCTTGATTATAACTATACGCATGCCTTCTTTGTGTTTATTATCATAATTACCCTGCATTATTTTTAGAGTTGATGATGAACTCGATCTTCCGTAAACGAGCGTTATATGTCTTGAATAATTGTTCTAACACAGAGGCAACAATATAGCAACAGTGATTATTTACGACTATATTTAATTTCAAAGTTAAACAATTACAAGACAACAAAAAACAAAGCAAACAAACTAACAAAAATCGCAATTGAGTCGTGACAATATAGAATGATTACGCAATCTTCTGTTCTGATCACCAGACCGTCGTTCACCTTGTTGTGCATGACGTCATGGCAAAGAAAAAACCAATTGAGCAATCTTTGTCATGTGATCTGATATTCTGTGGGAACTACTTTTATTTTTTATAAAAACAATTCATTATCCTTGACTAATCGAACCTAAAAATGTGTATACTACAAATAATTATTGCGACACTTTGCCAGTATCAGTCATAGTTCCCAATACCATAATACACTCAGAACTGTAGATTTTGAGATAAACAAGGTCCAATATACATGGCGAGAGAAAAGAATGATTGAATTCTATTGTTAAAATCCATTTCCATGGTTATAATGGTCAATTGTTTTTTATGCAAAGCAGAGTTACTTTTTTCTGAAATGATGTTGAAAGAAACTTTAAAGTCTAACTTTAAAAATTATATTATAAACTATATGAGCTATAATTGAGATCTGGTGGGTCAATGCTATACTTTGAACGGCTGATTACTTGTGAACAGGGTGATTATTATTATTCAATATCATGTTTAAAATCTTCCTGAATTTCACAAACAATGAACAGCACTGCACAAATATATGTAATTATACAAATTGTATAACAAAACGTGTAATTTCCAGACAGACAAAATTGAACATACAGTAATAGACTATTGTGATAAAATAAATAGAATCATTCAAACGAATCAAATCAAATTATTTCAAGCTTTTTTTTCCTTCTTTCCGGGCCTGTAGTAAGTTTTTTAAAAGAAAGAGATAATTTCACAATTTCACCTCACATTGCATCAGGATTTTGAACTTTTCGTTATTTTAAAGTATTTTGGCATTGACGTCAAGGACAAAAATTTCATGATATGATATTAAAGAGATGGAAAATCACGAAATATGATATGGATTGACTTCCGTCATCATATACTTAGCAATGAACATGAAGTGTTTTGTTTATCTTATATCGCCTTTTGATTTCTACAGGTAGGTGCATTAGAGGAAATAAACAATGGGAACGTGATTAACGAGTGAGGAAAAAAAAATCTGAAGCTCATTGTGTTGCAACCTATTTTGTTTTATTACCTAACCTATTGCGTGTCTGAAAATATGAAGAAAATATAATGCAAATGTTGGCATTCTTTGCAAAAGGGACACAAAAAAGGGCACTGCATGTTCGTTTCTTGCATGGGATTTCTCATTACCTCGAAGAGAGAAAAGAGAGATGGAGGAGAGAGAGAGAGATGGAGGAGCAAGAGAGAGAGAGAGAGAGAGAGAGAGAGAGAGAGAGAGAGAGAGAATGGTCTACGATTGTACGACAAACAAAGTTAATGCAATATCACATAAAATAAACACATCACTTTTAAAGGTACTATGTCCCATTTGCAGGCCAAAAAAATGAAAAAGTTAAATTCTAACTGCATTTGAAAGATAATACTAATTCAGAACTTCCCTAAAAGAGGTGGGGCTTGAAAATGTCTTCAAGTGGGAAAATAACGACTATTAGTTGTCAAATCGACTTAAGGGCTATAGAGCCCAAAAGTAATAGTCTTGATTTTCAGACAATTGTACCGAATGGTCATAGGTTTTATGCTGCGCAAAGATTCAATCAGTTTAATCTTGGCCATCACAAGAAGTGGGTTATTGATGTAGACAAATGCTCATGTTCCCTTTACAACTCTTTTCATGTATGCTATTACCAAAGAAGAAAAAAAGCCAGTCAGTCACTCAATAGTGTTTGACAGTGAAGTCTAGCAAGTAAACGGGTTTCCTTGCATAATTTGAATATGAGGACACTGCTAACGTTTAAATTTCACAGATAGGACATACATGACATATTCATAATTCCTGCAAAGTTCTACAACATTTTGAGGTTGGCTGCAAAAGGGACATAGTACCTTTAACAAATCAATATTCGATATTTTTGGTTGAAAATTATGAAAATATAGTTTGCATCATGTACACAGAATAGAATTTTACAAATTTAGGGGTTATTGTATCATATGACTCCATAGTGTGGAACAATAATGAGTAAGGAAGTCTCCCCATTCCACTGTCATTGCAACATTTATAACATTGTCTATGTTGGACATAATAAATTAATGGTGAAAAAAAACCCATGCGATTGCGATATCATGACCTTAGCCTTATAGGGATATGGTGCGTGAAAGAGCGAGCTATGGAGGGAGACAGAGAGAGAGAGAGAGAGAGAGAGAGAGAGAGAGAGAGAGAGACAGAGAGACAGAGAAAAGACATAGACAGAGGGAGGGGAGAAAGAGAGACATAGACAGAGAGAGAGAGAGAGAGAGAGAGAGAGAAAGAGAGAGAGGGGGAGAGAGGGGGAGCAAGGCGACAAAACGTACATCATGACCCTTCATCTGGTTAAATTTAAATCTACAAAAACCTAAAATGAAGAAGAAAAAAAATAAGGAGCAAAAGGCATCACCAGCATGGGTAACGATACTTTCTCATGAAATAAGCCCAACAAGAACAACAAAATAGTCAAAGAAAAACAAGGGATGGACAAATAGGAAATCAACACACATGAATCAAAGTACATGTCTCATAAAATAAAACTAATTTTGATATTATGATTATCATTGCAGAAGGCCTAGTAGAAACATAGTAGGAATGATTGTTTTTGTCATTAATTTTCTCCTCATTTTTTTTCTTTGTTAATTTTGTTTGCTTCAGTATTTTATAGCTACGCACTTTCCTATTAGTATGTGGGTTTATAATGTTTGTGTGGGTTTGGGGTGTATGATTTTGTGTGGCGAGGATTTTTATTTTTGTTAATCGTTTGGCCAGGTGTTCGACAGTTTCGCAATACCAAGTTTATTTAGAGATCATGATTTTTAATTTGTGATTACCCCGATCAATATTTGTATTTGTTCTATCATATTAAATGGAGGAGTGATGGCTCAGTGGTAGAGCAGTGGTTCCGTGAGGTCCCGAGTTCGAAACCAAATTGATGAGCTGTAGTGCCCCTTGGTAAGGTATTAATCCTAATTACCAAGTCCCTCGGAGACGACTTAAAGCCGTCGGTCCCCTGGTTGCTGCTTACAAGCACATGCTTTCTTAGCAGTCAGGTAAAATTAACAAACCAACCAATATTTTCAAATTTAGAAAACAACATTTATACTTCTTTTGTTATCATTCGATTTCTATGCCTGACACACTTTCTTGCTATATCAGAATAACAGTAAAATGATATCCAAAAAAAAAATCAATACACTATGCCGGATGAGAAAATAAAAGTCGTTTAGTGTTACGATCAAGTATATTAAAGGTACTATGTCCCATTTGCAGGCCAAAAAAATGAAAAAGTTAATTCTAACTGCATTTGAAAGATAATACTTATTTAGAACTTCCCTCAAAAAGGTGGGGCTTGAAAATGTCTTCAAGTGGGAAAATAATGACTATTAGTTATCAAATCGACTTTAGGGCTATAGAGCCCAAAAGTAATAGTCTTGATTTTCAGACAATTATTGTACCGAATGGTCATACGTTTTATGCTGTGCAAAGATTCAATCAGTTTAATCTTGGCCATCACAAGAAGTGGGTTATTGATGTAGACAAATGCTCATGTACCCTTTACAACTCTTTTCATGTATGTTATTACCAAATAAGAAAAAAAAGCCAGTCAGTCACTCATAGTGTCTGACAGTGAAGTCTAGCAAGTAAACGGGTTTCCTTGCATAATTTGAATATGAGGACACTGCTAACTTTTAAATTTCACAGATAGGACATACATGACATATTCATAATTCCTGCAAAGTTCTACAGAATTCGAGGTTGGCTGCAAAAGGGACATAGTTACTTTAAAGTATGTTTATTGAATACTAGTAATATCTTTGCCCGCTCTTTTCTTAGGAAAGTTGGCGCCTAGCCTGTAAGCTGATTGGTGGAACGCATAATATTGACAGTGATAATCCCTGACGAATAAGAGAACGTCGTTTGAATTAGTCTTTGCAAACCTAGGACATAAACCGTATTGAAATAAAATAGCAATCAGGCAACGAACTCTTTGACAGTCTCTCGCTTATGTTTAAATAAATTACCATGGAACAAAACAACGTTATCTTGGTCATCAAAAGTAGACAATTACACAATATTAGACTGATAAACAGGATTTTGTTGTGGTTAGATACGTTAGGTTGTATTTAGAGTTCAGACTAATTGGCTCCTGGTATCTGCTGTACGAGCAAAGCGACGAGCGGACGGACGCACACGCGCGGTGCCAAAGAAAAACCACGAGACAGCGTGCGAGCAGACCGCTCACGGTGATAACTATACCGCAGGCATCAGCAGAGAAAGTTCTCCTCTGGTGATATAAATCATATCAGCGGTGTGCCGTCAGGTCATAAATCCATTCGCTTTGCACTTGTGCCTCGCTTGACAGTAATTCAGTTACAATTTCATTACTCGTCTGAAACTAGCTGTTTATTCCATTTCTCGGACAGGCTGCTGCTGACTCTACATGCCCTCGACAGAAACACTGTTTTCGTGTTTTGACAACCAAACCAAGGATAGTACTTTTCCTGCAGTTTACTGTCCTAGAAATATTTGCTTCATCCAAGCCAAAGCAAGAGCTCGAGGATTTGAATTGTCAAGATATAATCAGAGAAAGAGATTTGAGGACCAATAACATTTTTCTGAGATGAACCAGTAAATACATTTTTGGTGGGACGTCTTGAGCTCGACTCCACATACTTGAACGTGGATTTTAGTGAAACATAATTATTTTGCACAAATTGCAGGATCTTGCCAGAAATTGGAATACCCACTCACCACTGGAAGCAGAAAGCACCTTTTATCCCATCTACTTGGTTAGTATAATTCAATCTTCCATCTTAATTGAGCTCATTCAATTCATGTTAATTGTAAAATTGATATGGATAGCCTGTATATAATACAATCATTCCTCAAATTTGTTAATCGAACCATGCATCTCAGCATTATTTCCTTAAATATATTTGTCATGTTTGTCTACGAATAACCATGTGTATTGAATCATTGATCATGTGTGATGTTGGTTGCAGCAAAGTTTTTGAAGCTCCTGAGCCTGAGGCCTGGGGGTGTGCATTGTACTTCTTCTCGCGGTTGTTTCAAGTTCAGCTCAACACGTAATAATATTAAATTATAAGGAAACCAATTTAAAAAGAATGTTCAGTAGCGTACACATCTCAACGGCAGACCCGTGATCATAGGGGGGATGTTTTTAAAAACAGCGAAAGTCCTCTATCCTGGGAAACGTTACAACAGTAACTGGTTTTTTTTTTCATAAGGAGGGAAGGGGATTCTTCCATCCCTTGCAGGATTTGCCCGCACGCATTGATTGTGTCACGAATCTGATTTCGTTGTTCTTGTGCAATGTTTTTACTCTCAAATAGAGGGGGAAAATGACAGGAAAACAATATTTGGATGATTCGCTGCGAGAGCTATTGGGATCAGTGGATTCGAGACAGCCAGCACAAGATGTGGCTGCTTGCAAATTGTATTTAGCCATGGTTGAAGTCATAACTAGTCAGCAGAAATCAAGCTAGTTTATAGCCACCCGCTGCAAAGTCTAATAAAATAAACAGCACTTTTCCCAAATCCTTCCCAATCATATCCAAGAAGTCGTACATGATCCGAAGATCTTACAAAGAAGTCTGTCACGAATGATTGACATCTCCTTTTGTTTATCTTGCTCTATAAGACAATCACTCTCACTTAGATTATGTTTATACTGTCAAATTATCAAGCGTTTCCTTTTCAACTTTTTACCATTGCCACTTCCCTACTATTAGTAATAACAAGATGACTGTGTTATTTCGAAGGACTGATATATATACAAACATCTGTTCTTTGGTTATTACTTCCTGTTCTTTCTCAAGATTTACAATGGTTTGTTCGAAATAGCTACATTCATGAACGGAGCAACATTGTCTCTGAATGGAGTTAGAATGGATTAATCAAAACCTGCAATATCATACTAAAAATAAAAACCTGAAAAGTAAATCTTCAGTTCTTTCGATTAGTTTCTAGAGATTCTTTGAGTGCTTTTCTTCATGTTTCTTTCCTTATTGTTTTGCATTCTCCGGAAGACATCACTTTCAACCAGGATTTCAAACATACGCATTTATATCCTTAAACTTGAAATTAAAATGACTTTAATCATTTTAATTTCGAGGTCAAGAATAGAAATGCATTTATTTTTTTAGTGATGAATATTGTAATCAATTTTGTCCCCTTTAAAGATAAATGATGTTCGTAACTTTTGTTTTCTGCTAAGTATTAGCAATTTGTTAATTTATTTGGTTGAATATCGTAATAAACTTCAGATTTATATTTCACTGGAAAGAAAGTAATAATTGTAACTTAAACTTTTATCGATCGAGATGTGGAGCAGAAATCTTTCATCTGTCGAATTTCTCCTTAATTAGAATTGACGGGCATAAAGGTGTAGTATTACCATTCCTTGCATGTTGCCACTAAGATGTCCGATATTAAGTTACCTCTCCAAGTCATTTCCATACCTTGGTTGAAATATGACTGCATAGTCTGCAGTATGTGTTACCGTGACTGCCGATGGCGTTTCAAATCAATCGCAAATTCGGGGCTGCATGAACATACCTGCACATTATATTTATACATTTAGATGATTTGTGTGGGCGTGGTAGCCTGGTATATGATATGGCACCCATGGCATGAGGGCATGGCATGAGGGGTGTAGAAAGATCACGAATTCGTCATCACCTTCGCCACATACCAAGACCGAGTTCTTGTAACATACCGCAGAACATGCATTCATTCACCAATTAGCATGAGATGAAATCGATGAATGATTCGGCTGTAGAAAGTAAAAAGGTTGCTGGGAGGTCTTTATTATTTGAAAAATGTTTCATAATTCGAATGTCATTTTGTGATGACAAAATGAAATAGTATGAGGGGACAAAATAATATAGCAATAGAAAAGTAAATAATGAAAGGCAAAACATCGCATGATTTGGCATGATCACAGTAATCATACAACCTTCTGACAGTCATGCATATTTTATGTCGAAAGTTTTCTCAGTCTTCATTTAAAAGTTGAAATAGAATCTCAAGTTTTTAGTAGAAACCCATACAACTGCCTACGTCATCCAGACTAGTCAACGTGTGAATTTTGTCGGCTGGGTCGCCCCCTCTGGTATAAAACCCCATGGTATGAAGCCCCCTGGGTGTACCCAGCGCCAATCTCAGTTTCGAACCTTTCACCACTCCATGAAGCCACACTCGTAGAAGAAGAAACATCTCGGTGATGACTTCCAAATTCTATTTCTTGCCTTCATCTTGTTTCTCACTCATCCAATCTCTCTCTTTCCATCCCCTCGTCTCCCTCCCTGCTATGATTCACTCGAAACTGTAGAACGCGTTGTACTTTAGACGATGAGGGATAGATTGATTCAATCTTCAGATTTGATGGAAACCCGATTTCTGTTTCACTCTTTCTTGATAGGGCTGCGATGGATGAGTCTAAAATATTTTCTCCATGCTCCATCCCCTTCTTTCCTTTTCTCTGTCAACAGTCTATCTTCTATCCCTGACTCTGCAGGCTCCATAATTATCTTAAGAAAGTTACAAATGTGTCAAGACGTAAGACGTATCGTTATTTCAATCTCTTCAAAACTTCAAAACTTCAAAACTTTCTCCTGTCTCTCTTCATTTTCTGTTGACTCAAGATTTGCATAACGGCAATCTGCACTCACAAGTCACAACCAAGAAAATGCTAGATTTTCTATTCTGGGGGGGGGGGGGGGTTGCAGACTCCATCAAATTTATTTTTCCCCCTTTCTTTAGCAGGCCCTATGATTGTCTTAGAAGGTTATATTTCAGATCTGCTTATTTCAATACTGGAAGAAGAAAAAAATTATATCTGTACAATTTACGACGAATAGTGGCCATTATCTACACATTCTACATAATGCGTCTATTGTTGATTTATTTCTTTAATCTGTAATTAATTTTGATTACTAATTACCACACATTTAATGGAATATCTCATCAGTTGTCCACTATCGTTTGTAAAGTCCTATTTGTATAATAATTGGTTTGTACACGTAATGTCATTGGAAACAACACAACATTATGCTAATCGATGTTGTATCATTAATTGGAAAACAGACCTTAGTATTTTTCAAGAATTGTCATAAGTAAGAAGCACGAGTCGACTAGGATAGAACACGTGCTAAAATTACTGCCTATATAGGTGTGATTTATACGGACGAAGAAGCCATTAAAAAAATCTATGAATATAAACTAATCTGTATAATCTAGAGTGTCAAACCTCTTCAAAATCTTCACCACTTAATAAAATATGAATGAACCCTTATTCTTGTGAACACGTAATATGGTAATACCGTCCATGTGATAACCTGACACGTGTCACTAATCGGTTCAATCTTAAGGTATGAAACAGGAAAAAGGATTAAGATCAGATCACAATTAATTACAGCGGTTAAACCAATTTGCAATTTGGGCGTAACTAAGTTAAAAGCGAGATCATACTGTCTTCGTTCATTACATAAACGACTTTTGAAACTCAACTCTATTTTTAACTATGAAACGATGTGAACATTTCTACCCACTCATTTTCTTTCCCTCTATGGTTCTTTTTTCTAACTCTCTACCTTTTCTTTCCTTCTTTCCCTCCCTTTTCTATCACCACTCAAACTCCCTCTTTGTATGTTTCTCTCTGCGACTCATATGTACATGCAATATACAATTCTCCTGTTAGTTTATAGTTTATGTAATTTTTCCTTTTTGGTGATGTACCCTCGAAGAAGACAAAAATCAATTTGCTATTAAATTATTTATACAAACCTCACCATATCTGATCATCTGTAAACCAATCGTGGTTAGATTATCCTGTTGAAACGTGATTGATTTAACATCCAGGTGGTAGCTGACTTGTTTTGTTTCTGTTTTTATATCTGTTTGTGATCTTGAACTTGTTATTTTGTTGATGATTGTACTAGGTCAATGCTATTATGACTCCTTGTTTTTCCTGGATGTGAACAGAACTACAAATCAGGTATATCTGTTTGATATACCTGCCATTGCCCGGGCTTGACACCCCCCTCCATCTCCCATTTTCCCTCCTGTATCCCCATAATCCCCTTTTCTCTCCTTCCCTCCCCTCTCCACTCTCCTCTCTATTCAGTTTCTTCCTCCACCACCCCCCTCTCTCTCTCTCTCTCTCTCTCTCTCCCTCTCTCTAACACCCTCTCTCACTCTCTCTCTCTCTCTCTCTCTCTATCTCTCTCTCTCTATCTCTCTCTCTCTTTTGTCTCTCATTCGCAGTAACCGTTGTCATAAGTGTAACAACACGTGCTGCCCTTGAACAACACACATGTTCTTTAATTTATATTAGGTTGTTATGCATATTGCTCGAAAATCGATTGTATGTAATGTGTGAGCTTTTCCATTTTTATAGGCCTATATGACTTAAACAAAACGATTACTCTTGTAATGTGTGTCTTGAAGGTTGTTATGAATATCATGAAACCTGATCATGAATAATAAGTGAATTTTACCGATTCCTCAACCCAGTAACGCATGGTGTAACGGAAGCATTCGTCTGATTCACATATCATTAATGTGTGTGAAAGAGAGTATTTTGTTTGCTATACTGACACTTTTGTTGTTGTAATGTTCTCCGTTCGTTTCTTGTATTTTATATTTCTTTGTGATTCTGTAATTTTACATACGAATTTGGTGAACTCAATCTTGAAAAGTGCGAAGTGGTCGAGAGAATTTAATTGGTTTCTCGTCCTCAGCGATGCGCGCAACCACTGGAAATGAATAAAACATTTAACAAAAAGAATTCACATCCGCAAATTTTAATTTGTTTTGTTCTCAAATGCATTACGAGATTAGGAGTAATCAAACTCGATTCATCATCCATTGGGTCCTGATAATTGGTATTAACATCGCTCTTTGACAATTGGTGACAAGGCGGGGATCGTACTTACCATGAAATGAATAATTCTACCAGACAAAAGGCGTAACACAACGTAGGATTATGCAGTATTGTCTGTATCTTTGTCTGTATCTTAGTGACCTTAGATTGTGTTTAGTCACCTCCAAACCTGGCTTGGCATTCAAGTATTCATGAAATGCTATCACCTTCATCTGAAGATCAAGTTCAGGGTTTTATTTCATCCCGTCTCCAATGAATTTATCAATTTCATCAAGAGAAAATAGTTGACGATGCCTCTCGTAATATGACTCATTCATGGTATCGGTTTACCTGAAAGTACCGGCTACCTCTCGCGAGGATTGCATGTGATGTTTAATTTGTTTATTAAAATGATTTTTCATAAGATGAATCATTACATGACTAAAGACCTGACAACTATAATGATGTCTATCAATCACCATAGTCATGATAAACTACAACAGTTCCATGATGTCTGTGGCAAAAACGTTGCAACACACCAAACCTGTTTTTCTGCCCTTTTCAGCCCCCCCCCCCCCCATGTAGCCCCCATATTATTATATTATTACATTGTCATGCTGCTGCAGCTGTTGAATGGATGAATGATTATCATCAGTATTCAGGAATATCATAATCTTAATAATTGTTTATAAATATCTCTGTAAACAGCAGGTTTAACGAGTATAATGATAAGGTTAACAGGATAGTTATTCGAATGAAAGCGTTTAATGTAGCTTACAAATTCCTTTTATTCTCCACTCGTGCTATCGTACAGGGAGTAAGCAGGGTTTTTCCATCATAGCGAATTTTGGGTACACAGTTACATGAAGTCATGAAGCCTTTGTTATATCATGTCGTACGTGTATTTTAGACTCGACCCACTATCTAATTTCTGTGTAACGAATCGAATCCAAGAAAATGTATACCTTATTGTGAATTAATTTTAACGTTTCGCCATCAAAATTTAAGTTAACTTTGTCATGGAATGTACAATCTGCTAACATAATTGTGTCTTCATGATTGATTTACAGTGATACGAAATGCATCTCAGTTGTAATAATAGTATGCTAACCAATAAGGTGCATATATTTACTGATCTGAAAGACACTGACTGCCATTTGAAATACAAAGACATTTATTTATTTTATGAACGGAAATCCTTTTAATAGTCAAAAGTACAGTACACTTTGTTCGTTCCAACAAAGAGTCATGTGACTTTCGAAAACATCTGGAAGTCAGGACTCGATTTCCTGAAACATTACCAAATAGTTGTCATGACAATCCTAAGGGTTCAATGGAAGATGATACATACATTCGAAAGTGTATTCACTCATCTTTCCTACCGTTAAAAGTAACAAGTAAGTAATAAACCCATCAATATTTTGACTCTTAGGTTTAGACCGACAAAAACAACTTACAAGGGCAGAGTACGACACGTTCTTGCTAGCAGACTGGTTAATAGTTCCTTTGACTTGACTTCTAACAACGGAAGAAAGTACTTTGTCGAGTTTTTAAGGTCCGGAAATGCTGTGCTAATGAGATAGTGCTTAGCCGCTTCCAGCCGATTTGTCTGGCATGTTTATTGTTAAATAGTCTCTTATCTGATATAACGGGGATTAACTTGATGTTTAATATGTTTAATTATGCAGACAACTGTTTCATGGAGAGACCAATATCTTTTATCTGCAATTTATTGTTTATTCTCCACTTGGCCTTCTTCGCCTCATAATTTCTTGCCACTCAAAGATGATAACGTTACACTCTGTATCTCTTGAATAAGTTAACGTAGAACAGCGCTTATTACGAACCCCTTTTGATGATTTAATAACACCGAACCCCTAACAAGTCGGTACGCCTCTGTCGTTTAGAGAGGAAGCATTTGGTTAGAGGGGTACACAAGCACCGCGACGGGGGTATACAGGGGGAAGACACTAATGTCCAGGGAATCATCATCAGTGATGACGTAATGAGCAATCCTTACATGTGTTATTATTCGAGCTCATGAGCATGAACTTGGTGTACTTTTTTGCGGATCCAGCCAGGTTGATTTTCTCGGGGAGGTGGAGTGGGGAGGGGTACAATTACTGACTATGTGATAATCTTTGATACCCCCTACCCCCCCCCCCCCCACACCTTTACAAATAGTAACGGTTAACAAATAATCAGACGAAATTGGTCGACAAAGTAAAGCATAGACCCTCTATTTCTGGTTAAAGTAATGAAAGTCATGATTCATGATTTGGGTGGGCAAGTGCCCCCTGTACCCCCCCCCCTAACTATCCGCCACTGGATATAATGTGGCTATGGATCCAACCGATCATCCCCTTCGAACTTGGTATTAGCGTTGGGGGAAGGGGGATGCTCGTGTATATTACATTCCGGGGAAGTCTGGAGTAAAATCGCACTGTGCATGAATAATTGATTACCTAATAGAGTTTTTGACAAAGGAGAGCAGCATTATGCTGCGAATTGTACAAAATAGTCAAAATTGATTTTTAAAAAAATCTTAATTTCCCTTAGTGCTCCATATTGCAATCTAACGAGCGTTACGGAGATATAAAGCCATAATTGCGGAAATGCTGGAATGTACATGTGGGTCCAAATACTGTCCAATATTAACCTTGACATGACCAAATGGCCCGCCGGAAGGAGACAACATGATAGATAGAGGTGGTCATGCGAGATGAAATTGTCTTCCTTATCGTTACTTCGGATGCATGCATTGCTTGATAATAGGGTCCATGACAGTAGGTCCCTTCCATGTACCAAGCTGGAGATCGAAAGGAGGAAATGCAAGTATGGACTAATGGTTGGCCGCTAGTCAAGCGTTACATCTCCCCCAGATGTTTCAATTTTTGTTTCATTCATTCCATTCTCTCTCTCTCTCTCTCTCTCTCTTTCTATTTACTCCTCTCTCATTTTATCCCGAAGTCCTGTCTACATCGAACGCTTCCTCAGTAGGTTCAGAAGTTCATGTTGTATCTTAACCTGATACGAAGCAATAAAAGTACGACCAGAATTTTGTACTATAGTTGAATTTGAAACCATCACCCCCAAAAAGCATTATCATTGATTGTATGCAATGTTCGGATACCATCGAGTTTAATATGAAACAATTTCCGATGCAATTCATTTTATTTATCTAAAAGACAGTGTAAGGACCAATGTACATGTATACATTTAAAGATGCAACTGCACGCCGTTATATTTGGAATGGTTCATGTCTACACTCTTGTTGCAATGATTCTCTTTATACTTGACACCTTTTGATAATAAACGCAAGGATTTCGAAATGATATGACTTGCATGATCAATGATATTTTTTACCCTCGAAGGGCTATCTAGACCAGTTATGTATTTAGCTCATGGTCACCGATTATTAAGTAGAAATGGGCTTGGATACAATACCCCTTTTCTCTTTAAATGTCCCACGAGGCTTCTATTTTTCGATAACATAATATGTGATTATGGTATTTGGACTCCGTTGCGTTGGGAGGTAAACTGTCTTAAATATCTATTTATGGAAGTATTAACATTAAAATGACTTCTTGACCTGGATGAAACAATGAAATATTAATAACTTGAGCTGTCTTTATAATCAGGTTTCACTGTATTTCTGGGAGCTGATAATATGGCTTCTTTGTAGTTGTATCGGTAAACAATTTTGACCTTTAAACATGTACAGTATATATCTAAAAACAAAATATCTACCTTATGCCATTTCGGAGGGGAAATACAATAAAAATATCACTAACTGTAATACTTTAGAAAATGTGAAATGTTGTTTTAGCAATCGGATGAGAGGAAAAATACTTTTTTTTTTTTAAGTCGACCTGAAACAAAAGATGTGTGGTCTTCCAGGTCTTTGTGCTGGTTCGGTCCTTGTCTTTATCAAGTGTCGTTTGACTAATCAGAATAGCGACAAACTAGCCAATTAAGATACCTTCTTTCAAAGCATCAGGATTACTGTTTTCTTTGAGTTAGGAGATATTTATCACCAAACTCGGACAAAAAGTGACAACGACCGAAGTTACCGCCCCGTCCAAGATTTAATTACCTTGAGGAACGTGAGGATACAAACCCCCATACCTGTCTCATCTCAGTCAGTCAGAAACCAGGCTGTAGTTAATTGAGTTGATAGGGATATAACAAGCAAACAACGGTATTTAATTGGTCTCCGATTTTGAGTGGGTCTGGGGTATGTCTTGGCTTAAAGCTCGGCCGGCGGGCTTGGTGGACACGGGGACGCGTGTCCGGAGGATCAACGGCGTATGCCGCTAATTAAGATAATTAGCGGACTCTCTCGATCGCGTGGGGATGACTAGCGGTCTATTGATGGATGGACGGCTTGAAATGCCAAATCCAATGTCATAAACTCGTTATGAATGGCATCCAGTCATCGCTCGGTATCTAACCCGAAATAGAGGCATGTTATGACTGGAGGAAAATAGTGAGAGAAAAACAGTTATGAGAGACAGAGGAATCAAAGGTAGGGAGATCGTGAAAGTGAGATCATTGATGACGAGGATGAAAGTGGGATGAGATTGCCGTCTAACTCTGACTCTGATGGGGATATAATGAGAAGATGAAAAGTTGAAGGGTTGAGAAATAAGGGACGGGAGAGAAAACCCGTTTCATTTTTGGTGTATTACTCATGAAGGTCTGAGCAATGATGGTTATTCGAGTGAATCTATGATGAGAACGTTTATTGCAAATAAAGCAGAAATGAATGCTGCTCGTGTGCTTCAAACATTTCAGTTAAATTTCTATTGTGACACATCTGGAGATGAAGGAACCTCCTTTTTTAGAAGATCCAAAATCCATTATGATTAACAGTTTATCCATAATTTTATCACGAAATGACATCATCTTGTATCCCCCTCCTCAACCCTCCCCCCCCCCCTCTCTCTCTCTCTCTCTCTCTCTTCATATATGCCGTTCTGTATTTATGAGATACGTGACTTCCTTTCGTAGGAACATCTTATGATAATTATAATGTTAGCCCATTCTTCCTTTTTTCGCCTCTCTCACAGTCCATATAATTATATTCGTTTATATCTGAGATTAATAATTTTGGGAATGCAAAGCACAAAATCAATACCTCGATGTAGATGCGTGCTAACCCGAAGGCAAAGCTACAGGCAAAATATTTTTTCGTGAGTGTGCTAATAAAATAATAATATCACTCGTGCTGTAATGAAGCTTTTCGGAGCCGAAAATTTACATAAAAGGATACATCGACGCTTCTTTGTGGCGCTGACTCACCATCAGCATTTTGATCACCACTTTCTCATCGCAACAATATTCGCACTCAAATCGATACGCCCGAACGCCGTGAATTGATAGTCGCTTTTGAAGGTGTTACTCCAATTTTCCATATTTCTTCGCAATTAAATGTATTTTCAGTTTTTACTCATTTGTATTGTCAGCAGGGTGCAACTACCCGAGGTGTAAATTTGAAGCGTTTTGTATCGCGAACAAAGCTCGTTATGAATAGTAGTTTGTAGATACATCGCACCAGCGGCATTTGTCGTCTGCTCTCCGATAAACGCGCGGGCTTTAGCCAGAAAATGGCGCCAAATTGCGAATCACGGCCAGACCAGATGTCAAGGTTTGAAGGGATAAGGTCGCCTTCATTATTGTTCTAATCCTTCATCTCCTTCTCATCATTGCACTCTAATGATCAAATCCCTGATAATAGCTCCAGGCGATCATTCTCTTAAAAAAAGATTGGCATGTGGCGTAATAATCTCTTCTCGTTGCTCTATGAACTTGATTCTTGGTAAAATCAAACCAGCGTGGAGGTTATAAATTGTTACGTCTAAAAGTGTAACTTATTTTGCTTCTTGTAAGAATCTTAACCATGGTGAACCAGAACTTTGCCCCAAAACGAATAGACTGATACAATGTAGTTGTCATTCGTGAGCACATTTAAGATGTTGAATTATATCGTATCTCTTACATCTAATCACCTGATCCCAAAATGTAATTATTCATCTGGTCTTTTATCATACTTTTTTGTAACGGTATCACCTTGTTTGAAGGTTTAATGAATTAGATTAACAATATCAAGGCTAAGCGATTTGAGAGAAAAATTGAGTCAAACTATGGGAAAGTTAAAGCAAAATGTTGGTGTTTCAAACAAAATGCGGAAGAGATCACGAAGGTCACGTGATCAAAATATTCCAAGCACTTTGTGTTATTACCCACAACATTATAAAGAAAACATAAACAAAGTTTCGCGGCAGTAGAGAACAATGCAGATTACGCGTTTTTAATATCACAAGACGTGTGCCTTTTAATTTCAGCAGAAATATACAGTTGCCTTATCCCTTCAATGTCCATAGATATTTACAATATGAACAGATGGTCAGATGTTATACAATATCGTCGGTTCTTCCTCGTATCAATCATGCTGTATTCATAATCCGGGGCATGCATAACGGCATCGAAAACAACGACATTCAAAGTGTTTTATACCGGTAACACAGTAGTGATATATACTCAACTCCATGACCAGCGTTTGTGAACGAATGATTGATAACTTATATCCTTTAAGTGCGAATCCAAGTTCATTCGTGATTAATGCTGGTCCGTTATTTGAATACATCGAATAACAAATAGTAAATCATGTTTCGAGACCTTTCAAGGGAATTGTCAGATTTTGAACTCCGAGCGAGGACATCCAGGTATACCTACCAGGACGCTTTGTCTGTGTGTCTGGGAATTTTATCGACTTATTCTTATCATGACCCGCGCAATAAAGTGAATTGATGTTTATGGTCTAGCCGCTGCCCATGATAATATTAGCAGGTAGTAAGATTTCGAAAAGTACTACCACTCTGTTACACCATCTTAGTAGGTCCATGGTTACACTGTCTCAAAATGATCATTTAAGTGAGTCAAAATTTGTCTTTTGATCCAATGTTGTTGGACCCTCAAAAACTCCAAAGGAAGGCATGAGTACAAGCGATCGCACTTTGGAAACAAAGTCTAACTCATATAATTCGATGATACGTAGGAACACTCCAAGATTTCTCACGCTTTTTTCTTATGTTGCCTTGTGGTAACATCAAACAGAACCCTCTTCCATTTCTACGAGATTGACCATAATATAAACAAAAATAAATCGTTATTTGCATGAACTCAAACAAAATATTACATTACCCAGGATTGACATTGTGACTTGTTTTTTCATATCTTTCAGACGGAGACGACATTCACCATGTCTTTGTCAGAAGAGGTCAACACAACCGGAAGTGGTGGTGGTAAAGACTTCCGGTTCACCGATTACAACCAGCGACTGGTCCTGGCCATCACTTTCATCGTCATCTCCGTCGTCGGTTCGATCGGCAACAGCATTGTCATTGCTGCTGTTGCCATGTCTCGGAAACTTCGGACGGCCACCAACGTCTTCGTGGTCAGTCTGGCCATCGCTGACCTCCTCACCAACCTTTTCCTCCCGTGGAACGTGATTGCCTTGTTGAATGAAGACCGAGAGCAATGGCCGATGGAAGAATCACTTTGTGTCATGGCCGCCATCATTCTCTACACGTGCGTTGGTTCCAGTGTCTACAGCCTGGCTGCGATAGGTCTCAATCGCTTCGTTTTGATCACTCAACCCATACACGTGTATCACCACTACTACTCCAAGGTCAGAATGGGCATAATGGTCATGTTCACATGGGTCATTCCTCTGTTCCTGTCCCTCTTGCCGCTCATCTTCGGTCTCGGACAGCTCGGATACGACGCCAAGTACGGTACATGCACTCACAAGACTTCACATCCGTTGTCTGATTACTACAGCTTGACCCAAGCCGTCATCATCTACCCGATTCCTCTGACAGTCATCCTGGTGTCTTACGTCGCCATCTATGTGCACGTCCGTGCTCACACGAAGACCATCACAGAGATTCAAGACACCTCAGAATCTTCGTCATCAACGCACAAACCCAAAAGGCGTGAAAGTACGGCTCGACGATCGATCAGCAAACGTCAGGTCGAAATCACTAAGAACCTCTTTTATGTCGTCTGCGCGTTTGTTCTTTGCATCACGCCATATTGTGCTAGCTTGGTGATTCCTGGTTCTGAGTCATTCATCCCATGGGCAGGGGCCATCATCCTTATGAACGCTTGCATAAATCCTGTCATCTATGCCACAAAACATCCGCACTTCAAGAAGGTGATGTTTGCAATTATCCGATGTAGGCTTTCTGCAATACCCGAACCAAGCTCAGACTGTTTACGCGCGCAAGGCCAACCAATACCATCAAGATGAGCATCGACAAAACGACGCTGAACACTTGAGCTTACTTGCACATCTCAGGTTGTGATCCTGAACCCATCACGAAGTCGCAGAAGACTCCATTAATAACCATCCTCACTGGACAGGTGGAAATTGAACGTGCTTCACAAACAAACAAACAGCACAAGGAGATGGTTGCATCGGATGGGTTAACTTCATTCCGTGCCTGCCAAAGGTGAACGAAAGTTGTTACGTATCGAAAAACAGTTCCTGCCTTGTACGAGGCATGAGTCACTGAACTCCAGAGAATTGATTCGTCAACAAACTTGTTTGGGTGCCTTGACAAGTTCACGCTTTTTATAAGAAGGACAGGTGCATCGACCGATGTCACAACAGCTTTGTAGTTGTGAAACCACGGAAGCTTGTAGAGAAAGATGGGAAAATGCGTAAGAAGTGAACAAACTCGACATGACAGCGGACCAAATACCAGGGGAAGATTAGGTTTGCTTTTCGTCAGATAGGAAGATGAAAGGGCATTGAAATCTCAAACCGTGTGTCACTCTTTGCGGATTAACAGAAATTAATCCGTTTCTGAAATGTCCGAGCTTCGAAGTGAAATCTTCGGTGGCAGTAGTAAAGTTCCGATGGTGAAGGCAGTCCTTTTGATGATGTCAAAGGACTAATTGATTATCATGTTTGTATACTGTCATATTAAAGGTTCACTGAAGGGAATTATAATGGTAAAGTGGTGAATGTAAATAGTTTTATATTGCAATCACAATAACCATAATAATGCTGTATCAAAAAGGAATATCTACACAACTTTTGATTGAGAACAAAAACCTCATTTATATTTATTTGGCAATTTGTAATATTTTGTTATATCATTAGCAGACAGCTTAATATTTTGAGGTGAAAAAGTAATTTGTCGTATCACAATTTTTATAAAATCAAACTTGTAAACTTTTCTAAAAATTAGGTCGTTTAGATCATAAATTGGAATTGCGATAACCCATGTAACCATACTTGTCACGCCATGTTATTTTTTTTTAAATTATACTTTTTTTTATCGAACTTTTAAAGTCCATATTAAGGTTAATTAAACGAAAACAATGGCAAATCTTCCGTTGTATTGTGTCTATGAAGACATGTAGACTTAACATTGAAAGCAAAGTCATGTTAAGAAAAAATAGTTATATCTATACATGGATTTTCGTCGGTGAAAAAAGAGAGATAGAACGAGAGATAGAGAGAGAGAGAGAGAAAGAGAGAAGGTAGCGAGAGGACGGTAATTTGTAAATGATTAATCTCCGAACATCCTTTGGTGCTATTTTACTTTATTATAAATGGAATTGAAATGCTTCATGTTTGAAAATGTGCCTATTCTGAACGAATATGACAGCGTCATGTTTTTAGTCATTAATTTCATTGTTTCTTTTTGTTCTTCGCTTGGATGAAACATGTACAGTGTAAAAATGATTTTGTGTGCTCTTCAGTGTAATTTTCTGTATCATAGATGACTTAATTTATGTGATTACAAAAAAAATCATTAGATTATTCTAAAACGCAAGACAAATTATTTATGAAAGTAGATGTTTTATTTATAAGATTCTTAGTGGAAAGAATGTTTTGTGAAAGCAGCACTTTTTCATTGTTATATTATTCGAAATCAAATTTCGACTTGCAAGCAAAATATGAAAAAGGTTATGTCCACAAAAATCGTTCCTATTTCGGAATCAAGTTATATCTTTGCAAGCAAAGTTTCAAACTTTATAAGACCATTATTGACAGAGATTGAGTTGTCTTCATACTACACCTGGGTTGGAATGATGATCATGTTTTAATGACGTTATAAAAATAACGATATGTACTAAGTTCTTTCAAACAACCAATGTTCCTTACAACGAAACAAACCAATTAAGATAATTATACTAGGGTATGGTTAGTATTTTTTCTCATTTCAATTAAGTTTCACTAATAGCAATAGCACTAAGTAACATATCTGTAAAACTTTAGAATGCTCATGAATTCGAAAAGGATCAAGATAATCTTTTTTCTTTTTTAATAACGCCCATCATAATTATCTTTAATTGTAATTTTAACGTTAAACGGGGATATGCAGAAAATAAACACATTTCGAGAATTAACGATAATTGGAAATTCAACATTTTTAGTGAGTATTCTTTATATTAATACGTTTGTTTCTATTTGTTAAAATGTCATAGCTTAGAAAATTTGCTATCGATCATCGAATACTACCTAATTAATACCAATTAATGTTGCTATTTGATTGAAAGTTATAAAATAAGTCCGACCTGATAAAAAAATTCTGAAGTGATTGGGAGGGGTGTATCCATCTAGCAAACTATCGGTTATTAGTCGCAATGTCATGAATGTAGTCGTTTCTTGTACTTTTGAAATTAGTAGTGAGGTGTTTGTGTAATGTTTTCATTCTGCAACTTGTAAATGATCTAGGTGTGAGACTAGTCACTGGACACACGTTTTTGATTGCTATTGAGTGATATGATATCACACAACTTGTGGATTTTCATGAAATAATAAATCTGTGATGAAATGAAGAATTTTAAAAGTGTTTGTTTTTGCTTTGTAGAGTATTTGGGGGTGGGGGAGTAAATTACAGTAAAACAACATCTTCCTGGATCTGGTTTCAAAGATCGTTTCATCATCGTCACCGAATGAGATGTGTAATTTAGAATGGAATTGCAGAGAAAGGAAAGTAAAGAAAGAAAGAGAGTAAGAGGGGAGAGAGAAAGTGGCAGACAGGGAACTATATCGAGAGAGGGAGGGAGAGAGAGAGAGAGAGAGAGTAAGAGAAAGAGAGAGTGAGTGAGAGAGAGAGAGAGAGAGAGAGAGAGTGAGAGAGAGAGAGAGAGAGAGAGAACTGGGATTACAGATGGTTGGCCAAGGCGATGTAAGTGTTAAATATGCAAACTAGGAAAATAATTATGAAAGAGATATACAAAGAAATAATTCTGAAGAAGAAAAAAAGAGCCCTGATCAAGGCAAAACATAATACTGCTTTTCTCTTCTTGGTATCCGTGTGCATGGAATTTTCCGTGTCTTCATTTTTTCCGGGAAATATGAGATTAGGGCGTCGGAAATAAAATGTAGGACCTCGTAGATACCTGAGGTCAAGGGGATAAGAAAAGTACACACCGACCTAACATGATTTTAAAACATCTGTGACTTTTTGGATCACGTTCGCACGATCACATTCACATAAATTAATAAACACTAAACAAAAAATACATACGAAAGATATCATAGGAATGGCACGAATGAGACTTTGTTTAGTGCTCTTCAAAATATACAAATGTTGATTCATACGCAAACAACAACAAAACCATGATTATGGGTACATTAAAACGAACAAAACAATTCCCAAGAATTAAACATTACTATATAAAATTCAAACGATTCCAACTCCACACTCGGATTAAGACGTGCCATAATATCTCAAACGAAATGAGAGAAAAAAGTAGATACGAACAAAATTATATGAACGGGAAAGAAATACTGCTTTTCCTTTCTTTTTTATTCGTGTGCATGGAAACTTCCTTCTTTCTCCATTTTTTCAGGAAAGTATGGGATTATGACGTCGGAAATAAAATGTAGGAATTCGGAAATATCCGAGGTCAAGGGTATTAGAAATGTATGCACCAACTAAACACGATTTTAAGGGTGCGTTTAATCGACACTTTTTCACCCTAGAATCACGGTTTCTAAAGACGTTTAGTTTAAAACGCAATGCGTTCAAGCGATTTTTTCGTCGGTCGTAAAAATAAACGTCTTTGAAAACACAAACATGAAACGCTGAAAAAGATGCGTTTTGAATCATGATTCTGCAGAATCACGGTCGCTAAAATTCGATTGAACGGACGGAGTTTTCAATCATGATTGTATGACGGAGCCTGTTCCGGTTTGGGCAAAAACCGCGCGCCTGCTTTTCATGCAATTTGCGTTTACTATACCATGCTCTTTATCGTGGTCTGTTCCGTTATGTTATACCTTGTTTTTCTCTTTCTGTCTTTCCTTATGTTATTCTTTGTTTCTTCCTTCTATTCTTATGTTATTCTTTGTTTTTTTCTTCTATCACCTTCTCTTATGTTATTCTTTATTTTTATATTTCTATCACTTTCTCTTTTGTTATTCTTTGTTTCTTCCTTCTATTTTAATGTTAATCTTTGTTCTTTTCCTTCTCTCAGCCTTTCTTATGTAATTCTTTGTTTTTATAATTCTATCACTTTCTCGTTTGTTATTCTTTGTTTTTTCTTTCTATTCTTATGTTAATCTTTGGTTTTCCCTTCACTCACTTCTCTTATATTATTCTTTGTTTTAATCATTCTATCACTTTCTCTTTCTGTCTTTCCTTATGTTATTCTTTGTTTCTTCCTTGTATCACATTCTCTTTTTGTCTTTCATTATGTTATTCTTTGTTTCTTCCTTTTATTCTTATGTTATTCTTTGTTTTTTCCTTCTATCACCTTCTCTTATGTTATTCTTTGTTGTTATAATTCTGTCACTTTCTCTTATGTTATTCCTTGTTTCAATCATTCTATCACTTTCTCTTTCTGTCTTTCATTATGTTATTCTTTGTTTCTTCCTTTTATTCTTATGTTATTCTTTGTTTTTTCCTTCTATCACCTTCTCTTATGTTATTCTTTGTATCAATCATTCTATCACTTTCTCTTTCTGTCTTTCCTTATGTTATTCTTTGTTTCTTCCTTGTATCACATTCTCTTTTTGTCTTTCATTATGTTATTCTTTGTTTCTTCCTTTTATTCTTATGTTATTCTTCGTTATTTCCTTCTATCACCTTCTCTTATGTTATTCTTTGTTGTTATAATTCTATTACTTTCTCTTATGTTATTCTTTGTTTCAATCATTCTATCACTTTCTCTTTCTGTCTTTCCTTATGTTATTCTTTGTTTCTTCCTTGTATCACATTCTCTTTTTGTCTTTCATTATGTTATTCTTTGTTTCTTCCTTTTATTCTTATGTTATTCTTTGTTTTTTCCTTCTATCACCTTCTCTTATGTTATTCTTTGTTGTTATAATTCTATCACTTTCTCTTATGTTATTCTTTGTTTCAATCATTCTATCACTTTCTCTTTCTGTCTTTCCTTATGTTATTCTTTGTTTCTTCCTTCTATTCTTATGTTATTCTTTGTTTTTTTTCCTTCTATCACCTTCTCTTATTTTATTCTTTATTTTTATAATTCTATCACTTTCTCTTTTGTTATTCTTTGTTTCTTCCTTCTATTCTTATGTTAATCTTTGTTCTTTTCCTTCTCTCAGCCTTTCTTATGTAATTCTTTTTTTTAATAACTCTATCACTTTCTCTTTCTGTCTTTCCTTATGTTATCTTAGTTTCTTCCTTCTATCACTTTCTCTTTTTGTCTTTCATAATGTTATTCTTTGTTTTTATAATTATTCTATCACTTTCTCTTTTGTTATTGTTTGTTTCTTCCTTCTATTCTTATGTTATTCTTTGTTTTTTACTTCTACCACCTTTTCTTATGTAATTCTTTGTTTTAAGCATTCTATCACTTTCTCTTTCTGCCTTTCCTTATGTCATTCTTGTTTCTTCCTTATATCACATTCTCTTACGTTATTCTTTGTTTTAATAACTCTATCACTTTCTCTTTCTTTCTTTCCCTATGTTATTTTTTGTTTCTTCCTTCCATCACCTTCTCATTCTTTGTTTTATTATTGCGATCTATGCTCAAAACAGCAGTCGACAGTCGGCCGTAAACAATTCCAAAAAGCGCGCGCCGAAGTTGACCTTTACTTCCTGGGTCAAACTGCAAGTGTGATCCGCAGTGGCTGGGCTCGAAATGAGCTAGAATCAGCGTTGATAAAAAATCGCTTGAACGCTAACCGCAGTGACCTTGTTGTTTGTAATGGCGTTTTGATTTGTGATTCATGTTTGTGATTCTAGCTTCGAAAATTCGATTGAACGCACCCTAACATGTGTGACGTTTTGGATCACGTTCACATAAATTAATTAAAACTAAACAAAAAAAATACATACGGAAGATATTATAGTAATGGCACGAACGAGACTTTGTTTAATGTGTTCTTCAAAATATACAAATTTTGATTCACACGTAATCAACAACAAAAATATAATTATATATATATACAGTAGAAGGCTATGACCAAAACAATTCCCAAGAATCCTCCATAATTTAAAACTGCATGCAGATTTAGTTTGTTTCTCGGATAAAAATTGCTTTTAGATATTCAAACGATTCCAGCTCTATACAGTCGGATTTAGACGTGCCATAATATCTCAAACGAAATGAAGAAGAAAAAAAGTAGATTAGAAAAAATAGCAATGAGTCCATGCAGGGAGATAGTTTTCGTAAATGTAGTGACATGTAAACACATAATTAAATAGTATAATAATAATTTTTAAAGAATTTATATCACTAATACGCCAATAAGAAGCGCTCACAGCCGACACGCAGAGCTGTTCAGGGCTAAACGTCTCCCGCTTGGCCCTAGCATGCGAGAGGTTCATCTCTATCTGGTACACATCACTATAAACCTGGGTCGAGAGGGCAAAATAGTGACGAGAGTGAAAATAAGAGATCCAAATATTGCTACGGATCGAGGATTCATGATCGAGCTAAGTGGAATCAACCACCTTGGGTAATTACCATTTAATGAGCAACCATATAACCTCATTTCCGAACAACTAATATTCTATAAGACAGTAAATCATTATCTTTAGTTGTCCGAGAGGAAATCTTCTGAGGAAGGACACCATGTATTTTGTATTAATTCAATTGTGAATTACTTTTGAAGACCATGAATTGGTGAAATTGCAGACCATGTTCTCCACGCCCTCTTTTAGAACAAAGTCCATCCTGGGCCCGGATGTGACCTCACTCTGTAGTTTCAATCATTTTTTTTTACAATTGAGAAAATTAAGCCCCAAAAAATAATGAATAATAAAAACAAACAAACAATTGTGGTTCGGTGTATCATTTTGCTAGAGGAATTTTCGAAAGCTTTACAATTGTAATTATTTTATTGTTTATCATTGTGGAAACTTAAGAGTTCTATTCTCTCGTTATTCCAAGGGTGGCTTTTGCAAATCATTTAATCTGTTGGGTTGGGTTTATTCCTGAAGTTTCAAAGCGACTCTATATATTATCTCTCCCTCTCTTTCTCTCTCTCTCTCTCTCTCTCTCTCTCTCTCTTTCTTTATATATATATATTAATTAAATATATATATATATCGCCCTCTTTAATTCACACACACTCACACACACACGCGCGCGCATTCTCTCCCCCTCTCACACTCTTTGTGTATTACCTTCTATTTGTCTATCATCATCACTTCAATGTTATACAGCCCTCAATGACTAAGATTCATATTCTTTGCTTTTCCTGTTAAAAATATCAGTTTCATTTGCGTAAAAGGATGACATTTGAGTGAAAACGTCCACATATATGTAGTAAATGCAATTAACAAAAGTTTAATTAAAAATGAAAATATAATATTATGAAACCGTAAAAATAAACGCATGCTCTGATCATGTGAGTCGTTACTTTTATTTAATGTTTCTTTTTCTTTTGCCTGTTATTTTATTCTCTTTTTTATTTATATTCTTATTCATCTATCTTTTGAAATTTGGCTATTTGATTCATTTTTTTCATTTTGTTATTTTTTTTCTTAGGGGGGAGGCTGCTCCTCTCTTTATATTACTACGTTATATTATTCTTAATCATATCCACTGGACTACCGGAGAGAGAGAGAGAGAGAGAGAGGAAAGGAGAAAAGAGAAAAGGATAAGATTGTGCATAATGAATGAAAGAGGGAGAGAGAGATAAAGAGATAAAGAGGGAGAAAAGGAGAGAGGGAGAGAGAAAGAGGGAGAGGGGGCAGATAGTTTTGCAAAAAAGACGATGAAAGAAGATGAAACACTGCTATAATTAGTAGTTTAAATTCGCTGATGGGCATACCAACAACTAGACTACCTGTTTGCAACATCCACTCATCATCTCATTCTGCTTAATGTCCACCATTTCTCATCCAAACTGGGAGGAGGAGGAGGAGGAGGAGAAGGATGTGTCCCAGAC